>NC_091505.1:21587145-21894923 GCF_947461875.1 Haliaeetus albicilla | reverse complement strand
ACTGCGGTGTTGCAGGCAGGGCTGTAAGGCCAGTTCCATTATGCAGCTGTGTGCTTCAACTTTTCCTTAACATTGCCAGTTCTTAACTGGTGAGCTTAGACTTACCTTGCTGGACAGATGATTTAAAGAAAAGTACCTCCCTTCTTAATTAGCTGAATGATCTACAATGCATTTCATGCCTGAACAAATATAATTGAAACAATTGCAATCATATTAGCCGTGCAGAAAATAATCTAACTACTGGCTTAGCTCTTGGTGAGAACTGGTCGCTTTTCTAATTTTGCAATGAAAATGAAAACCCAGCAATGCTGTAAAGCACTAACACCGGCATTGGTGTGTTTACAGCCCAAATTACTACTGTTCTAAGCCATGTAGTTTGCTAGAAGACATGCCCAAAATTATACTCAAAGCAACCAGCAATCATAACTAAGATAGACATTTTGCATACTCCAGCCCTTATCAGAAGACTTTGGAATACAAAATTAATAATCAAACATTAATCTTTTCTAGAGGAAAAAAAAAATCATTAATTTTAAAAAATCCAGAAGCAAGTGAATAAATTAATCTCAAGCTTATGTTATTCTGCAAAGGCTAAAATAATGAAATGTGGATTGTAGAACTGCTATCTCTCTGTCACAGTCAGGGTATGTAAAACATCCTTTTGTTGCCAGAAGGTTTTGGTACCTGCATACTTATTTCTTTTGATATCCATAAAGATGCATATAAAGCACTAATAATAATAATCCAGCACTCAACAATGCTGTTTTGAGTCACTAGGGAGCATGATAGGCTGCGGAGGTAAAACGCATCCAATAAGGTTTGGAAATTACAAGAGCCTGAAGCAGCAGCAGCCACGAAACGCTTAAAGTGGAGCGGGCAGGACGGCGGGCATAGAGCCGCACGGCGTGGGAGCCCGGAGCGGGTCCTGACGCAGAACCAAGACACTCTCTGTCCATCTTGCCCTAGTGAGCTACGAGCTTCGGCCTCACGTCTGAAGGCAACGGGTTCCTCCTCACACGCAGAAGTAGGTTTTGACTTGGTGTGGGTGTTAGAGGGTGGCTCCCGGGCTGTCTGAAGAGGTCCCGGTGCCCTGCGACCCTCGCCTTGGCCGCTGCGGGCTGGCTCCGGGCCCGAGCTCCGCTGCGAGGAGCTGCTCTTGGCTTCACCCAACAACTTCCCCCATCGCTCTGCAGGAGCAGGAGCTGCTGCTTTGGGGTAAGCAGCTGATTAGCCGTGTCTGGCTTTTGTGGGAAGTGGTAGCTTCCACCGAATTCCTACAGGGCATTCAAAATACAGTCATTTGCCTAATGATTTGGCAATGACTTGGAACTGCTTCATAGGAAAGAGAAGAGGCATGGCGTATTGTGATATACGGCCTCCCCGGGTGCTCGGGAAGCGTGGAGGCAGAAAGACAGCTGTCAGGGACAGCAGCTGGACCTTATCGACCCTTGAAGATACGGCGGGTGGGGAGGGGGGGCCAGAAGGGTTCAAGGCAAAGGCAAGACTTTGAATAAGATGAAGTGGAAAGCAGAAAAAGACAATGCAGACGCTGGGAGATGAGAGAATGTTTGCTGGTGGTAATGACCGCAAATAGACATATCTGCTAGTGGGGGAGTTGGAGTGTGTTTTAAAATCCTTTTGGAGCTGACATTATCTGAGAGGGCTAACGGACAAGGCAGAAAGGGGACTCAAAGGACTCAAAGTGGTAGCAATACTTTTCTCTCCTACGACAAGTTCGTTTGAAGATTTTTATAAATAAACATGTCAATTCTGATTTTTTTTTTTGTACCTGTACACTATTTTTCAAGAATTTAAGTCTACACAACTTCTAAATATGCCACTGTTCACATGTATTATTCATGTTTACAGTCATATGTATCATTATTTCTGTGTATATGAGTTGTACAACTAGCATTAACTTTGCAGAGGACATTCTGAACGGATAGAAAGGCTACTTACAAATACAAATAATAACAATAAATCCACTTTGTATTATAGAAGGTTTAAAATATTACACTGTTGCTAAAGAACTTTGTGTTAGTAAATGTGGATTACCACAACATATCCAAAGGGAAAGAGAAAACTTAAAAAAAAAATATTGTGTGACACTATTTATGAATTCTAAATCAGTGTCATACACAAGAAGCCACAGAAGTTCAAATAAATCAATCAAAATATAGTTGAAAATCAGCGTCATGTTTTGCCTGTCATGATCATTCTGCTGCATTCTTAGTTCTGTAGCAGTATTTGGATGACACATAACTAGAGCTGAGTACTTTGTAATAAATAATTTATTTCACCAATTTTGCCTCTTTTTTCTGTGACATACCCGTGAATAAACAGATCATGATTTTCTTTATTTGTAATTCAAAGTTCTCTGACAGTCCCTCCTCAACCCGCTTCCTTTTACAGTGTTTATATTCCTTACATGGATATTCCAGATTTTGAAGTTGGGAAGGGTTAGAATCAGAGCTATGTAGTTCAGTTGTGCGTGGTCATACACCATTGTTTCTATTCCCCAGTTGGACTCTTCTGAAGTAATTGGGTGTGAATGTTCATGGAGAATAAATTAGACTTTGCTTTTTGCGATCCTGAATGTAAAACCAACTCTCTCTGTGTATTGGCACCAATAAAACGCAGAAGAAAATCCACAGAAAGCTGACACACAAAAGGCATGAGCACAGCTGAAAGGAATTCATTTAAAAATTCATATGAATATTCATAGGGATTTTTCTGCAGTATGTTCTCAATTTAAATGTTATGAAAACAACTTTTTCCTTAGCAGATTCCACTTTGGTCTGTTCACCTGTGCTTGGTGTGGCCATTGGGAACATTGTAGTGGTTGGAAGGAAGGACAGGCTCAGGGCTCTTGTCGATCTAGAGTTCAGTCAGTCTTTTTTTGGACCCATGCCTGAAGGTTTCTTTTCGGTATCATACTTGGGCTCTTCAATCAAAGCAAGCAGTGAACATTTTGGAAGGCTCAAGCTGAAAGGTAAAGCAGGGCTGTCTCCTGGGTAGGCTCATGGAGAGGAGGAGGGGAACACCCTTCCTTGTGCGAACTAACACTAAGGCAGCATTTTGCTGCTGCAGAATAATCAGTCACTTAATATTTTAATGGCAATTTTAGGCGTGAAGCGCAGATTTCTACATGCCACATCAGGAGGCAGTGCAGAAATACAACATTCACATTAGTCAAATGGAGGCACTATGCATTCCCCATATGCCTTGCTATCTCTGCTCAGCAGGTGCTAAAGGGAAGAGAGGCGGCCCTAGATTTCTTTTAACAGTTATCCCACTTTAGATAGATTTCTAAGGGATTACAGGCTTACAAAAGTCAAAATCCATTCCAAGAGAGGTCTATACTACTAAATACAATATACTCTTAGCACAAAGTAAGTTTACAGATAGACAAAATAAAACAGCTGGGATAAAAAATATAAGTCAGAAGTTACATTCCGCAAGCAGAAGTAATGCTTAAGGCTGTTTTGCATTAGTACATTTGAAGCACATTGTTTCCTAATCTACTTCGAAGAAATGTTTAGGGATTTTATTAACATAAAACAAGATAGTGAGAGCAAATTTGATATCAATTAACATACTAATTAAATGTCACTTAGTAGTTTTAGCAATTACTTGATATTTAATTAACCACTTTAATACCTTGGGAGATCCAGATTACTGTACATGTAATCAAAGGGCAATTCTTCTGACCCCGTGGGTATACGCTGCATGTCAAGACAATCTGTAGATAGCAACAAAAAAATAACTTTATGCACTGTGACCCCAGGTATGCTGAGTTGCTGCGTACCCAAGAGATTAATTTACTAATTTGAATGCACTAAGTATCAGTTAAAAAGCTTAAACATACCTCAAGTGATTAGGGAGCTACATAAACAACATGATCAACCTACAAAATATCAATGATTTTAGTTCAAGCCACATTTTAAATTCATACTGCAAAATTGTCTTGGCATTTATGAAACTTGTACTCACCGTCAGGTCCTTTTATTTTTAGCAAACAGGTACAAGGATTGCAGAGTAAGGAAGTAAATATCTTTAGGAAAAACTACTTAAGGAGAGCAAATAAGTACTTGAAGTCGCCTGAACAATATTCACAAAGAGGCACCAACTTTTGCATGAGGGAGATTTCCTGGTGGACCATTTCCGTACTGTTTTTAGAAAAAAAAAATACTTAATCACTCACGAAACAGGCATGATGTCTGCCTGTTGAATTGCCTGCTCCTACAGGTAAGTCTCCTTCTTCTTCTTTTGGAGCTGCATCTGTGCCATTTGGCTCATGCTGTCATATCGCACCATGCTGCCAGCGATGACCCATGACAACTTGTAGTAGTCTCGTGACTACTACAGCTACAGCATTACAGATTCACTCTTCTTCATTTCTGTCACTTTTCTAAATGGACATTAACAGCTCTTAACTCTCATTTTTAATCTCATGCTTGTAAACCCAGCAACCTTCCCGCTGCTTTTTATTATCTTCTCAATTGCTGCATTATTTATGCTTCCACTTCTCCCTGTGTATGTCAATATGGAGAAACAGGGCAAAGTAACCTTTCTGTTCCCTTTGTAGCTCTTTCCCATTAGCCATACAAGAAAGCAGAACTTCACTCATCTTTAGAAAAATACATCCTTTGCCATATTTGTGTTTTCGGTTATTTTTTCACTTCTTGTCTCTGTCTCATTTCTATACTCATTAAAGCTTTTTATTTCCAGTGTATCTTCAGATCTCTCTCTCAAATCAGATACCCATCCCTCTCACTCCACCGAAACCAATCTAAGTCCCTAATGATCCCTTTGAAGTAGAAATAGAGAATGAATGCTCCTTCCTCCTCCCTGTTCACCTATCAGCCACCTTAACCAGCTGGTGACATGCCATTTACTTAAAATCTTTTCCCCCTTTTGCTTTTGTGTCTTTGTTCTCCCTTAGTTCTCCTGAAACACCTCTGATTTATCCTTTGGAGGATATTTACCAGTTTTCTTTCATTTATGGGTGGGGACTGCACGGATTTCTTTCAAATTCCTTGGGGTCCTCTCTTGACATACCAAGAAGATCGGAAAGTGCTTGAGTACTTCAACCTTTAAAAGGATTTACTTGTAATTTTAAGTGTATGAAGTGTGTTGATCTCATTCACAGTTTATAAAGGCTGTTCATGTCTTGACTATAGTTTCTTCACCAGAGTAGATTTAAAGGAAACAGAGAGGATGGTTTGGCATTTTCTGAGCTGCATTTTTTTCCCCTGGAATTTAAAAAGAAAATTTAAAAAATCACCAAAATCTTTATGATCAGTGAGACCACATCAATGTCAATGAAATTGTTTCAAGTATAAAAAAAAAATAATTCAACCTGTATTTTTGTATTTAAAAGTTCCACAGTAGTATAGCACAAGCTAGTCAAACGTCTTGAGGTTTTAAGTATAATTAATTTCTTTTTTAATGTAGTGTTGAAATAGATTAAAAAAAAAATCTGTCAACTCCAAAATATGGATTTTTGAGCTTTGTTTCATACAAACTTTGAATGTGCTTTCTTTTTACCCCAGTCTGAAACAGGAATGATTTTTAATCCTGCAGAAAGGAAGAGTGCTGTATTACATGTTAGGTAGCGCACTGACCAGGAGGCTGAATTTCGCTTCCTTGCGAAGCAGAAAGATTTACACCTTTAAAATATAAATGTAACTCTGGTACAGCATGAAGAAGAGAATAAACTTCTTGTAGAGCAAAAGTATGAACTAATTGAGAAACTGTATCCATTGCTTAGCTTGATTTGGTTTTATTTGTCTAATTTTCTCCCGAGGGGATCCTGAGACTACTGCTGTAAGAGGAATGACAAAAGTACTGATGAACTGTCGTCTCGGGAGAGCTTCACACAGATCAGCAAATACAAACCTAACCTACCAGACAGCATCGCACTAATAGACTGCTGGCAGAGTGGTTGAGACCACCTGCTTTCAGAAGAATCCCATTCCCCTAGTTTAAATTAAGGCCATATCTGCTCTCCATTGTCGAACAGCAGATACTGCAAGCTTAAAATATCCTGTAATATCCCAGACTAATACTGCTATACATAAGCATCTGAAAAGTATTTATTTTAATAAAGAAGGTAACTGGGGAACACATTTTCCCACAATTAACGACGTTGGAAAATGTAAGCAAATACAGGAATTTGAAGCAAAAACATAAGCACAAGAAAACAATTATTTACATAAATAAAATAAACTCCTAATTCTTATACAGTACATTTTATCAGTACATTTCAAACTACTTTACAAACAAGATCACTGTGAGTTGACAATTTTCTTGCATGACTCTTTTGGCACATACGCAGATGCTGGATACATAGCCAATCTATAACAATTTCTCTTCTGCGATGCAAAGGCATAGCAAATGCTAATTTGCCTGGAATTTCTGGCCACTCAAATCTTATCCCTATTTTATTGTGCACATATCATGTCACCAAAATCTTAACTCCTCCTTTATTCAGCATCTACAACTAATTTTACATATCTTAAAAATATTAATTATAACAATTGGATATTTATTTCATAAATTGAAAAAAGAAAACTTGCACACTATTCAGGGACTCATCTTTTTGCATGTACCAGATACGCTTCACCCTCAAAGCAATGTTTATCGATAATAAAATCTTTCTAATTATTATTTATCCAGATACCTCTCTATATTATTTAAACCTGCATTTACCATTATGCTTATACTTTAATAATATCCTTGGAAAGAAAAAAAAATACAACTCACATTAAAATTACCACAGGGGTTGAGGATTTTGCCTGGAAGAAAGAAAAACCAGTCTTTAATCAAAAAAGACACAGTTACAAAAGGATTAATTTTGGATCAGAACATATCACGAGTTAGATGTTTTTCTGTCCCAGCTGAGAGCAGTAATTGGAAAATCATGGTTTACACAAAAAAATAATTATTTTCTTATGATCTGCCTTTCTTTCATGATGCCTTGCATCTTCATCACTCAATTACAATCTGAGAGATTAGGGGACTCAATATATACTAGATTAAAGGTCACCTATTATTACAGACAAGATTTAATTGCAATATTTACATAAATTCCTTACCAACCATAGGATTTAAGCTGCTTGCACATATTCAGCATACTAAAAAGGGACAGGATATTCATTAGTTGCGCTATGGGAAAAGGTATAGCAGGAACCTAAGAACAGAGCGAAACTCTGTCCTATAGTTTTTTTAAAAGAAGAAAATGAGGAAATGTTGGTGGTTGAAAAATTGTAGATTAAATCTTATTCCATTACAGAGAGTAAAAGTTAGCTTGATTGCACTGCTGTAAGAACTTCCTAGGGGAAATTAAACTTGATAATCTCAAGGTGTTTCCCAGAAGACACCATGCATTCGGTAATGTTCATTATAGTTTGCAGAATACCAGATAGAATTTAAAGTGAAGGCTCCTAAGGTTTAATCAATACAGACATTCTAAATTGTTCACAGTATAAAGCCCTGATTATGAAACAAAGATGCAGTTAAAAGGGAAGCCACAGTACTTTAGGTGGATTTTGCTTCCTGTATAAACTGGGTGGTTCATAGCTAAGGTGAATAGTGACTGCCAAATCTCCAAAACAATTTTTGTAGCAGTATAATAGAGTGCTTCATTAAGCTCCTGGGACTTCTACAGCACTGCCTGGTTTCAGTGAATGATTCTTAAAACCAGGTAGCAAATATTTTGGAGATTATTTCTACAAGATTTAAAACCTACACATTACTATTATAAATCATTAAGAGGCTAACTATTACAAAATAGATTTTAAATGCTTCCTTTGGAAGATCGTGAAGATTTCAATTTGAAAAAAAAAAAGCTGTCTACTACTTGTCAAAGTCTTAAAGCAAGAAATAAAAGAACATACGGCACAAACTGATATTGGTGTTTATTATCATCTGGTGATATACTCGTAGGACAATCAGTAAAGGACCAAAATGACACATTAGCAGTTCAAAGCACAAAGAAAATGAATCTTCAATTTTGATTAAATGAGTTTGCAGCATCTGTGGCATCTTTAGATAAAAGAAGTTGCCAAATTGCTAATTGCAAAAATAATCCAGAGTAGCAGGTTTCAGTGCTGGTAAGGAAAAGCTGCCTAAGAACAAATGATTTCAGCTAAAGCCAAAGAGGATACTGACCCTCTCAAATCTTCAGTAGCTTGGACAAAGATCAAAGGCGGGGGGGGTAGGACTAAGAGAAGGACCTGGAATTTCAAAAAAAATATGGCTGGAAACATTTTTTTGAGTGAGCCAGGACTGGATTTATGGTTCTTCTCCATCTGGTGCTGGCTAGATGACATCTATTCAGCACAAAAGAGAGATGATGCCCCCTAATTTCATATGGGTACATATGTCTTCCCATTCCTTTGATATACAAGGGACAGTCAAGCTTGAAGATTCAAACCACTCTGTCAGTAAGGGCCTATGAGATGGATATAAATGAAATAAAAATTCTGGAGAGCATTTTGGAAAAAAAGTTATGGTTTAGAGCCATTAGCTCTTTGAGGTAACTGGGATCCAATGGGGACCAGGCTCTGCAGGGTTCATCCTATTTCAAAAAATAATCATACTTCTCTGTCGTGCATCTGTTCTCCACAATTCTGGTCTGTCCCTGCCTCCTTAAGGAGGAGCTGGAAGGTTAATTTTTCATTGGTCTTCAGACCATGAGGAAAGTCTCCACTGTCCTCCTGTGTGCTGGAAATAAAGAAATTGTAGGGAGGGAACCCTTTTCTTTTCCACTCCAAGGTCCATAGGAGAGCTTTTGTTGTAACAAGAAATTAGCTCCTCCAAGCAGTTTCTGTGACACTGATAGGTTGGCACAGGAGAACCTGAAACGGAGCTGCACAAGCAAGGAAGAACAAATGCACTACTGATGTCAGTTTTGCACTTTTCAATAGCTTTAAATTTTATTAAAGGAACACAACTATCTCATCTCTCATGAATTCATAGCAGAAGTGTGACCTGAAGCATCTGTCCATTAGGTGGTAAAATAACTTGGAAATAAATTTTTCCTTTCATAAACAAAAACATTTGTTTGAGTGCTTTTCCTGGATGTTTAAATTGAATAAACTCAGTTTTATTGACTAAGTTACTCCTATTTTCTGTAGGAGTAATTTTTTTTTTTTTTTTTTTTATCTTTTACCTAAAGATCTAGTGAAAAGGGTTTGTTTGCCACAGCATTCCAACCAGGCAGGGGCAGTGGGGGGGGGGAAGACATACAAGAAAATGTATATTAAAACTTTAGTGTATTTGGATGAAGCTGATGTTAATAATTTCTCAGCCCTAGTCCTTGCTTGTCCTTTTCCTGTGACTTTGGATCAGAAAATTATGACTTCCATAATTAAAAAGTCTGAGGTGCCTCAGAAAAGAAAGTATAAAATGTTCTGCTGAATCTTTCCCAGACAGCACAGTTAAAACTGCAGGTCATTTTGTTCAAGAGAAAATAAATTCTGCTGAGCTAAACTTAAGAATAAGAAAAAGAAAATTACTAACTGAACTTGAAGATCAGAAGGTAATGCTAGTTCTTGAACAGAGAAATAGATTGCTACTACAGTGAAAAGAGGCCACTTCATTTGGCAATCGGACTTCTTAGTCAGCACTTCTCATGAATGCTGGCCAACACTTTAATTGCCACTAAAAGAAAACAGAGCTTAAACTTACATGATGTGCACATCAGAATCAAAACAATGAAATTTTATAAGAAAATACTAAGTCTCTATTAATTAAAAAAAACACCCACATTTATTTAAGTGATGGTAAAACTGACAAAAGAAAAAAAAATCAGAGTTAATATCAGCCTTTTCCTTAACTCATTTTCCATGCACTGATTCCGTAGCTCATTTGTAATTGTAACCTGATCTGACATCTCGATGGAATTTACTGTAAAACAGATTAAAACGGTGTGGCAGCCTTATTTCTGTATTTCTACACTTTTCTTCTGTTGCCATTGCATCTATGTTATTTAAACATACTCTTTTAGCATATTGTCTTGTTTCTTAAATAGGTGTGTGCAAACTGAGTTTATAAACCATGGCAGGTTATTTAAAATATGAATGCAGTGAATTCTAAACATACTTTATGATGATTAGCTTAGACATGGTCTTAGAGACTTTACATACAATTACTAAGTTAGGCAATTACTCTTTTTAATCACTTTTAAGAATTGCTTGCTAACTTAAAAAGCAATCTAAACTTTAGTATCTTACTCAACCAGCATCTCATTGTGGATTTTGAAGCTACAAAGGAAACAATTACAAGCTTACATGTATGAAAGAGTTAAAATCAGGATCAGAATTAACTTACTTAAAATAAATATTTTATTCCATTTCTTTCCAGATGAAGTTGTCAATACAATCACTGTAAAATAAAGTGGACAGTGCCAGAATGTAGAAGCCACTGGAATCTGAAATCTCCGTAATCTCTACCATTGTGTACTGTAAGAGTTAGTTAAGATAACATCTGATATTTTTTTCTTGTAGAAATTTCAGAATGTTCTTCTTCAAAGTCTTTTATCCAGTTAGAAGTTCCAAGATTAAAACTTTGAAATTTATTTGGCCAGTTTTCAAATGGGAGCTATAGATATACTCCAACATTCCTTTCACCAATTCATTCCAATGAATGGAAGGAGGTTCTGGTGTTCTCTAAATCTCAGTGGAGAAAGTACCATCAAGTGTGCCAACTGCTGAAGTCTGTTACAGGAAAAACAGACAATTTTATTGTTTTCAGTCAAAAGAATGAAACTATAAATACATTTAGATAAGCTGTTTATGTATTTATTATATAAATTGTATATATGTGTGTACCATATATAAGAATACTATTTACATAGAAATGTATATAAATACACTTATATTTACTTATATGCAAATACACTTAAATATAAGTATATAAACACAGTATTTTACAATTGCCTTGCAGAAGTTTTGCCAAAAGAAATAGCTTAGTCTTCACATACATCTTTGATTCCTTCATCATAATACATGTCTCTGCCAGAACTGTGATTTGATTCTAAATAAGAGGTCAACTTCCTTTGGATTTGTAGGCAGATGAATGAATAAATAATTCATCTCGGGTTTTCTTCATGTTTGTAGGTATTGCTTGATCAGATTATAATGATTTGGAAGTGTTCATTATATAGTCACCAAGAAATGCAGGTTCCAGTAGCCCTGTACAGAGGACCTATTCCCTTGTCATCATGAATAGTTTCAGAATTCCATTATTTGCCCTGAGTTTACACAAATTATTTTCAAATGAGCATA
This sequence comes from Haliaeetus albicilla, assembly GCF_947461875.1. Lineage (NCBI taxonomy): Eukaryota > Metazoa > Chordata > Aves > Accipitriformes > Accipitridae > Haliaeetus > Haliaeetus albicilla. The sequence continues at coordinate 21,883,629 of NC_091505.1, read as the reverse complement.
TGGCTCCTCATAATGAACACACAATCAAAGTGGCCAACGTTCCTAATTTCCTGGAAGGAAACCGATAACCCTGTCATTAAAGCTTCTAACATAGTTGGAAGATTTTTTTCAATATAAAGCATTAAACAAAGTTGCCACCTTTGTCTATAATTGTTCACTTGGAATGCAAGTCAGTCTTGGAAGCACCTTGTAAACGTGTTAGGAATTAATCGTCACTGCCATGCTATGTAGGAGGCAATGACAGAGCACCTAGAGCTAAAAAAATATGGGACTGGGTGGGTGGGGAGAAGTTAGAAACTTGTTCTTGGTAGTAAACAGAGACAGTCGAGATTAAAATAAAGACATCTCAACTGCAGCCTTGTAACCAGAGCGCTTTGAAAAAGTCCTACAGAACTGAAAATCTGAGTTAAGAACTGCTGCAATTTTCTACATGATCATCTTGTATGTTAGCAGTCCACAAATGCTTTCTGCCTTAAACACTAACATATTAATTACTTCAAGCACAATATCACATGGGAATCCATCTCCGAGAATAAACAGTACTTAAAGAATATGGAGAATTGAAATAATTGCTGAGAAAATACGGTGAGATTTACACTGTCATCTTGAACTTTTAACTCCTCAGACATGTAGAACACAAGATTTAGCAAACACATCCAATACTAACTTCTAAATAAAATAAATAGTTTGTATAATTTATCTTCCTGCAGGGGAAGGTGAAGGAGATGGGTCAATGACAAGCACGCTATACACACACGTATTTCTGATAGACAGGAACATTCCTTGTTAGACTGCAGAGTTAACTGGAAATGTTTTTAGAAATAGAATTGTACAGGCGCCTGCAAAATTGGTAATGTGCAAGAAAAATGAAACCCAAAACCATACTAAACGACGTTTCTTAACATTAACCTGGGAGGATGGTGGGGGTGGTGGAAAGCAAGCTTCTTATTTCAGTACCTAACAATATGGGATCTATTTATAACCTGCTTGTAGAAAAGCACGGGAAAGTACTCTTTGACACTAATAGGCCTTTCCCATTTCAAAGGCATGTGGAAGAAATAGTTGATAGGAGAGAATTCTAACACAAAAAAATTGAATTTTATGTAAGGAATTTAAAAACCTTTTGCCTTGCCTATGATTGTCTTTTTTCACCTGGGCTGATGTAAATTAACAGCATTTCATGGAGTTTCACTGGTATAAGATGGATAAGAGTGATCAAAGTGAACTAGCATCCAAACAAAACCAGTAAAGACATTTATACATTCACCATTACTAGGGAAAAAGACAAAACTATTTGGTATAAATATATATATATATTAAAAAAAAAAAAAAAAAAAAGGTTCCACACAGGTCTAGTGCTGCTCATTCTATCAATTTAACAAAGCTCATAAATAACATTAAATAATAGATCCACATACTATACTGGTATAGGGAAGAGAGAGAGGAATTGATTCAACTCTCAGGAAATTCTATTGCTACTGGCATATTTAAATCTGTCTCTCTGCAAGTTCTGGAACTCCAGGCACAAAATGACCATTGTGAATGATTTGCCTGACTTCAAGTCCATAGGATGCTACAGAACTGACTTTGACCAGATTAAAAATAACACATTACTTTTCACAAGCATCAGTATTCGGTGAAACTCAAAACAAAAATCCACATATTTTCTGTTTAAAAGATAAGAAAGAGAGAGTAAAAGCAAAAATGGTCAGATATTACAATGGCGAGAGAAATAGTGGACATTCCCAGTAGTCTGTGCTAAGACCTGCACTCTTTAACACATTCATAAAGGACAGAGTATGGACAGCAGTTAACTATTTATTGCTTCTTGCGCACAAGAACTAAGGCATCACATGAAGTCAGATGCTGAGCTCAAACAAGCAAAAAAGAAGGAGGTTCTCTATGTAACAGCTGACAGTAAATCTTGACAAAGGATGTTGTGAATACGGAAAATCTGCACGAGTTGGATCAAAGATCGGGCAATTAGTTGGGGAAGACGTCCATTACACTGGATTATTTGGGGAATGCGTCATTTACATCTGCTATGAGCATCCAGGGAAGTTACTACTGGAGAGATGGCACAGGGTTAGAACGACCTTTGATATAAATCAGTACAGCTGTGGTATAAATATGAGCAATAAACATTACAATTAAAAAGTTAAGAAACCAAGAGATGAGATTTAGCTACATACACCAGTAAATTAAATAATCCAGGAACCATTTTCAGGCTCTTGGGCCAACTAAGAGGCACAGCTTGTTTCCGTTCAGCTAAATTCTTCTGTTCCCAAAGCAGGGTAGTCCTATCCCAACTGCCTCGCAGGGGGCGGTTCCTGGCCCATGCTAATCCCCAAACTGCGCTCAAGCCTCGTTAAGCGGATGCTAGTTAAGTCATCATGAGTGGAAAACATGCCAGCAATTAACATTTTAACTGTATGAACAAGAGTGCTCCCAGGCTGGTACAGATGCAGCCACCACACCTAACAGTCCATCAGTGTCAAAGGTACACAGATTTTAGCCATATCGAGCTTTTGCCCTAGGCCTTGGATCCGGTATGGACCTTCACGTATTAGAAGAGGGCTGTACACGTGAAGGTGAAATTTCAAATACTTGTTATCCAAGTTAGAACCTACCTAAGGGGAAAAACAACCCACATCATTCCGCTGTAGTGAGCATAAGCTAGGGCTTGCTAATTATTATGACTGACATATCGTAATTCAATAACTTACTTTCTACATAAAATCAACCCTTCGCTATACAAAACCATCAGTGGGACTAACAAATGATTCCAAACTGCAAAAAGCTTCATTGCTGATCTAATTATGCTCTGCTTCTCGCAGCTTTGGGAAGTGCAGAATAATCAGAGCACAGCAGGCACCAGCTCTGAATCCTCCCTCCCTCCCAGCCAGCCCCTACACGCTCTGACAGACAGGGAGAGGACGTCCATCAGCACGTCAGCCTTCTCTGAAAGGGGTCGTGCTTTTAGGTAATTCTGTCTCCTTTATGCCCTGCCAGTAGAATAAACCAAAGCAGGTCTGGGTGCAGCCCAGGGAGGCGGTGGAAGGGTAGAGGTCCAGAAGCTGAAAAGATGGAACAGAACGAAGGAAGAACAGGGGCTATCGCTGGACGTGCCAGGTGTGCGCTGTGCTAGACAGAAAAGAATAAAATCAGTGGTGTAGAGACCATAGGAAAGCAGTCAGGCAGGCCATAAAAAGAAAGAACAGAGGCCGAATGCAGAGGAAGGGGGTCAGTAAGACAGAGTGCATGTGACAAAGAAAGAGAAAGAATTAGAGGCAGAAGGAGGAGCACACAGATCATAGGGAGTGAAATAAGAGAAATGAGAACTATCTCTGGGGTAGAGGAAAAGAGACTTACACAGTCAAGAGACAATGAAGAAAAGAAAAATGAATGAGCAAAAATGAATGAGTAGAACAGAAGTTATGCTTTTCCAGAAGAAGAAAGGCCAGAAAAAAGGGAGGGGAGAAAAAGCAGAGCAATTAATAAAAGGAATGAGACAGTAGGGATGAAGGAAGGGACATGAAAAGGATATAAAACGGCACAAGGCATACACATTGGAAGAAACAAGCACTCTTTTATTTATTCATACTTCTATATTTTATGTTATCTTCCTAGCAAGCATCCCATAGCTCCACAGATTTGGGGGCGCGGGGGGGGGGGGGGGGGGCAGGGCTGGCAGCGTATTATTGCTGGGGGATTTACTATAGATCTTTTTTCTTCTTGAACTGATGGATGTATATTTATTGAAATTACCTGAGATAGTGGCTGGCACTTTTTCAGAAATGTCAATATCTGATTTGGAATACAGAGGAATTTTTTTTTTTTTTTTTTTTTAAACCCAAACCTAAAAAAATTCAAAGAGGAGGATACAGATGTAAGGAAGCAATTGGTGTCATTTGTCAGCAGTTACCAGCAGCCTGCAAATATTCAGCTCCTGTAGATCACCAAACACTTTTTGCTATTTGAATGACATCTGATACAGAAAAGAGCTATGATTTATCTTTCCTAAATATAGCATTAACACAGGATTAATACTGCCTGATGAAATAAAGTTATCTAGAGGGAAATGAAAAAAGAAACCCATTTAAAAAATCTAAACTAATTCTTATATTGTGCAGGTATTTTGTCGGAATTTTTAAGGTTTTCAAGAAACAAAAAAAGAAATATTTAACTTTTTCAGTCATCGTCTTTACCTGTTTCTTTCTATCACAATGATTTGCCAGAAAGGAGAGACAATTCTGTGAAAGCAAGGGCAACACATCAGAAGGTTTTGTACCTCTTTATTAATCATTACAACAATAGTAGTAATAACCCCATGGAACATTTTGATGAAGACAATAGTTGAAAAATGTTATTAGCTTGGCCAACCGTAATTGTCTACTAGCATTCATTGATATTAATTTTTTGATTCATTTTTATGACTATTTCTACCTGTCCATTTATAGGGCGGTTTTAGAATGCCCAGAGCAAGGCTGCCAGGTTGCTGTTTCATCCAGTATCACATCCTGGGTTTTAATGGATTTATTTTTCCTTCAGCAAGTATTTGCTCTTGATGCTTAATTCAGAAGCTTCTTGCTTCTGTGCTGGGAATAAAAATACAGAATTGGTTCTCCAATTAGCAAAAATTTTCAGCTGCAAAACTATCAAATCAATACCATATCGTCAGCAATCATTTTAGTTACAAAAGTGTGAAAAAAATTTTCCAAGAGCTCTCAATGCCCGTTTTTTGGCTAATTAGCTGCCTGTCTGCCTTGTCCAAGTGGCAGAGTTTAATTCCAAAATGAAAGGCTTGAAAAACCCAAGAAAGTTCTCCAAAAGCAAATGACTTTCATTCAAACAAGAAATTTCTGTGCTGCCCTTTTTCTTATGAAAGATTTCTTATGCAAATAGAAATTCAATGACTAAGAAAAATTTGGAAGACATTGCTCTGATGATATTATGCTCTTTCATAGCTGTTTCTTCCCACATTGTCTCCCCTGAACCACCTGTGATAAACACGATGAATAGCATCAATTATATTAATATATAATTATTGTGGTTATTTATAGTTATATGAAAACGCTGTTAAGTCACATCTCTGTCTCAGCAAACACTGTTACAGATTTTGATAGAACTGTTATTTATTCCATCAGTTATAATGCATCTTGTTTTACTTGAATGAGAAGGTACTATCTTTTTGTTATTTAATAGTCTTGATGTACTAGTTGGCTGTTATTTTCATTCTATAAGTAGCACAATATAGCAAGAAAAGTGGTTAAGCCTTTTGCCGATGGTTTAATTAATTGGTACTAATGTCGCATTTTGCAGTTTCCAGATCGCTTTGATCGAAATAAGGGTGCTAACCCTGCACTTTCATATTGGCTGTGCACTAGTTCAGGATAGATTGCACGAATTCATGTAAGGGAAATCCATTAAGCATTACTAAATGCATGGATATGCATAGAAATGCAACTAACTCAGGGAATAGTAACCAAGCTGCAGTCTGGGAGAGTAATAGAGGGAATGGACACAGACAGATTGCTCTCTGTCTGCTGATAGCATATCAAAGAACCGGCTTAACAGATTGTGCTGTCTGGTCAAGAAGTTCCTGAGGCTTTTTAGATAACTTAGTGCACTACTGTGTGTTTTTGGCAGAATGATCTCCTCTACAGTAACGAGCTACATTTGGAAAGTAGCCTGTGCTTTTTTCAAGGATAAAATAAACTGGTAGCTCTATTTCTATCGTTGTATTCTGTAAATTATGCAGTGTTTTCATCAGCCTTGGAGAACCAGTAAGAACAGTATGGGCCAGATTTACAGTGCCATTTAAGCATCCAGCTTGGCGATAGATGATATTTTCAGAAGTGAATTACATGGATAATGCACTTAATTCTGAATAAACTCACTGGCCTAAACAGGGGATTGCTGATGATCCTGTCAGCATTTATCTGCATCTATACATGCCTAAACATCTTTGTAGATCTAATCTTTCATTTATACTTTACTAGAGGCAGAAAATTCATCCCTCTGTAACTGATCTATGTTATCTAAAGGATGCAGGGAAATGTCCAGCACAATCTGAGAAACACACATACTGAGTAGCAGAGGATTCAATAAAGCTTCCTATTCTGTAGCTAGTTGCCTATCTCATTTTGGCACATTATTATCTCTGGGCTAAAAAGTTTTTTGTAGCTCAGGCATCTTTTGCTTCTGCTGTCTTTTCTTCCTCAGGAATACACCATCAGCCAGGAAAACGTACACTAAAGCATGGGAAGATGAAAATCTCATAGCTAAATAAGGTTGCTGGAAAAAATATTATGGATTAACTCAAAAGATGTAGCTGCAACGTTACTGGCACTTGGAAGAAGTGTCCTTCCCCAAATGACAGAACTGCACCGAACACAGCAGTTATGCTATATTAACCGAACTGCAGGCATAACAGCACTTGGGGATAAAAACCAAATAGTTAGAAGCACAGCAGAAGGATTTTAACCAAATTTTTTTTTTTGTTACAAAAATACATTATTTTCCCTTCTTAGAAAATGAACATGAATGTCTGTTTCTAGTGAACTTACAGCTGTAAGAAACTCTAACTACACATATTATTTTAGGATGGATTTAATTATTTGTGCATCATCCGTCACTCCAGTTTCTGTATTTGCTGCTAGCCACCATTCAACACATCAGGTAACTGTAGTCCATCATCATAATCACTATTACGATTCCATCAAGGATAAGTAATTTTACCTGCCTTCATTCCAACAGCAGCTGAAGGGACTTCTTGAAATTCTGTATGTATATTTTACTTAAACAACAGCATTTTGAAAAAAATGGGTCAAAACTGCAAAACCACAATCAGCACTTTCTTAGATGTCTGAAGCGGGGGGGGGGGGGGGGGGTGCAGTTGCTTTTTTTAGGAAGGTGATTAATGAATTGTTGACAGTAATAAAGCAGCAGACATCTTGGAGATATTATTATGGATCACATATCACTTGAAACAGTAAGTCTCCCTCCGTAAAACATTTTATTTGTTATATTGTGCAAATCAATTGTAATTTGCTACTGGCTTCTTTTCAAATACATTTCTTCATTGCTGCCTTGGTAAATAATAAATCACACTAACTATTATTTCAAAATTGAGTGTTCCAATTCAGTTATGAATGGAGAAAGTAGAGATGCTTCAGGATATAAAATCTTCTAGCAGTTCACAGAAAAATAGCTTCTTAAGGATAACCACATCAAAAATCATTAGAGACGGACTACACCATACTAGCATGCATGCCTTTGTGACTGAAGGCAGCCTAACAAAACACTGACAAGGTTACGCTAAATCAAATATTTTGTTCTCCTGCCCTCTGCAAAACAAAACAACAACAACAACAATTTGCCAACAATAGATCCAGTAGTGCTGTATTAATAGCATTACACAAGCACCAATAGTAAATCTAGTTTTTTTAAATTTAACATCCTTATGTCCCTGGATTTGTTTTCAGACATAAATCAGAAATGTCCTTGAAGAACCAATATATTTGCTTCTTCCAGATTACCAATTTGTGCTTTGTATAATAACGCAGATCTGTTTCTCATGCTCAGTATGGATGAGTCATGCTTTTAATATATGAAATAAACCTGAAGGAATAAAAATGATTCTACAAAGTTATGAGATTTGGATGGGTCAAGTACATCTCTCAAACCTAATGGATAATCTGCATTAAGCTGAGCTATACATTTTTGTTTGCTTGCCTGGTTTTACATGATGTTAACTTTAAGACTCGATGAGCATTTATGCATCCCAAACAGCCACTGAGAATTTTTATATGGATTTCAAGAGAAAATATGTAATATTCTCTAAACTTTTGGTTTCTCTTTTGAGAATACACTTCTTTTGTTGTTTTGTTTGTTTGTTTGTTTTGAATACTTCCAAGTACTACAAATTTCTTAACTGAAATCTTTTTGACAAATACCATCTAAAAGAAAACCCAAACTCTTGTAACTGTTGCACTTGGACTGCTATCTAGTGACTCTAGCATTTCTATCGGATGTAGTATTTCTTTACAAATTATACCAAGCCCACTTTGGGCTTTTCCATTATTTCTTAAAACCTCTCAGTTCCTCTTTTACTCAAAATAAAGCTTGCCTATGCCCTGGGTTTCCTGCAGGATTTCATAATCTCTCTGCTTACGCATCTCAGGTGATAGTTTCAGATGATTTGGATATGTTGATATCTAACTGCCACACTGAGCCACAGACTTTACTAAATATAAATAATTGATTACAATGAGTCAGCAACTCAACTCTGCTATCTATGCAGTCACAACCCTACTATCAACACAATAAGAACTACATATTTTTCCTTCCACTGGATTATACAGTTGAAGATGGCCTCTGGACAATTTGTGATGTGTCCACGTCTTCATCGAAGATGCTAAATTTTCAACTTAATTACTCACGAGTTAGTTTCATGCCAGTTAGTTCAAGAACTCACAAGCCTGGAAAAGTTTGTACTTACTTCATATAATAAAACAGATCTTCCTCTGTTTTTTCTCTGATCTTTTCTCTGTTTTGGTTTGAGGGGGTTTGGTTTGGGTTTTTTTTCTGATCTTTCTTTATACAGGCTTGGTATAGAATGTGATTTTGTGTAAAATGAGAGTAAATATGACCTCACAGTTTCAGCAAAATGAATTTGGCATATCACTTCAAGATACGAGAAATAATTATGCTAAATGGAGGTTTCATTACAGTAATTTCTAACTGAGAATGAAAACCAGTATTTCTAGATAATCTAAGAAAGACTTATTTGGAGTTGGAGAACCTCCACCAGGTGATTGCCAAACCCTTACTTTTAAAGGCATGCACTTTGCAGTGGGTACATTTAGATGAATATTTGCTTTAGAATAGAGTTTCGGGAGTGTCATGGGACCCCTTCCTTCAGTATGTTCACACCACGTAGTTGAAGGAATTCTGCAATTAGAGATATACATTAAAAAAATGTACCTCCATAAAATAAGGAATAATTTAAGTCATGCTACATGGCTGCTCATCAGTTTCAGTTTTTAACCAAATAGGAACATATTGCTGATTTTTTTTTCCATGTGTCCACCTTTACCTTTTTCCCATGAAGAGGCAGCTTGATAATGAGAACTTCCTATTAAACCTTTGTATTCAGTTTAGAAATATTCAAGAAGAAAATATGGAAACAGCAGTTGCAGGGAGGGGGAAGGAACTACAGGTCTATTTCATAATCACTAGTCTGTGATCTGTTGTGTTCCTGACATACATTAGAAAGATCCCTTGGAGAATTCTGTCTCCGTTCATTATATCCTGAAAGAGTCTGGTTTCATTGACCTTGCTCTCAGTACAGTGCCTTATGTCCTACTGATTTAAGGAGTTTTTTGTAATGAGTAGTTGCAAAGGGGTGAAATTAGCCCAGAGAGCCATAATATATAAAATGTTCTTTGCTCAACACTAATTAGTTTATTTGATTTTCATCTGGTAGGTCTTGTCTCTAAGGTACAGAGAATGATTTTGTTTTCATATGCCATAACATCAGACACTTAAGTTCTTTATTTTCATATGCTGTTCTGGGGGTAGTAATTTTGTTTAAAAAAAAAAACAACACAAACCAAAACCAAAAAAACCCACAACAAAACCAAACCCCAAATCCTTACTTCAGCAAATAAAAATGAATTTTTGTCAGACTTAAAAAAACACGCTCTTTTTATTGGGGGCTTGGGAAAATAGATTATGAATTAGACTTTTTGATAACTGAAGATTAATATTAGTCTGCTTCCAATCAAAAACTTCAGCACTTGAATACTGAATACTTGAATATGGAGGCTCGTTGACATAGCCTCCAAGACAATACACCAAAACAGATACAGCTGCTAAAGTGGAAGTTGCTTTCAGCCAATGAACTTACTGCTTGTCAGATTTGTATGCATGTTTGAATGTGAGGGTAATGAAATAACATTATAGATTTCAGAACCGGGGCAGCCTTTATTCAGATAAGGTTATAAGCAAATATGTTTTAGAATGAGTGTGCTGAAGTAATATAGTCTCTTGCCCACTTATTCTCGGGAGTTTAACTGTTTGCTGCAACATTTAAACGTACCCAGAACTGCAGTCTGGGATCATATACAAAGACCTTTGCACCTTGGGTGAATATACGGTACTAAGATCACAATGGCCATATTCGGATAGTTTAGCTGGAGTCTATATAGAATTAACTCGCTGAGGCCAGACTATCAGGCAAATAAAACCTGATAGATCGGCACTACATGTTTACAACTCAAAACTGAGCATTTCCAATGCAAAGTCGGTAAAATTTTCAAAATCACTGTGATGCAGATTTTAAATAATTACAGTTACATGAAATAAGTCAGAGTTTTGAAACATATTCAGTCGCAAAACCCTCCAGAGAGTTAATGTTAATCCCACTCTCTAATGCTAACCCCCCTCATCTGGAGGAAATATTCCCACAGCAGCATTTGTGGGATATACTTTTTGAAAACCCTTTAGACACACTAGTGAAAAGTCTAGAAATGCAGAAATGGCAACACATTGCTCCCAAACTTTTCACCAAACTCTCTACAACCAGTATCACCATACTATTCAACACAAATGTAGTAAAAGCAGTTAAGTGGAGAGAGGTGGATAATAGCAATGAATTGTTCCCATTCACAGCGGGCACAAACCGAGGAAGCAGGACAGGGACTGTGTGCCTGAAAGAAATGGGGCAGCATCTAGCATTGGATCTGATGAAAATTCTCCAGTTGCAAATGTAAACCATAATGGGGTATTAAAATATTAAAGATAAAACTGACCTTTGGTTATTGGGGTTTGTAAGTTTACCTTTCTTTTCTTTCAAATCAGGAAGAAAGAATTTTGAGCAATTCAAAAGAAATGGGTTGGCAGTAGAGATTAAATTAAAATGAATAGCATGACCATGACAGAATTAAAAATATGTCCTATAGAGCTACTGAAGATATTTATTCCATTACCATCTCATTCTTCTAAGGAAGTCTTTTAGCTTATTCTCAAAGGGCTGAGCTTGTGACCAATATATTCGAGGCAAGGACCACAACTGCCCTAAAGAGTATTTAAGTCATGGGATAATTTTTCTGAAGAACACAAGTAAATAGGCAAAGTGGAACAGACACATTCTGGGAATAATTATTGCCTCTGGTATATTAAGTTATTCAGCATTAGGCTATTCAGCAGTAATTATACTACCCCTGGGCAAGGATGATTTAGTACTGCATACTGGTGAAAGCTGCATAATTAAGAGAATGGGGTCTGGCTACTATTTAACACACCTTTCCAAATGTTCATTTGATCCAGTTGGCAACAGCCACAATGGACTGTATAGGATGGGAAGGTTAGCAATGTGTCTTGTATTACATTGTCTTGAGTGCTACAGCATTTAGCACTCTCTAGTCAGAAGGTCACTCTGTTCTCATTTAACTCTGTGTAAGCCGACCAGCTTAAACAGAATTGCATGTGTCTAATTAAAAGCTGCATGTGGTCTGCCGGGCCACCCTCTGATGTTAATACTTAATGCATTTTAGCACATTTTCTTCTGTTTATTTTGAAACCAGGCAGAACAAAGCCATGTATAGGTTCTAAAATCAGCTCTAATACCTCATATACTTGAATAAGAAAAAAAAAAATAGTTGTTTAACAGAAAGAATAAAGGTTTTGGTGTTTCAGATTACTTCCCTCCCCTGAAACGTGAAAGGTTTACATGGTATTGAGTAGTGCCCCTTCTCCTCTGTTGCTCACATTGCATTGTTCATAGGAATGGGAAAAAGAACCTCTGGAACAGGCAATGTCACAAAACCACTAAGACTCCTTTTTTATCCTTTCTATCCATATTTTTATAGAGTAGAAAATCAGGATATAAACAGATATAAATCTGTTCCATGAGACTTAGAAAGGACCACAATATAAGCTGCCAATTTAGTCAGATCTGAGTTGCTGAGTTGATGTGTATCTCAGAATCTGTGCATAGTAATACTCAGCAACGAGGCTTCTACTTTGTCCCTCTGCTCCAGTCTGCTGTGAGAGCACTTTATAAGAACATGGAATTTGAAAAGCATCTAACGCAAGACGATATTCTAAAACATCATACTTGGGTATCTTTGCTACGGCAGAAATTCTTTCGTGAAGCTTTATATCCACACAAGGAAGATTATCAGTAAACATCTGACAGAGACAGCAAAATCTGGAATGCCTCCAGCGTCTGAATCTGGCTTTCTGCCTCGGTTATTTGGCTTGCTCTCTGACAGATCCCATGATTTGCTTTACAAGCAGTAGCAGTGGCAGTTTGGAAACAGCCTCCAGGGAAGGTCATAGGGGGATTGGCTTGGCTCCTCAGTATCATTTGTCTTGCCTGAAATTAATTTCGAAGAAGCCGTTCAGCATTGTTTAAGAATAAGATTATGTATTAGCAATAGCCATTCATTTTCCTGCTTAGTGTAAGGTAACAGAATATAGCATTCAAATGCTGGGATTTATGTCACTCTGGGGAAACATGTTCTAACCAATTTGATTTTTTTTAACATTTCTCAGTTACCCTGTTTGATACAGACATCACAAACAGTGAAAACCCATCGTACTGTAGAGTAAAAAAAAAAAAAAAAATCTGGGTTTTAGGGACTTAAAAAAACCCAACAGGATATCTTAACGTTACTTGTTCTTTTGTCTTAAAAGGAAATCAATAAAATGTTAATTTCAATTTTTTACATTCTTTTGCTACTTACTTCTCAAAACTTACTAAATCCTTCGGTAAGAAGGGTTGGCATTACTATTATTTTTGCATCTCTTTCTATCTCACAGCAATAAGTCTGTGACTTCCATTTGAAAAAGACTAAAGATATATTGACTAAACTTATTTACAAAGCCATTGACTTCAATGAAATTCCTCGAGGTTAAGCCAAGTCCAAGGTGACCCATTAATTCTATAGCCCTCCAGACATCATCTTCTATGGTTCATTTTGTTAACAAGACCCACTCAGAATTAAACTGGGATTTTACCCATCTTTCACTGTTACCTTACCTCACTGTGAGACACTTCTTTATTGTGTATTTCTTCCTTTTGTCATGTTTTTTCAGTTGCTTCTCTCTTCTGGCCCTATGCAATTGTTGGTAGGTTACTTTCTACATTCAATCTTTTTTTTTTTTTTCTATTAAAGAAAATAGATTTTCCTGGGCAAATAATAATAATAATAATAAAAGATAATATTTCAATGTCCAAATCATAGCTGTTAAATATTGGGAGCCTGGATCAACTAGAAAAACTTCCATTCACATGCTGCTTTTCCAAATAACTATTTTTCATTCAGGACAGAATTCAGAGCTTTGAAATTTTCTGAAAAGAAATGAAACAATCTACACAAAAAAGGAGAGTGATGTTCTGTCTGTATTATGGGATGTTAGAACAGTTCCCAGCTCTCAGATGATATTCCAGTCGCATCCCAATTACACGTTGCAGCAAGACCAAGCCCTTCACAATTTCCCTCTCTCCTGCCCCCTCCCCATCCCACATTCCTCTTCCTGCCTGAAGGACACCAAGCAGAGAGACTCTTAAGAAGCCAGAACGCACACAAGCCAAGTCCCCAAATTGAGCTAGCAATGAACTAGAACTGCGGGATATTGCAGATTGTACCTGTCCTTTGCTTCAAACACAACCCTTAAACCAAGGCGATCAACAGTGAGATGGTGAGGACACTTACCAAGACTGCAGGACGCCCAGTAACAAGAACTTGTTCTGTCTGATCCTGATACTTGAACCAGAAGGGTATTATGAGAGAGATGTGTCTAAAGAGCCATACACCAAAACAGCACATACACGGACAACGTATAGCTTGCTGAAAGCAGTCTCCGGTGTAAAGGCAAGGTAGATGAGGATGGAGCGGCAGACTGTACTTGCTTTGGTCTCTATTTACCACTCATGGATATGCTCAGAACAAATAGAAAAACATCATATGTTGAGTGAAAAAGTCAGAAGTCACTTAAGGACAGTAACTCTACGCAGCGAACAAAATAACAGAGGCTTGGTTCTTTCATTACTCGTTGACTTTCACTGGTGAGACAAAAACCAAGCTCACAGTTTTAGCTAGTTGAAAACAAACTGTCTAGATACCGAAAAAGCTTCCAGAATTTACACCTCTCATCACAAATACAGATTAGATTCTGCCTCCGGGTGACCAGGCATAGTTTCTTCATGATTTACTATACATAGGAGAATTACAGCATCAGTCCACACACCCAGTCTCTACTTCTTGATAACATTTCGGTATTTTTCTGTTTCTAAGTCTGCACATGCTTCTCAATAAGCATCTGTTAATTTAATAAGCTGCAGGAAAAAAAAAGAAAAAAAAGAGAAAAAAAGGCAGCTGCTTATAGTACTGGGGGCAATGACAAGACTGAGATAAAGAGACAATATGAAACAGGGAAAAGTAGAAGTACTTTTAGCACATGCGTCAGCAGTGGTTTTCCTGCTGTAATGCATACTTTGATCTGGCTCTTTTCTCATTCTCATTTTTAGCTTAGAGGCTAATGATCCTTGTTGCTAAGTCACATCAGTGCGATGCTACAAAGGACAAATTCCATTTAAATGAATGAGTCTATACTGGCACACACAATTTTCATCCATGTTCCAAGGAATTATTTTGATTTGCAAACCTAAATTAAAGCTCATTCCTGGTCTTTTAGCAAGGCACATTGCCCTGGGAGCTCATACTCTAAGTAACACTTAGTGTCATTGCTCTCTCCTCTTTTGGAAAACAATGGATGCTTAGAATTAATTCTAAAAGCTTTGAGAATGTACAGTATATGCAAAACTCCAGGCTATGTCACGTGTAGTGACACTAGGTATTCAAGTACCAGCTATAATCAATATCTGTGATTTATATGCTGGAATTTAATAACCTGTTACATACTTATCCTCAAAGATGAATATAATTTTGACTCAAAACTCCCACCAGCCTATGTGCATAGCAGCCTGTAACATGGTAGCTTTTCTTGCCACAATTTGTACGCCAAATCTGAAATTTTTTTCTCATCACTATGGTCCAGATTACTGCAATAGTTTCCACACTGGAAATGAGAACACTAGCTGGAACAGAGCTGGGGCAGGAACAGTGGAGAAGTGCGGTATGTCCTTCCACAAAGCCTCAAAGCTTCAGATTTAGTTGGTATACAGCATCACTGTCACTGTCTCACAAGTATACAGGAAAAGCAGGTAGCAGGTACAAGAAGAGAAGGTAGCAGGTACCATTTCTGCTTTGTGTGCAGCAGAATACTAATGCTGTTTCCGTGCTGCCTCCTGAAAGAAGCAAGTGAAAATAGAAAGGGCAAAGTGACACAAAGAACTGGCCCTTTCATGCTAGAACCTACCCAGATGGAAGACTGTCAAATGCACAGGTCAAAGATCAAAAGCAGCAGTACACTCAATCTCTATCAAGCATCATGGAGAAACTTCTCTGAGAACTTCACATTCCATAAAAATCTCTGCTTCAATATGTATCTATGATTTCCTTTCAACCTACAAAGCTCCAGCACAGTTGAACTTTTACATATTTGTTCTATCATTTTTTTTCTCTGAAAACAAGAACAAATCTCAAATTATGCTACAAGAATGTCAAAGCTGCTGCCTTAAAATTAAATCCTATCCTATCCAAATGTGAACTAGAGTATTTCCTGAAATCTCAGTAGACACAGTCTAAATTAAGTGTTCACTCAGGAAAAAAAGAAGTATCCAGGCACCTGACTTTGTAATGGCTTTAAACTAGAACAATGACTACCAAATTTGAATACCACGTGTTCTGTTTTTTACCAGTGAACTATATTTTGGTTTACAAAAGAAACTAAAGACTGTTCTGTTGTGGAAAGAGACAGAAAGAGAAAGAGATGTAAATACTAAAGATAGAAGAATAAAAATCTTTTGAAGGAGAATTGAGTGCTTGTCTACTGCTTAAGAAAAATGCACTATAAAGCAGCTATTGATTTTTCATTCAACAGCACTGAATGTTTTATTGAAAAGCAGCAATGCTCAGTAATTTGAATTTTCAATTAAGGTAGCACGTTCCTTGGACACATTTACTACTGCACTCCAGTGACATTTATTTGACTTTTAAAATCCCTCTACTATTGTATTCGTGTTTGTATAGATCAAGCTACCAATACAGAAAGTGCTAGGATTATAACACTGCTGATTATAGACACATGTTTGGAAGGCTCCGTGGACAATCTAATGATGTTATTTATAGGTAGGATAATGTGTAGTCAGACATAGCTGAACTAAAATATGCCACTATGAGATAAATTAAGCAGTTCAATATTTCAGCTTACAAAGTTTTCTTGCCTTTATGGACAGTATATAGTTGCAGTAAGGTAAAAGTAGTTATTAAAAAATGTTTAAATTATACGTTTACATTTTAGAGGATTGCGGGAGCCTTTACTGAAATTCACACTTATCAACCTGATCACCTACTTCCATGTATAAATATTTCACCTGCAAGATAGGTTGCAATATTTATGGACTATAAACAGATGATGGCTCGTATTGCATTCTCTTCTAGAGAAAAATGGCTGGTAACCTGCTAGTTTTCATAACCCCATGGCAAAGTGGGGTAGCTTGACCTCCATGTGGTCAACTGAAAAACTTTATACTTCTAGAAATAGAATATACTTCCCTAGTCATAGGTGCTTCCTTGTTCAAAAACCATATCGGCTACTTCTGCTAAGGAACAAACTTGGGTCATCCTTGCGGATTTTATTAACCGTGAGAGGCACAGCTTGGTGTCACTATTGCACCTATTGCAGGTTGTGCACGCTGCTGTGCAACAAAGTGCTAGCAATTTGTTTCACCTAAATTACAGTGTAGGTTGCACAAATTCTGACCAGTTTGTAATGTGTTGCGCTTAAAATCTGCTTGTTTCTTGCACTTAAAATCTAGATATGAGCAAAAGGAACACACCTTATATGGGAAGCCAAGATATTACTGTTATTTTAACTGAAGTCTTAGCAGTCTGAAGAATTAGTCCAGTTGCAATGATACTAGCACTTATATCTCAAAATATATTAGGCTAAATTATCTACACAAATGTTCTAAAATTAATGCTTTTCTATGGTGGTGTGCTTACCCTTACCCACATTTTATTTTTTCTCACCCCTGGAACCACTTGAGGTCACTTTTACAAGCTCGCTCACAAGCTCATTCTTCACTGGTTTGCAAGGATGTTACATTCAAATGTACTACACATGGTGTGTTTTCGTGCATGTTAGACATCTGTTCTTTCTTCTCTTTGTTACCTACCCCTAAAACTGGGTTTACTCAGGTCCCAGGCTTGTTTCCTTTAACAAAAGTCATCCACTGGTGAGTTATTTATAGTTTTCAGGCCTTTGATATCATCCTGTGCCTGTAGATTCAAAACCCCTGCTGTTATCTCTTGCCTATACTCTTCTATGCTGTGTTTTTGTTCCAGGGTCGTAAGTAGTTCATTCTGTACAGAAAAACTGCTCGCTATTCCTACCTACTGGTTACAGAAATACATATAACAGTGTATGAGCATGTATATACGTATATTTATATAACCATATACACACAGCAGACAATTGTACAAAAGCTAAAACAAAATAGGTAGTAGCACCTGTTTGTCAGACAATTTTTGTTCCAGCTAAACAAGCTAAAGCAGAGCTTACACAGGCCAAACCAAGCTCAGACAAAGCCTGACAGGTCCTAAGGCCTGTGTTGTTATCTTAACACAAAGACTATGGCCTTTTGCAAGGAATAGCACCACTGGATTTACAGGGCTACAAGGCTACAAAAGAATAATTTCGCAGAAATGGGGCAAGAAAACAGTGACGGTGAATTCACAGTGTCTTCAATAGCTCCTAATTTGCTGCAGCAGACTTTCTGCTACTGTAGGGAAAAACAAATTTCATCACTGAATTTCATACTTCCTGCATACGCAGTGAGTAGTGTCCAGATATCACTAATATTTTCTGCAACCCAACTCTTTTTCCCCTACTTATAACTAATTTCTCCTGGGTTTCTGTGGTGGGATTAAATTTCACTAATGGCTGTCTTTGTTTTAATGCTTTAAGGGTTTTCAATACATATCATTTCAGATTGGCGCAGGCAAGAAGGGACAAAATAAAAAATTTCTCTCTGTTACTTCTGGCAGGAATTAACCCTTTTTATAACAGATGATGTAGTCACATCGCAACCATGAGAGTGATCGGCTAAATTGACACTTTGCCCCTTGGAAACCTGAGTCCAGAGCGCTGCAGTAGAAAATAGTTGGCTGGCTTCAACTTACTCCTACTTCTTTTCTTTAGCTATTCATCATCATTATACGTGGGGCACTTTTGTTACAGCCTTTCACTCCCCTTCATCTTGGGTAAGGACCTGGCTGGCCCTCGCTGGCTGAAACTGCCCACACAGCAAATTGTTAGGGAAAGCAGAGCATCCCAAGAGGAATGCAAAGGCTGTCCACACGCGACGCTGCGCTAAACAGCTGAGGTAAGAAACCAAACGTAGTGAGAAGCTGCAAGGGGACAAAATTAAAAAAAAAAAAGGGGGGGGGGGGGGGGGGCGGGCGGGATGAAGATGAGGATACTTGTTTATTACCAGATCCAGAGAGGCCACTAAGGTTGTTTCACCCAGAGGTTATTCTCTTGAGCAGTCTGTGTTCCTCCTGGACAATTGATTTCTTCTAATCTTTTAAACATTAGGCATTTTCAAGTCAGACAGGCAAAGGGGCTCTTGGAGGATAGGAGGAGCTCTCTAGTCCCTCTACAGGGCTCTGAGCCAACCCAATATATTGTAGTACTTAAGGTGCCTTGTTTCTCTACATGACCCTTTAATAAGGATGGACTATACAGATGTACTTTGTGAAGTGCTCCCAGCCCTGCTATCATCTGACTGAGATTTCCTGTTAGAGCTAATGAGGTTCTGCTCCCACTTAATCTCTAAATATGGCACAGTTAACGCTTTTTAGTTTGCTTAATGACATGCTATTAATAAAGACATGACCTGAACAGCTACTTGCATTTATTGTCTTTTTTTGTCCATTTTTTACAATTATGCTGAGGCAATTTAATTTTTTTAAGATCATAAACTATTGTTTTGTTCGACAAGTTGTATATAATCATCCTACATTCCCATGAAAGTGCTCAGCAAGGTCATTGCATAAGCTAGCAATTTATCTGAAACATTTATCATGATATTGAAATTGCTTTGCTACTTTTTCAAGTTATTATTATTATTGCCTTATTGACAGAGTAGTATGCTAACCCATACTAAAGAGGGGTTGAGTCCTCTGTAATTATGTGGCTTTTTCAAGCAGTTTCAAGTTATTGAAAACATCGAACTATGCTTAACAGTAACTTTGCTGAACAGAACAATTCAACATCTTTGTTTTTCTAATGAGAAATAGCCCTAAAAAAGGTACAGCAACCTACACCTTTATCTAAACAAACTATAATTGGTGAAAGCAAAAGAACCAAAAGTTTTTGCTGGAGTTAATGAAACTATAATGTAATTCTCTGATCGGAATAATTACCAGACAATCTGGGTCCAAATGAGATTTTTTGTGTGTTTGTGTGTGTGTGTAAGGCTCAAACATTAGACAGCAGAGAATTAACTTCTACATCATTATTTTAAATTGAAAACAAACAAGCAAACAAATGTTAATTACCTTTAATTTTAAGAACAAGAAACCTTGTTTGTGTGAGCGGAATAAGAGTGCATTGAATTTTAATGGGATTTAAGTGTTTTATCTCTTTAGGCTTGATTTGGTTCTATCATTTTTCAAATACGGGTTATTATTTTTGCTTCTAAATGACATCAAATTGCCCAAAGGCTATTATAGTCCTCTGTTTACAAAGCTCTATTTATAAATCTCTGTACTTATTTTGAACCAGGTATTAGAAAGGAGCAAAATACTTAAATTCTGATAGCATGGATGTTCTCTTTGGCTTCTCCTCTTAAGGCTGACCAAACCCAATCAGCTGAGCCTCCTCTTACACATCATGTGCTTCAAGCCCCTGACCATCTTGATGGCTTCTGCTGGACTCACTGCAGTATTCCCATGTCTCTCATGTATTGGGGAGCCCATGGGTGCACACAGCACTCCAGAATTGGTCTTACTCCAGCCAAGCAGAAGAAAAGAAACACCTTCCGTGAGCTTCTCCGGCACCCTCGCTAACGCAGCACGCAGTTGGCTGCCTCTGCTGTAAGGGCACACTGCTGACTCCTGTTCAACTTGTCCACTAAGACCCTCGGGTACTTTTCTGGTTTTCATCTACAGCTTCTAGCCAATACTGTTGCATGGGGTTATTCCATCCCTGAGGCTAGAGTTTGCATTTGCCCTTTTTGCAGTTTATGAGATTCATCAATCCTTTTCTCCAGTTTATCATGGTCCTTCTGAATAGCAGTCCTGCCTTCCAGCATATCAACCAATCCCTCTAAGTGGATATCATCCACAAAGCTCCTGAGAGGAGACTTTGTCCCAACACCCATGCTCTTAATAATGTTAAGTAGTACTGGCCCCAGTATAAATTCCTAAAGGATACTAACTACAAGTAACCAGCTGGAAGCTTGAGTTTGCACTCTTGGTCATAACCTTTGGAGGCCAGTGGTCCAGCCAATTTTCTACCCACCTTATCCATCAGAGAGTGAAACAAATTTCAAACAATTTTTTAGATATTCACAACCATTTTTCAACCTCTTTACAAAACAACCTAGATACCTTTGTTTTCTACTATCTTAAAAAAAAAGGAAATACAGCATTCAAACATACCAATACAAAACAAAGAGGAAAATAAAAATTAGTAGAATAGAACACTGTCAAGCTTTAGAAATCAAACTTTAGAATTATATGCATGCCGTATGCTTACAAATGATCTTCATTAGCACCTAATTACAATTTAGTTCAGTTAATCAGATGATCAGCTGCATAGATTCTTATCAGCTGATTAACCCTAATACAAAGTACTATGAAAATTTACAAGATTGCAGTAGACAATTCAAGTTATTTTCAAGGACTTTGTTCTCTTGGGAAAAAAAATTTTAAAAATAAAAATATATATATAATGAGGACTAAATTTTGCCTTCCTGCTTAGGAAAAGAAATTTTCACTGAAAGAAGGAATAAAGGTGTTATACAATGGCATGGTTTTGCCCACATAAATTTAAGTGTGAATTTGGGACTGCAAAGAGCCTCATTAAGTTTCTGTCTTAAATAAATTCATACTTCCAGAGATTTTAAATGGGGTTCTACAAATGTATGATGTGAGCTATTTCAAAACAGAAGTTGAACCATTGCCACATAAAACTGTAATGATCATAAATGACGAATGACTAAAGACAATGACAAATGAGGACATACATGGAGCTCTGAATTTCTGTATGTCATGGTTGAATACTTCTCATCCTGATAAATCATCTCTTCATCAATTTTAATGCTGGGAGGATTTGAGAACAAGGGATGAACCTGGCCTGAAGTTTACCTTTCTGAAGCACTGCAAGTTTTACAGAATTCCTTGCTGACTTTTCTTGCTTGAAAGTTATAAGATGAAGTCAGTGATATTGGCTGATAAGTAAGAAAAGTGTCAAAACAGACATTAAACATCAAAACTTTACCATTATGAAGAATAATATCAGGAAATTATTCAGTGCAACTAAGAGTCTCTTCTTCGAACATGCATGGACAGCTAATAAATGGGTCTTGAATTTGATGGAGACTGATAGAGACTCACCTCATGCATTTTCTAATCTATAAATTACATATATATGCACACCTCTATATGTACCCATATATATATATATATATATATATATGAATTAAGATGTAACCTCCCTTTGATGTTAATTCTTACCTCCCAATAATACTAGTGAGTTTTTCACCTGATCTGCAGACACTGAAAAAAAGTTAAAAATTCATTACTTCTATGGCACCATAAAAAAGTGCATGCTAGGAGTTAATACAAGTAAATACTGTTGGTATCCTGATCTGAATATTGATCCTGATCTAATCCTGCTCTGTCTACTATATTTGCATTATTCTCTCTGGAATGAAACTACTGATACTGAACATGCAGAATGGAATAAATCAAAATATTGTAATCCCCCTTTAAATTTCACATTTGTTTACAACTTCATTTGTGAGAAAACTGAATCAAACCCAGATACTAATTTCCTTTCCTGCTTGCCACTTGCTCATTCTTTCTGCATGTCTCCCAAGTCCACAAGCAAATGGTATGGTTGTCACTGAATACAAAACATTAAGGAAAGGAGATGCTT
Organism: Haliaeetus albicilla; assembly: GCF_947461875.1. Lineage (NCBI taxonomy): Eukaryota > Metazoa > Chordata > Aves > Accipitriformes > Accipitridae > Haliaeetus > Haliaeetus albicilla. The sequence goes on along the minus strand of NC_091505.1, from coordinate 21,861,324 downwards.
TGAACTTCAGGAAAAAAAATATTCATTCTGTGAGAATAAAATTATTCAGGTACCTATTAGAAGGACATGGTCAGATATACTAGGATAATGTATTACACTTCTGCTTTTTAAAAAATAAAAAAAATTCACTTTCCCCAGTGACATGAAGTGACGCTAAACACTTTGTGAGGATCTATTTTAATAGCTGTAAGATGGAAGAAAGCAAGAGGGCAGCACTGGGTCAGCACGAAGCAACACGATTAAAATCTTAAAAGTGCTATTAGAAATACATATTTTCTTGCAACTGTGTCCACATTGTGAGATAGACTTTATACTAAAGTTAAACATGTCACACTTTCTAGGGGATCTTTTAGAAGATATGAACCAGTACATGTTGGGGGGCAACTGGTTGGAAAACGGCGTGGCAGAAAAGGCCCTGGGGGTCCTGGTAGACACCAAATTGACCATGAGCCAGCAACATGCCCTTGCAGCAAAAAAGGCCAACGGCATCCTGGTCTGAGCTAAAAGAGCATTGCCAGCAGGTCAAGGCTGGTGATATTTCCCATCTGCTCAGCCCTGATGAAGCCATATCTGGTGGGCTGTGTGCAGGTATGGGCTCCCAAGTAGAAAAGGGGCACGAGCATACTGGAGAGAGTCCAGCAAAGGGCCATGAAGATGATTAGGTGCTTGGAGCATCTCTCATACAAGCAGCTTCTCTCATACAAGAAACTGAAATACAAGAAATCCTGTTTAAATATAAGAAAAAGAAAGTTATTTATGGCAAGAGTGGTCTGACGCTGGAGCAGGTTGCCCAGAGAGGTTGTGGAGTCTCCAACCTCGGAGATATTCAAAAACCTAGCTGGACAATGCCCAGTAACGTGCTCTAGCTGTCCCTGCTCTGAGCAGCGATATTAGACTATACGATCTGCAGAGATCTATGCCAACCTCAACGATTCTGTGATATAACTTTTACTACCAGGGTTATGTGAATGTCCTATGTAAAAACCCATGAAACATTACCTTAAATTCTCTGCTGCTTTAGTGGCTAACCTTCATCTTCAAATTTTATTTCCAATAGTGTGCTAATGAGAAAACCACCAGTGGGAAGCAGTACTTGCTGTTAGATCTATTAAACATGATTAAAAGAAAGAGGCTGAAGTGCAATTAAGGTAAATATTTCATTGAGTCTTATTAATCTGCAGAGATTGTATCCAAAGCATACGTACTGAAGTCTGAGAATCATTGTGTTAAGTCTCATGAGAATAGAGCTTCTGCTCAGTATGTGTGCTGTGGATGTAAGATGTGATAGTGCATTATTTAGTAATACTTTAACATACATAATTATTTTAACATTTCTCAGTCTTTTTGATAATATGATTAACCAGAAGATTCTCCAAGTTTCAAAAAAAGGTTAATAAATAGCATTCTGATTTATGAAGAATAGAATTAGCAATACAGATATTGAAAGCATAAAAAGGATCTATTCTGATCTGTTTAAAAAAAGACAGAATATGGAAGAATAATATACAGACACTAAAGTGTTAAATCTTTTGGAGACAGTAGGCAACTGTTACTAATTTTTGAAAGTGGCAAAAACTGAATGCTTAAAAAATGAAAAAGTGTTTTCAGTAGCTCAAGAGATTTTAATTCAGATCGTATGCCAATAACCTCCTGTCTTTCCATTTTGGAATACTTTTATTTACCTGCTTTCTTGGTTCTGTCTTATCTAATAGCTTGTGGAAATCACAGTTCGTGTCACTGATTTACCTTTCAGTCTCTCTGACCATTTTCTCAATCAGATGTAAGTCTTTTCTATTTCATCACCTTGCCTCCAATTCACTATAATAGAATGGAAATATGCAAGAAGTGATATTAAAAATAAAAATATTATATACCATATACATGTTTTGTAGCATAATGACAAGGTAAACTGCAGTAGCAAGATAAGTACACTTCTTTTCTCATCACCTCTTTTATGTAAAAAAATATAAGAGCCAAGATTCTTAATCAAGTGCCTCCAGAAAGCAGGGTGTTTCAAGTATTACACCACCTCCCATTCAAGTAATGAGAAAAAAATCAAGAGAATTGGAAACAGATGTAAAAACATTGACACTTGCTGAAAAAAACCCTAGGGTCTTGCATCCACTGGTCTAACATCACCAACATTTGTGATTTTAGAAATTGATAATCACTGGCCACTCCTGCTGTCTCTTTAAAAACCTGAGGGAGTGTGTTAATTCCTGTGGAATAGCAAAAATTAGAGTCTAGAAACAGGGGATAAATGTGAAGTACAAAATACTGTATTAATTCTAATGTCAACTTAGAAAAGTAAATTTTCAGAAAGTGTCCTCTAATGTTACACTGGAAAAAATCTAAATTGGATAGTAAACACATAAAGGTGTAGATCAAATCACTCTGCACATCTCAGTCATGCATTTTCTTCAAATGGAGGCTAGTTTCAAGAAACTGCATTCATCTTAGGACCTCATAATCAAATGCATTGTCTGACACAGGAATGAAGACAAACTGCTTTGAAAGGCCTTTGCTTTACCCCTCCAAGAGCACTAGAAAAAAGTATAGAAGGAAAAAAAGTCTGATCTGATCTTCATTTCTAAGTAAAATTGAGAACAAAGATATTATAAAGCCAGTCGCTTGTATCTTGCTGTGTACTGACAGAGAACTTACTTAAAAGCAGTTATAAAAAATACAGAAAAGATTTTAAATTAAAAGTAGAAGCAATAACCTTTGTGTGTCTGTAGGAAACAGTACATGTGACAGGAGAATCTGAATTCTTGAATCTCAGGTATTAACTGGAACACTGGTTATACAGATGGTTGATGACTTGGTGGCATTATCACCCATTAGCTATGACTGGTGTCCGCAGTACAATACTGACTATGAATCTCAAATGTTTCACCTTCTTTAACTATATATAAGGAGGATCCAAAAATAAGTACCTATGAAAACTATGGGATTCTCAAGCACTGTAGCAGAAGAAAGGGCTGCTCAGATCAAAGTGGTTCAGAACTGCAAGAACTTTGAAGGCCAGCAGGGATAATTCTGGTCACTTAGAAGGCTTCATAAACACAGGCATGAAACCTTTATTCAGTCATTCCCCAGCAGCTCGGCCTGTTTTGAGATGTTTACTGCTGAAATGGCTACTGGACTTCGTCCTGCTACTGGACTTGCTCATTCACAGTCAGTTTAAGGGCACAGACCCAGTTCAGGCGGTTTTCTTTAACAGCCTATCATAACAGCAGTTCAAAAGATGCAGAATCAACCTTTCTAAACCAAAAAATTATTCATTAATTTCCTCAGATGTGAAAAATAAAAAATAAAATGACGGAAACACAGTAACTAGACATTATTTAAATAAAATCCTAATGAACTCATGTATTAACATCATTATCATCTGTTTCTCCACAATACAACAGCACTTTCTCTGTCAGTCTTCTGTACCCATTTATTAAACAATCAGTATTACACGGCCACTTGGAAAACCTCTTCTAGCTCTCCTACACTCTTTTTCAGCCATACTAGAATTTCTTAACAGTTTTGGAAGTCTTTGATATCTTTATTTGTGACTTAGGTACCAAGACTGGTACTGAGGATTTAATCTGGCTAGAGTTCTTGAGAAGACCCTTCTACGGGAACTTTTTTTAACTTCATATATTATTATTTTAATTAATTTATTAGAGTAGCCAAAATATAATAAGCAGAAAGGTAGTCACCGACCTTTACCTCATTTCCCATTGTGATGCCACATTAATGATGGGCCCTTTCTTTGGAGCCTATGGGCCTTCACAAGTATAATTCCAATTAAATCTTAGAAAAACTGTACACACTAAGTTCCATAAATCTTTAAAAAATAAAACAGCAGGTCACAGGAATTAGTTGTGTGCTTAGACCTCTCTTGTGAAACACTTTACTGTGTTCAATCCATACAGATGAAAGATCTACATATGAAACAGCTATGGAAATAAAAGCACTTAGAAGTTTTATCTTGTAATTTAAATACAGCAAAAAAACATTCAGAAAAAAATGCACTTAGTGATAATCACAGCCTTCAGTTCTGTTTGCATTTAATGTTTCACTCCCCAAACTCAACTTTCAACTGAATGGGAGAATTTTGACATGCACTGAAAAAAAAAATAAAAAAAAATAAAAAAGAAGACCTCTCCCTCCCCCCCCCAACAAAAAAAAAACAGTGATAGTCGCTGAAGTATAACTCATAACTGCTCTATTAAGCCTAACCTTTCCCCCATTCCCCCCAAGGACACTCCTCTTGATTAAACAACTTTTTTAAGAAGAGATTTAATAGTTAAATATTAACACATTACTGCTGCTAATACATTAAAGTAGTGATAGTCATAATAACAATGAGTTTGCTTGAGCTGTGACACACTGTCGTGGTTTAAGGCCAGGCAGCACCTAAGCACCACGCAGCTGCTCACTCACTCCCCCCCACCCAGTGGGATGGGGGAGAGAATTGGAAAAAAAAAAGTAAAACTCGTGGGTTGAGATAAGAACAGTTTAATAGAACAGAAAAGAAACTAATAATGATAACACTAATAAAATGACAATAGTAATTATAAAAGGATTGGAATATACAAGTGATGCACAATGCAATTGCTCACCACCTGCCAACTGACACCCAGTTCCCGAGCAGCGATCCACCCAGCCCCACTCCCCACCAGTTTATATACTGGACATGACACCAAATGGTCTGGAATACCCCTTTGGCCAGTTTGGGTCAGCTGTCCTGGCTGTGTCCCCTCCCAACTCCTTGTGCCCCTCCAGCCTTCTTGCTGGCTGAACATGAGAAGCTGAAAAATCCTGGACTTTAGACTAAACATTACTTAGCAACAGCTAAAAACATCAGTGTGTTATCAACATTGTTCTCATACCGAACTCAAAAACATAGCACTATAGCAGCTGCTAGGAAGACAACTAACTCTGTCCCAGCTCAAACCAGGACACATGCTCAAGTCCAAGTACCGGTTCTGCCTTTTTCCCTTGTAATGATACTTACCGAAGTGCTGACCGCTAGGGCCTTGCTGTATAAAATGTTGTAATTTTATAACATTATTAAGATCTTCAGGATCAAAATCATGAAGCTCAGTCTCTTGGATTTTAGAGCTACTCTCCCCAATTTGTTAAAAATGGAAACTCCAGCTGTGGGCTTGCCTTTATAACCCACTGTTAGGGCACCACCCGGAGTACAGACAGCCAGCATAGCAGAGATTTCAAACTACATGCTCCCCAAATAAAACACACTTTAATTACCAGTCTAATCTCTTCCAACCACCTTTGCTCTATCTCTGTTCTACTGATTTTTTGTAACATCTTTGTTATAATCTAATAGAAGAGGAACATCTTTGAAATGTCAGCTTTTTTTTCCTTTTCAGAGGAAGTTCATTTCTTTACCGAGTAGTCCTAGTTTAACTTATTTTTACTACAATTTGTGCATGATCTGATCAGAAAATGAGAAACAACATGCAGTACTTCTTTAAAAGAGATGGTACAATCCCGCATTTGCAAAATTGATATCCAAGTCCATTCCACTGTTCAAAAATGGAAGAATGGAACCTATTCTCTGATGATTGCATTTTTGATACAAAACCACAACCACCAGCTGGCCAAACCAGATACCAAACATATGTACAATATGTGAAATTATAAAACCATTTAATTGAAAAGATTCAAACAGAAAAGGAAATGGATAGAAAAAAATATGAGTTAAACACCTATGGCTTGAAAACAAACATCTCTTTTGATACAACAATCTATGTATTATCAATATTCCTACCATACTGCTTACTTTAAATAGGTCATCACTACGCGCAAGCAGCACACCTTTTCTACTTACTAGTACAATGGCAGTTAACAATCTTTTTGTTGATTCAGCATCTCATTTTTAACTCCCCCCCCCCCCAAAAAATTTAAAAAAGCAGTAAATACTCCACAAAGTCTGATCCAAAACTCAGTGAAAGAAACAGAAAGTAGAAGTCCTCAACCTCAGTGAGTTTTGAAGAGGTGGCTAGTAGACCTGTAAAATCTGTATAAACACTTTACATATATGGGAGAAGTGATATGCCAGTGGTCAGCAGGAAAAGTCTTAATGAGCATGGGAAGCAAGAGATCTTCTTCAAGAGTGAAAACGTAGGTAAATTATAAAATTAAAAGCATCCTGCACACAAATACATGAGGTACTAGCCAGAAATGAAATTCAACAGCAGTAATTTGGCATACAGATGATACAATAAAACTAAAAGCTAAAAAACTAAAGAGCGTATAGCTGCATTTCTGGAGGCACCGTGTCTCCAGATTATCCAGGTCCAAAGCATAAGCGAATCCTAAACATCGCTCTAGTGGCTGTGCCAAGTGGATTTTCTAATGTTCTATACTATGGTTGAGCTCAGACTACAGCTTTTTCCTCCACAGCACTGTTTTGATGTCAATCCATGTGTTGGTAACATATTTTCAGAAAATCAGTGGAAACTTACTGACTTTCAGTTTCTAACACTGTCAAATTAGCTTGAAACTGCCCAATAGATTACAAATGTTATCAGGGAGGAAACAGATAAGACAGAAAACAAATCTCATAGCCTTCGTTTCTATAAGAAAGCTGAAAGCTGCCCCCACCGCTTCCCCCACATCTCTGACAACACCAAAAATCAGTTTCGTTCTGTGAGTGAAACAAATATGATGTTCCATCCTTCTCAGTGTCAGTACACGAGTCTACTGCTCACCGTACTTCTGCTGGATTAACAGTAAGGATGCATTTCAACTGATAGGCTGCACTTCCCAAAGACATTTTAGTGAAAAAAAACCAAACCAAACCTCTCAAGCTCACAGTGTATAACAAAGGAAACTCAAATACATCTGAACAGCAAGAGCCAACATTCTAAATAAACAACATATGCTTTATAATCAACAATATTTTTTTTAAAAATAAGAAAACAATCTTCAGTTTACAGGTTTAATTAAAAACAGCCAGAGCATTTCACACTGTGGTATAGAAAATCATGGAAATAAATTAAGGACACAAACAGTGCTAGTTTCTCATCTAAATTGCTCTTCCATTGCATGTATTTGTGTTTTATAATCACAGATTATTTTCTATATAACTGTACTTTTCCTTTTCTTTATCCATTTTCTAGAATGGAGTTAGAGCAACCTGTCTTTATCTTAAAAAACAAACAAACATCTTGTCAATAACTTCACAAGAGGCTCTTAATGCCTACTTAAAGCATCATACAAAAAAAGCGTAACCTATGGTCAGAAATTATGATTTTTTTCATGTTGGAGCGTATAATACGATTCAGTCTAAAGACAGAGAACATAGTATTTGTGAGAAGTACAAATCTGAGCGGCTTCTCATGTTCATACTTTAGTGTCTACAGAACTACTTAAGAAATTTTTGTTATTAAAGACCTTTGCAGCCTAGACTTTGTTATTACAGAGATGCATTAGACCTTTTTTATTTTACACACCTCTGAAACAACCACTTTTTTTTCCTTGGAAAATGGTATAGAAGACCATTCAGATGTTTATATCCTCATTGTTTATTCCTCTAAAAAGAGAAAATATTACTTGCATCTTTAAATTAAACTTAAGTACACATGCCCGTGTATAAATAAGTGGAAACGGCTAAATGGTAGACTCACAGCAATTACATTACATGAAATTGCAGAATTATCACTAAAAAGATTTCTAAGTGTAGCCCATTAATTTCTAATATGCTTTAGTCCCTGGGCTGTGGTACTTCTTGTTTTAGCCCACCTAACTTGGGGTAGCCTACAGAAGCCTGGGTGTTCAGCACTTACTGCCTGTAAGCTTCTTTCTGCAATAAATGGAAACAGCCTCAGAGGCTAATTCAGCCTACCTAGGGTCTAAACATTTTCTGCTATCTTCTCTCAATATATTTTTCATCTCTAAAGAGGACAAAAGGCTTCACAGGGTACCACAGTTTGATGCCTGAAAAGCAGGATGAGCGCAGCCTTATTTTGCAGCCTAACCGCTGGGCACAGGGAGATCCAGCGAGTCCTTAGCATTGTCCAGCATCAGATCTGCTGAGGTTTTTGCTGGGCTGTGGCATTAGTTTTAGAGACTCTGCAATACAACTTTTGGGTGTCACGCGGTAACAAACCCTTAAGGGAGTTGCATAGCGGTGGTGGTGCTACACTAGCACGGAGTTTCATTGTTTACTCTCTCTTTCTCCCCTTTTAAGCCAAAACCCTTTAGGTATTTAAAATACAGAAGTTGAAAACCACACGAAGAAATACAGTGAGTATAAATCTGTATAGAAGAAAGTAAGTTAACTTCAAATAGCTTAGTTTGGCAAACCTAAGTACTGGAATAAACTTACCATGTAAATATGATAATGAGTAAATGCTAACACATTCAGTCAAACATCTACGGAATTTTTTTTGTCTTGCTTAATTAGTTACAGTTTCATGTACTGCCGTCTTTCATTAACTTTGTAATTCCTGGGCATGCATAGGTGGGTGCCTCACTAAATATTATTTGATTAACGCACAGTACTCATATAATATATGCTAATTCTTATTTGCTAGGAAGTTAATTATAAAGCTTTGATAATCTGTTTTGATAAATTTAATTCAGTGGAAAATGTGTGTTCCTAGAACAGAATTATATTAATTTAAGCTGGGGTGTTTTTTGGGGGGCAGGTGTCTTGGTTTTGTTTTGGGTTTTTTTGGGGGGGGGGGGGGGGGGGGGAGTTGTTTGTTTGTTTTTGTGGGGTTTTTTTAGAGTTACCTGCTACCTATTGAGATGAATCATCTGTCTGCGGTATAGGCAAGCCAACTTCAGAGTATCAGGCTACCCTTTCTTTTTAATAAGTCTTCCCATATTGAAGGTTTTGCTAAACACTGTTTGTACAAAGAAAACTACATTAAGATACATGACCAAGAAGGAAATAAAGCAAAATCTTTAAAAATAATAATAGATTAGTGAACAAGAACTTCTAATAAAGTCACAAGTCTATATGAAAAGACTACAGCAGCACACTCTGACATCTTAAAAATGCCGTCGTGAAAGACCAGCACTTAGATGCTACCAGCTGGGAAAGGGTCTCAGCACGTTAAAGACCGAACACATGACAAAGGCTCCAAAGGAGCAACAACTCCAGTGAGCGAAGGACAAACCTGGAGTAACTCAGCATTCCCACGCTTTGGCATGTGTCAGGTGGTACCATGTATGGAAGCTAAGTCGGTAATTCATGAGATGATAGTAAGACCCTGGCTGCGGGAGACAGACAGGGGGACACGCTGAGACCACTGCGTGCCAGGGGCTGGCTGGGGGGTGTAATTCCATACAGGCCTCCTGCTGTGTCCAGAGTGAACACCTGTTCAGATCGTCTTAAAGATTGAAGTCATTTTTGCATGGAAACAGTGGCAACATTCTCCTGTTGGGACGAAGGCCTTTTGGAATTCTTCCTCTTGTGAAATTTAGGTTCCCATATCCCTTTGTTGGCATCTCTGATTTAGAATCATAGAACCATGGAATCATTTAGGTTGGAAAAGACCTTTAAGATCATCGAGTCCAACCATCAACCATGCCCACTAAACCATGTCCTGAATATTTCCCTCCCTGTCTCCAAATCTTAGTTGCTGGTAAGTAAGTACATGTAATGTGTGGCTGCTGCAATCTGTCTTTTATTTTCTTGTCTCTGGGAGTCCCAAGAGTAATAACACTATTCAAAATTATCATGACAATACCATTATTTATTAAGAAATTAAAAATAAATTTGAATTCAACTCACAGCAATGCACTGTGAATTGTAAAACATGTCTTAGATATAAAATTAATTTTTATATGGGCATATGGAAAAACAATTGTCACTAGATATTGATGTGAAGCAATACCTATATTTAGCAAAGTTAATCTCTTGTACAAACAAAACGCTGCTTATTTATTCAGTTTCCTTTAGCTTAATTCCTAAACTTCTAAAGACTTCAAAGAACTATACAGAAGCTAGATAAAGAGCTTATCTGCATAATTCTTATGCTAATTCACAGAAGGTGTCTTGACTAAAAGGATGTCTACGTGCACACCAAGGCCTTACTGTTACTAATTCTTTTCCTCTAAAAGCTAAAATATTATACACGTATTTAGTTGTAATATATCTTCCTCTGCTTCTTTAAGAGAGTACACGGTTCTGGATCCAAATATGAGCCTGGTTACTCACAGGCTGACCTTTCATTTCTCTGGAATATTTAGAGATATTTTTGAGCCAGGCTACTACCACAGTGCATGTGTGCAAACAGAGCATAAAATACAAATACTCACTCGCTTTTTAAAGAAAAAAATAGCTCGGTGTCCTGCAGAGCAGCAAAAGAGAGATTAGTATGTGAAATACTATTAACTGCTACTCATCAGAAATTTGTAGTCATCCTAAAAGCTAGAACTATTAATTTTCTCACCAAATTCTGCCTTCCCTGGCCCTGCACTCCCACATCTCTGAGCATGCTATATATTAATCTCTTTACTCTTAGGATAAAAACAATTTACAGTCCCAACATTACACATCTCTGACAATACAATTTCCACATAATATTTACAACTTTGTAAACTTTTTAGTTCATAGAGTTCAAAGACAAACTGAAATGATTTATATTTGCATAAGAGGTAGAGTTTCTCCAGAAAATTTGGATAGTTTTTAATAGTATGCTTTTATTATCTATTTGAAAATATTTATTATTTTTAATACTACTTCTGTTCAGTAAAAAAGCACCAGTTATTAAAAAAAATTTAGTCTGCAGTTGGTTGCTTAAAAATGAATAAAGGTCTAAATGCATATTCTGCTAATGTAATGAGAGATTAGGATTTGTATTTTGTAAAATTAATATTTACCAACTACTTAATAAAACAATGATGAAACAAACACTTAAAAATTAGAATGGTTCAGTTGTTTTCTCCATGTGCATATTTTTATTATACACCAATTTTTTTCATACACTGTTGCTGACTTAGATACTGTTTTGACATGAGGATGTATTCAGTCAGAACTGCTTTCAAACACAGTAAAAACAGAGGGACAACTGGCTCCAAGACTCTAAGAAAAAGACACTTTCTTGCTGAAACACCTAACATGTACACAAGCCCTGTATACATAACAAATATGGAAGTGTGACATCACATGATATTAAAAATCTGTATTTTCTTATGCATATTAAATATATATCTATATCAACCTGTGTATGTATATACATTTTCCAAGTATCTATCAAACCCCATAATTAAAAAAAGATTATCCACTTCTTACAAACTATCATCATAATAATTGTATGACAGAATTGTTGGCTGATATAACTGATACAGCTCCAGGTAATTCTGCTGGCCTCACATACATCACACCCGCAGACCATTCTTAACGTAATCCAAGAAAATAGTACCATCATTTAAAATGCTTTTAAACAAATTGCATGTTGCAGCCTTTAGAAATTACAGGGTTATTTGTAAAGGTTTTTCTACCCTGTGCTTTTTAGTGTGCTTACAATGGTTAGGGGGGTTTTGTTTTTAGCTTTTCACACTGTGTGCTGGCTTGTTAATCGTGAGTGTGCACATACATTTTCATTACTAGATAACTGAATGTTTGCAATAGTAGTTCAGCAAAAAAACCCATTGTTGCCCACAAAGCAATTCCCTGAGACTATCTTCACAGACTTTTTATATAAAAATGAATTAACTAGGTTTACTTACTTGATGAAAACGGTACAGTTCTGATTCGCATCCACAACCAAAGGAGGCTTTTCATTTTAAAAAAGGGACAGCACACAATGTGAAAGAAACATAATTCTCTTCGAAGTATATAAAAAAAATTAAATTCTGAAGGGTCACTGCTTTCTACATAATGCTTAATTCCTCCTGAAATGACACTGTAGAGTAAATAACTCATTATGATAGCATCACTAGGCCAACCGCTAAGACATCATGATATACTATGCTGCTAATGATTTCCTTTGGTTTCTTGAAAGACATCTTTCTTTTTCTACTTTCTCTCTTCTCCAGAAATATATACAGCCAGATTTTCCAGGATTCAGTCTGAACCAGTCTACCAAAATCAGGAATTGTTTTAATAGAGTGATGGTCTCTAGGCTACTTGGTAGATCTGACAGAGAAATTACTGAATCAAACTCAGACATAGATTCTGGCTAAGTCAAGCATGACATGCAGGTTGGTAGGAATGTATGTATCAATGGTAAATGAATACGTTCACATAGGACTAGCATAATATATGAGAATATCATATGGGAATGAAAATTATAATGCATATGCATCTGGAAAAGCAAGGTATGGGAAATATGCTTTGTTTTATTCTCTTAGTTTCTTCCCTTTTCTGCTTTTTTTAACAGTAACTCCTTTTTCCCTTTGTAAATTGTGCTCACTTCACTTTGTGTCCATTTACACAATTACAGAAATTTGAACATCTAGTGAATGCAATTTGTTACATGTTATTTTAATCCACAATCCATTTGGGTGTGGATGAATGGGCATTAAGATTCCCCTGTTCATCTTACCACTACTATTTCCATTCCTTCTAAATCTGGTGTGTGTAAAGTGGGTGCTTCTGGCTAAGCAGTTTTACTTCTACTGATAGCCCCATAGCCTGAATCTCTAATAGGAGATACTCCTATAAAGGGAAAGATTTAATCTTAGAAGAATAACACTTTCAGTGTAGTCCTACCAAGGCTCTTGGATCTTTAAATAAACCTAACATGATCAGCAGCTTCTATTCATGATCCTGTTAATCAGTTCCAAGATATTATTTTCATGTGTCAACTTTTTTTTAATGAATTGAATTCTTCAATTCTTTTCCAAGAGCATCTAGAGGTAATTGCTCCTTGTACTGAGCACTATGTTTTGATATGTCTTCCTTAAGAAAATCAATACGATATTTTAATCTTGCAAATATAGTGGTGGAATTATAGCTGTTGTCTTCTGAGTACATTAATGTGACTTCTAATGGGAAGAAAACACCTAGCATTCTTGGGAACTTTTAAAAATCTCTAGTCTCAGCACTCTCAAACATAATAACATTTTTCTTCTTGTGGAAATGGGGTAACTGGAATAGCAGAAGCCAGAGTGAAGGAGCTGAAGGCAGTAGTCCTTTTTTGTAGAAAATATTCCACTCTTATTTCCAACTTGATCTGAACTGGGAGCCATTGAAGGAATATAATTTTATAGTTTCATAATGTGGAATTTAAAACATGCCAATTTCAACCCACAGCACTGCTCAGTACTGATACTGGCAATAACAGGTTCTTAAAATTTTTGCAAATTCTGTCCAGGGGACGTTTCAGAATAGAACACAAACTCACATTAATCAATCAGCCCAGTAATACACTATGCTGTATCAGGGCATAGATACTATCATTCATAGCGAAATTACATGTTTTGTTTGGGAGCCTTTTTTTAGATCTCTGCCACATGTAATTCACTGCAACTGATGAATTTTGTTCAAACAGTTTATCCATTCACATTAACACTGTGTTTCTTAATCATATGTGAAGCGAGGTGGAGTCCTGATATCACTCTTCTGTGAGTCAATGGGAGTTTTAGCAGTGCTTTCAATAGGATTCTAGTCTTAGTTTTCTACTTGACACTGCACAATGCATATAGAGGCAATGACTGAAGTTGCAGATGCAATAAAAATTCTAACACGCCACCCAATGGAAGTAGGAATGTGACTATGTTTAAGTGATGACCTCCAAAAAATCAACTACGAATCTAGTATGAAAATGACGAGCACTCACTATGCTTTTCATTGTAAGAATAAAGAACAAAAGACATATTTAGAACTGCCTAATATTCTTTAACCTTAAACAGCATAGTCTGACATGTAGTTCTAAAGTGATTTTGCAGAAAGAATATCTTAGCAGACGGTCGTATAAAACCAGTATAAATAGGAATTAGTAACAGAGGTGACAAGATCCGTCCAGCAACAGAGTGATTTTACCCTTATTCTCAGCAAATAACAATTCTTTTCTTGACTAATAAGCTACAAAAATACACCAAACATATCCGTACTCCTCAGTTCTTAACATGCATTAAGAACGTCTATATTGTTTTTGCCAAATTTCAGACTTCACTAACATTCCTTTTTATATATTGAATTAACAGGATAACTTATCAAAGAAACAACTCTGCTTGCAAGTTGAACTAGTGTCTTTGAAAAAGTTCTGTAGAATAGACCTTTATAACGTTACAATATTAGATACAGAAACCTGCTTAGTTATGCTAGACTTACACTACTCATTTCATTGACTTCAGTGCTACTATTGATCTACAGCTCACTGTGACAAAGGGGAAAAATAAATACATGCTAAACACATAGAGATTCTTCTCTGAAGTTGTATTTCCTTACAAGGGATTATGGTATTGACTAGACTGATGGAGCCATTCACTCCTTGGTAAGCACTGAAACAGGAGATATGTCCACATAAACGAGCATGTGATTAGGCCTGATAAATTCTTTCTGATGGCTTGGAAGTCAGTTTGATGGTATCATCCAATTTCCAATGAACAATGTCTACGCTACCGAAATTCTGGGTGATAGCTAGGTCCTGTGTTTAGCACTCTCAGCCAAAGACAACTGATCAGGGAATGGCCATGGGAATAAAATAGTCTCTTACCTCCAGAGTAAAGTCAGGCAAATAACATTTTTCTTAGTTTGCTGACAGACCAGAAAGGAAAACAAACAAACAAACAAATATATTTACACACATATATATTTTTGAGCCAAAGAAAAGCACAATTTATTTTTTCTGCTAACAGAAAGCAACATCCCAGAATGTCTTAACCAATTAAATAATGAAATCTCCACTATTCTTTTGATAGTTAACCTTTTCTAAATCCTAAATTACTCAATTTTTTAACTAAAGAGCATTTTGACTGCAACTATTTACTGAATTTAACTTACAGATCTAAAATTATTAATCTCCATAATTAACCTATCTAGGGACCAATTTCCTGAAATGTGTTGAAAAATTATTGCCTTGGATTTTACCTTAGAGATGTTCAATCTTCACAGGTTTTTTTCCTGCACAAGCTGGATGAGTTGGAAAAGCCTGTAGAGCTGACAGCTTTGTTCTGTGTTATTTGAATAAAGAACACTTCACTCCTGAGTCTTTCAACCAAACATACAAAGCAGCATACAAATTCTAAATGAAACTCATGTTTCTAATAGTCATCACAATATCCTGGGACAATGAGAGATGATGCTAGAAAAGGATCCATGAGCAACAGATTAAAACATATTGCTAATGATTTAACTGATGGCAAAATAAGCAAACAGATAATTGTACCACAGGATGTACAAATAGTCCATGGTGTGCACTTTAAATCCCAAAGTCCAAAGAAGAAAACTAAAGTAAGTCACTCCTCCCCCTTTATTCTTAATATTGTAATTGTCTATATTTTTACTTCCTTTATCTACCCTTTCAAATACCTTCATGGCAATTGGACAGGAGCTCTTGGCACATATTTCATCACACATATAAATACATGCAAATTCCTAAAAGGGAGATGTGGCCAAATAGTGATTCAATGACACAGAGGAGCTGACCTCCAAAGGAGGATGAAGATTTCAGGGCCATTATACGAGCCTCCCACCTGTGACTATTGTCCCCAGAGACTGGATTGTCAGCAAAGCACCACTGCAGCAAGACAAAAAGCAAACAAAATCTGCTATATTCGTGCAAAATCCACCTTTGGGGAAAAAAAAAAAAAAAAAAAAATAAATGGCTACCTACAATGCCAGGTGGGGAGGCTAATTCTGCTTCCCCCCAGTACATTATTGCAAACTGAGACTTAACTTCACAGGTAGCAGATCTTAATCCACAAGAGAGAAGGAAAGATCTAGAGGAGAAAGTCAGTACAAATAACTGATTTATCTTGGTAGCAGCTTTGTCACAACATTGACTGAAGCGTTCTCAGAAAATTCTATTTTTAGTTACACATTCTGCAGTCGATTTCTTTGTAAAGTAAATAAAAATCAAGAAATTGCATAGATACCACAGGAAAATGAGGGCACGAAGCCACAGAACGATTTCTCTGCCTGGGGGAACCAGAAGTATTCTAAAGTTCAAAATATGTTATAATGTTAATCATTTGACTATCAAATACCAGTAGTCCCAATGCAGAAGAATACAGGGGATTTGTTTTTTAAAAGTAACTGCTATACTAGCACAAGCATTTTCAGGAAGTTTCTCTTATACCTTCCTGACTGTGGAGGATGGTCTTAGCCCAAATGCTTCCTCTGCACCAGCAAGCACCAAAAGGATACAGAGGCCTCTAAATGACAAAAGAGAATTTCCCATAGGCAGAAATATGAGAAAGACTAAAAGTTTTCTTATTCCACCTATGGTTCAGTTTAAGAGGTGCATACCGAAGTAAAAACATAGCATATAATATATATGAGTTTCTGGTGACACGCTATTTGTACAGCAGCCCTGAGGTGCAGCTATAACTCAAGCAGATTCCCAAGGACCTTCAAATTCTGTGTTTTTCTAAAAGTGCTCAGTTGAGACAATAAAATAATTGTAAGCCAAAAACCCCACTTTTGCTTCCATCTTCCCTCAGCTGCTAATTTTATGCTGTAGTTTAGACTACATAAATAAGACAATTGTATGACTTTGTTGTTATATTACTTTAAAATCACTTCAAATTTTAAAATGAAATTTCTTTAAAACAATAGAAAGACATAAATAAAACTTAACCCTCTTTTTTCCCAAGCTAGTTTATTCCCTAATACATATATTCTCTCCTTTTAAAAATGGATTTTCATATCAGCAGTATGAAACTTACAGCTTTGAGCAATTAGGAAACCCAGATAAAAGAGTTAATTTTTTTTTCTTAAATAAATCTCTGACTGGATTGTCTATTTTTGAGAATACATAACTGTGATTTCCATATTATCTGAATGTACAAGTAAGTTGCATTTTCTGTAATCAGGGTAACGAACCTCAGTGAAGTCAGTTTAACACTGCCTATGGTTTTTAATTGATAATAATATTATAGGAGACGTTACAAATACTGATCTTCATACAGCAACATGTAAAATGCATTTGCTTTTATTGTCCAGTATGCTGCTAATAAAAGCAGTTTGATCCATGTGTGTTCAAAATAAATTTATGCTTTAGATTTGGAGTTCTGCCTGATTAATTTTTAAAAATAGTCAAAAAGTTAAAATTTACCCAGGGCCAGTTTTAAAAGGGTGATGCTAAACATACCAATGAACCCATCTTTGTTAAGGGAATTGTCAATCCATTTTTCCCCTACTAAACGAGGGGATCTACAATATCCCATTTTAAGATATACTGCTATGTCAATTTCATTTAATACCAAAAGAAAAATAAGCATTTTATGATTAAGCAGTAATTGAGACAAACAAGTTAAAGAGTTGAAAGACGTTAGCCCACACAGGGACCAAGAATTCATTTTGTGTTTCATCTCGTATGTGGAACAGGCACCGCTGCCTCTCGACTCTTCTGCTTCAGAGACCAGAAAGCGGTGTTCTGAGTGGCTGCTTCAGGGATTTATATTCCTCCAGGGTAATAGCGCTGATTATTTAATCACCTTGTATGCGCCACTTAGGCAGGGAGAAATGGAGTCATGTGCATCAGGAGTCATGAAGATCGATTGCACCGTCTGTTTCCTTCTCTCTGCAACAACCTACTCTGACACTCCAGCGGCTGGAGCCAGTTTTTAGAGTAGGTACGACACATAATCAAATCAGCAGCCGACATAGCAAAAAGCCACTTTTTGATGTAAAGGAAGTAGTTTTCATCATGCAGTATCCATGAGGTTTTGCACATAAACAAGGCATGTGAATTGCATTTCTGAAAGAATGAGTGACAGCAAACCGACGATTGCTGGGCACCCCAGGTCCAGGGATGCGCCTTCCCTGCAGCAACGCGCAGCCCAGTATAACACAAAATACTGTTGCCTTTGAATGATGTGCTAGTCTAAAGTTGGGGCTCCAGGGGGAACAAAACCACTGTCACATTTGCTTCACCCCAGCAAAGTCCAAGTATTAGTACTGAAAAATAGCCTCTCTTGGAAAGTGTCCGTCTTCTTTGCTGTAACAGCCAGGATACATGAACAGCACTCTCCTCTCTATTCTAGGAACATTTAGAACATATTAATAATGAGGTGGAAAAAATTAATTAAGCCTATTCTCAGAATAAACTATGATTACTCATAGTAATCTGTGTGCATGTACAAATTTTTAGAGTATCTCTGCTATGCTGTTCTATACTGTCCAGACACTAGATACCTAAGTAGAATTTTGAACTACCTCTGTAAAAGTTGTTCATAAAAAATTTGTATTAATCTCATTTCACTTGTAGACCACAAGATTTAGGCCTTTTTAAAAATGGGGGGGGGGGGGGCAGGGTTTTTTAAAAATCTCCGTGTTTTCTTCCCTTGAAGTAGAGTCCGTTCCTCCAAGGAAGGAGATTAAAAGTAATTTAGAGTTTGATTTGAACTTCCTAAAAGGTACCCTTAGCAGGATAACGTTTCAAAGTCATCATCTGTATTCCCAGATTTCTCACACAATTTACATCTCTAAAATTGTCTGCAAGATAAGGGTTGCTGTTCTTGCTCCCCATTAAGGACAAATGTTGCTCAAGATCAAAGCACTGCTCAAAATATTTTCTACTTATAAGATGTGCTGGAGCACACGGCAGTGCTCAACGTATTTCACTGGACCTCAAATTTTCAGCAAATACTAACAATAACACCCACCATCCTTTTTTTTTCTTTTCAGTATATCTTTTGCAAGAAGTTTCCCTTTCATTTTGTAGGATGCCATTCTAATACAGGACTGGAACTCAGAAAACTGACTCCTGCTCTTATGTTCTCACACATGAGCAAATTGCTGTCTTTTACATCTGGTACCTTGTAATACATCTTCAAGTGATATGATTCATGTCGCTTTCCAAGGGGTGGTAAGATGATCTTTGTTTCTAGTGGCACCATCAAAGCAAGAAGAGGCTTTTATTAATTTAATAAAGGCTGAGCAGATGCTACAGTCTTATCATAAGTGGCATTAACAGAAGCTGAAAAAATACAATAACAGTCCTAGTGAGCACTTTGCCCTCTCTACCAGCCATCCAGAACCAGAATTGGGATTGCCAGCTGAGCCTCCAGCCTTCTGCACCATTTTGCTAATGCAAAACCATCAGTAAACATGTTGCCACACTTTCCTATATCTACTGCACTTATATATTTAAGGGGATGCATCAATGATCAGCACTATTGACTTTTAATCTTTAGGATAACTTATCTCTAATCTCATACCACTATAGAAATTTTTATCGTAACAGATAAAAAGACTTAATGATCCTATGTTGGATGAAATGCAGGAAACTACCGCAAAGAGAAACCCTACTTTTCGTACTTTCAGAGTGAACAATGAGTGCTGTTCTTCTGAACTTGACTTTTAACTTTGCTTTGAAAGGAGTTGTTGATGCTTTGAAGGGCAGATTTTCCAAGACTTGCGTGAAGGCTGCTGAACTGTGAACTAGTATTAGCGGTTTGCCTATAGGCAGCAAGCTGGAAAACATCCTTTATTTTTAGTATTTGCTAAAACATTTGAAATACCCCAAATACCAAAGTTTAGAGAAGTCTACTTCAGTTCTTCAGCCAGATAAAATCTTAAAAATTAATTACAATACTTTCTAGCCATTCCTCACCCCCCATGAAGTTTGTTGCAAAGGAAACATGAATAGAATACGTAGTAGGTAGTATAAACAGCTTTGCACCATTTCAAATTCTAGCAAAAAAATTTTCCCACCCTGGCACTATGGCAATCCTCCTTCACTTAGTAGTTGAGCGTGTAGTCAGTGGCGTTATCACCATCTAGTCATCAGGAATGACTAGCGCAGTAGGAATAGAACTCATTACTTTCAGCCTCAAAACAGCACTGAAATAAAGGTTTTCTCTGCTTACTATTCGTAAAGGCCTTGATGCATACTTTGACATAATGCTTTTGAAGTCGGTGAAACTAACTCAGTGAAAAATCCCTTTGTTGAGTTTGGCTGTGCAATGCTGGAAAGTTTAGAAGAAAATTGAATATGCAGATATTTTTACTAGTAAAAGGAAAGAAAGTTCTCATAAGACAGAGAAAATCAAACTGTTTCCTAATTTATGTATAGGGGCCTCAGTATTTTTATAACTAATAGAAAGAAGTTTTATAGATTGAGGGGGAACCACAGGAATTTTTAAAACGTGTGCAGTAATGATAAGCTAAATTCAGCTGTAGAAAATAGATGTCTCCTTTTCCTGTAATCCACAAGATTAAAGAACTGTAATCGTAGGAACCTTTAGTATTGGTTCATTAAAATAAAATAGAATTTTAATTAAAAAAAACCCTCTCTTGAGATTGCCAGTCTTATTCACATATATTGAGAACTCTTCTGATTTTTACTGTTCCATAAGACTATGATCTCTCTTTTCTTTTTTTTTTTCTAAAATTACATAGGCATAATTTTAACAAATCCTTTTTCTCTTTTGTTGAACATGGCATATTAATATGTTACATATATATTATACAGAAAATGACTGATTGTGCAATGAGCAGTCAGCATGAAGAGGAGAATTTGATACATGATGGACTATTGATGACTGACATGCATTCACCTGAAGATGATACTGTTCTCTGTCCAAAAGCATAGGTGCAGGCTACAAACAAGGTATGAAATTCAGCTTTTTAAGCAGATGTACAGGAACCCAAAATGCAAAGCAAAAACCTCACATTTATTTAGCAGCCATCAACACCATTTAAAATATAGTGCAATTATTTGCTGTACCCTCCTGGTTGCTACAGAGATGGAACCTCAGTTCTGCAGGTTGAATTTCATATCTCATTAGGAGCTAGTCTGAGTCAATGAACCCAGGTAAAAATGTAAATTTACTATCAAGTGATGGCTTTGCAAACTGGCTCAGGTTTAAAATGAGTCAGGGAGTGATCAAACAAACAGTAAAATCACCAGGACTCACATAGCTTCTGAGAGCAGACAATAGTAACCAGCTGAGGACAGAATTTCTTATTTAAGCCCAAGCAGCAGCCAGAACATTTCATCTGATTGCCCACAGTATTATGGTCTCTACTATGGATACAGCTAGACTTATCCCATTGACAAATCACGTCAAAAATATATACTATTCTATCTTGATGTGATAGTCGGTGCTAATTTTAATCTTAACTGAATTTAAGGTCATAGAATAAAAATAATAGTATAGGTAATTAGCCAGCCAAAGGCAATTCCTACTTTTTGCATCATAATCTTATTAACTCTGCCTAAAAATGTTATGTCCCATTATCAAATAGAACTTTCTTTAAAAAATAACATTAATGCTAACACTCTTAACACATCAAATGAACTTGCCTTTCTTAACAGGTCTCCTGTGTATAAATGCTGCCCTTAAATTAACTAATCACAATTTACAATAACTTCTTGCTT
This sequence comes from Haliaeetus albicilla, assembly GCF_947461875.1. NCBI lineage: Eukaryota > Metazoa > Chordata > Aves > Accipitriformes > Accipitridae > Haliaeetus > Haliaeetus albicilla. The sequence goes on along the minus strand of NC_091505.1, from coordinate 21,839,851 downwards.
TAAAACAAAACTTGACCCTTAAATAATTTGGAAACTGTACTACCGCAAAGATCCCCTATGGTAACACCAATATATTTCTAGGCACATAGACAACAATTATATCTTAGGCAGCGAAGGTGACTGGTTGTGTTGATTTGGGAGTATTAAGTAATCATTAGGCAAAAGACAAAGTTCTTATTCCTACCTTACATATTGCTATCCATCTATTTAGCACACACACACCTCTCCCAAACAGAATTTCAGGGAATAGTTTTATATAACTTAGCTTTTTGAAAAGTTATTTTTCATTTTACAAGACAGTTCTCTTATGAAATTTTGAATACTCTGTTAAGGCCTAAATGCTATAATATGAAAAAGCTCGAGGTGCCCTGGGACACTTGAGTTGCACACTGGGGCCCAGACTGAGTAGACAACAGTTCCTAGCAATGAGCAATATCAAACCTCTTTGTCTAATCACCCACTATTATTCACTGGTGCTTTCCATTTCCTTCAAAACCGAAACACCCTAAAAGAAAAAATCCTCCCCCCCTTCTGCCCTCCCTCAACGTACTTAGGGGTTGGTGGGGGGGTGAGGGTGTGGATGGTGGCGTTAATCAAAAACCACAGAAAAAAAAGGAGCTTCACATGCAAAAAAATAAATTCAGATATCATGAAGAGTCCAACTAAATAAAAAAGTCTGGAAAACTCAGAGTTGCTACTGCATCTATCCTTACAATCCCCTGTTGTGAAAAAGCTCTGAAGGAGTCTCCAAACAGCATGTGATTTTATAGACCATATGATCTGCAATATTTACCATGCATAATAGAAATAGATAAGGCAAAGCAAACAGCTTGAATTTTGTATTTCCTTGCTTTATATTTAGTCTAGGTTGTTAGCACCATGTGAATATATATTTGGGAGTCTCTGTGTTTGTGTGTGTATGCATATGCGCATGTGTGTGTATATATAGGTATAAATAAACACATATAGAGACATTTCGCTATTTTTCTCACATATCATAAAGGAACACCTTCTGAGCAATTAGCTTTTAATTTCTAGGATTTCTTAGGAAAAGAAAAAGTATTGTTCATTTTAATCAGAATTGGAAAAAATATGCTTGTTTTCAGCTTCTACGTTCTCTTGTTGTCTCTAGTGTACGCAAGCTTGTTTGTGGAGGTCTTGAGTTTCAATAACAACAAATGCCAACACCTATAATCAGAATATTTGACCATTGTTTTATAATTTTAAAATGCACTGCTATAAAGTGTTAAGCAAATGAGAATAAATGGGAAATGTATTTGCTAACCACACTTTTTTTTATTGCTCAGTACATACGAGAGTCGGAACCAGACGCATACACAAATTTTAAAGTAGAAGATTGAAAATGTAAAGGCACACATTTGAAAGGGATTCCTCTACAAATACAAAAATGCATGCAAGTCTTAGGTCATATTGCCAAAATCTGGCTTACTTGCCTGGACCTATATTTGAAACCTCTGAGGGGGGGCAGGGGAAGAAAATAAATATAAAGGTAATTCAATATATCAAGACTTACCTGCTCTTCCTGTGTTGAGACTAATAGGGTCATATTACTTCTTTTTATCATTTTATGTCTATCTCTGAAAGCTTGTCCCCTCAGATTTTCCACTTGTATTCATTGCTTACCAATACCTTTTATCTATACCACTCAGTCTACTCCTTGAAATCTGGTCCTGCCAATCTTTACTGTTCCACTATTATCTACAGTTTTCTGCCAAGAGAAGAAAAAAAAAAAAAAAAAAAAAAAAGGCAAAGCAGCCCATTTTGCTTGGGAGGTGCAAGAGCAAAGCACCTTCTACCCAGCAATAAAGTGCTGTGGGGAAGACAACTTTAGTCGCTAATGAAATATGTGCATGATGTGAAGGAAAGACTCATTCCGTGCCACCACGTTTTTCTGAATGGAAATGAAATAAGTATAAGTTCATCAGGAGCACTTCTCTAGTTTTGATAGCTCTCAGCCAAGGCCACCTGAAAAACGAGACTCCTGTTCATTTCCATGTGCTTTGAACCAGGTCCTGAGAAGGGACATTTTCCATTTTTTGGCTGCTTTTCATCATTACCTTCAGATCAGATTGAATTTTATGGGAAAGAAACCCTTTTTCTTTACTTAAGAAATATCCCAATTTCTGTGGTTATATTCATCATTATTATTCGAAGAATTGTTTGTGTTAATGATATTTGACAGAATGTATTGTTTGGGAATTATCCACATCAAGTGTTTATGATTGATTACCTAAAGACATTATTTATCATGCCTTATTGGATTTTGGATTGAATGATTTATTTATTTATTTTACACAGGAGAAAAATGTGTAAGGAATTCAGAAGAATGGTGAAAAAGAATAATGTACCTACAGGGTATATTATTGAGCTACAGATTATTTGTACTAAATCTCATGAAAGTTTTGAGGTTCATAAACAGTTGCATGAAAATCTTATTGCCATCCTAATAAGCCTGGGCTTTTTCTAGTTAGGTCTTTCATTTCTTTATTTCATTTTGATTATTTTCATTTGGAGTCCTTTTTCCTTTTTCTCATGTTTAAGAAGGGTTAGTTATGAGTCTTTTATAACATATGTAAATTTGCTTATTTTTAGAAAATGTTCTTTAACACTCCGGTTTCCTTGTCAGAGTCTGTAGTGCTAATAGCTGTGTTAATAAAATTATAATCTACAGTGAAGAAATTGCTTTCCATACATAGAAATTTAATGAGATGGAAATTTTCAGGAACTGAACTGATTCTCAGCAGTGGTTTGGTAGACTCTTATAACATCTGCCCACGTGCAGACTGGAAATACTCCATGCCAATAGAGATGTCATTAAATCAACTCTGCTTTTGTGTTTCACTTCCCACAACCCCCCCGGTTTCATAAATTAACTTGGTTAGCTAAATGCTAATGAATATCTATATTTACTGACCAGAAGAGCTTTTTTCCTCAGGTAAATTAGGTTTCAAGAATGCTACAGGGTTAGGAGGTTTTATTTATGTTATTTTATCTCCCTAGAGGAATGAAGAAGTGAGTACATGCATCCATTATAACCCAGTTGTAAACAGGATCAGTTCACCAGAGACTTGCAGATCCTTCTACCCCTATTAACCTGACATGAGGAATTTATTTATCATTTCCATAGGCTTCCATATTATCACCCACTACAAGGCATACAGCAGTGTGGAAACAAACCCCCCACTGCACTTACTCCGCTTAGAGCCTTGTGCCCTTTCCTGCCCAGACGTGATTCCAGCCTATTCCAACAACTACAGATGCTTCAGCAGGGTCTTCAGGTGCATTTTGGTATGTATATTGCTACACCCATAACTATGTTCTCTCACCTTTTTTTCCTCTCATTCCAAAAGAGCATGCTTCACCATCAAAATTACAAGAACTCACCAGCTTTGTTATGCAAACGTTAAAAATGTTCAACTCGTGTGTGTTCAGACACACAACATTCACACACAAAAACTTAAAGGCCGTAGAACAGGCATTAAGTAGCCTTTTGAGACATCCTTTTATCACTAAATCTGTATAAATTAGGAATGACAAAACAGAGTTTATCAGAAAAGCACAGATATCAAGAGAGTATACAGCCTTTTATTTTTGTTTTTGTCCTTGCTGGACAAGTAATTCATTACCTGTATACAATTGGCTTTTAATTTCATCTTCATGTATCACAGAGAAAAGCAAAGCTTTCCCCTGCCTTGCTTCCATGAGCTACCTTAATCAAGCTTACATATATTAAGCATGTCCTTGTTTTATTCCTAACTGTTATTTCTCATGTGTCTCCAAACTACATCTCCTGACATTCACGATTAAGGAACTCACCATTCAAAGCAAAAGTAAGTGACTTTATCATTTGATTGTAGATCCTAAGGAGCAAAGCCTCTAAAAGATTAAATATTTAATCCTTTGATCTACTGTGTTGGCAACTGCCCTATCTATTTTATAAGCAGGTTGACAAAAGCACTGCGGGGCCTGAGATTTGTGTAATGGAGCAGTGTTAAACCTTGCACTCTTCTGTGCTAAAAAGTGGAATAACATTTTTCTAACAGAAAAATATTACTGCAAACTTCTTATAATGGTACTTGGGGCAAAACTGAACATAGATGTTACTTCAATCAATTTTATGTGTCGATTTTACCAAGGCATATAAAACAAAGTAACTGAATATATTCAGAATCAGCTGTAAACAAGTTCTTCAGAAGCGAGCAAGTTCATTACAAAGCAGCAGCTAAACAGATTTTAAAGAGCGGACTGATCTCTCTCAGAGAGTGAGGAAAGTAAGTATGGTTACAGAAGACTAGAGAAGGTCAAACATGATATCGAGTAAAAGGGCAGAACAGAAGCACCAGGAACCTGCAATCCAATTGAGAGAATTAATTTGAGGAAAGATACCAAAACAGTCTATTAAACTGTTTGTACACACCTTGACAATGTTCTATCAAGAAGAAATTGTTTATCGTCTACTCACTATTATGGGTTTATCCTTAGATAAACTTTTGTCCTTTTTCTTAGATAAACCTTCAGTATCACTGAACTGGGTCCATTAAGACAACTGGAAAAGTTTAAGCTGTAGCCACCATGAAAGCATTAAAAGAACTCTGGGCTTTTTGGTCAAGAATATAAAAGCATAATAACAATCTTCCAGTATTTAAAATGCCCCCAGGAAGAGGTTTGTGACCAATTGTACCATATATCTACCTTATTAAGACTATATAAAATCAGCTTTATTTGCACCAGGGTTATGTTTTAGGGAAACCTTGCTAATTTTGAGGATAGATAAACCTTGGAATAAGTTACACAGAAAAAGCCCCAAAACTATAGCATTTCAGTTGATATTTTTGCAAAACAGTGTACTGACATCTGTCAAAAATTACTTAGGTATAATTGATCCTCCTCTCCTCTGGCTCTGATAGACTAAATAACTTTTTCAGCACCATTCCAACTTAACACTTCTGTGAACCATCCTGTAACTCACAGGAAACAATGTCCTTTGGCAAATAACTGCTGGTGTGACAAGCATTTAATGCAGGCTCAAACCCAGTGCTCCAAAATAGTTGTAAGCTTCAGAGAATTCTAAAGGCGAACCCCCACCTCTCAAGCAGATTAAGGAATCTCTGGAAGGGATTATCACTTTTCATTTTAACATTAAAAATACTACATTACACACTGGCACAGTTGCAGCAGACAAGTAATCCTTTGCCTTCCTGAGGTATTTGCAGTACATCTTCACTCTTCGTTAAAAAGAATCAATACCAAAATGTGATTGAAATCTAAAATTAGTACCTCTAATTTAGAAACTAAAAAACCCAACCCATCAAAATTCAGTAAGGAACAGATTTTCTTGACTTTAAAAACTGGTATACAATTATTCAAAGATACTGAACTATTTAGAAGTGATGATCACGTCAGAAGCATTAACTTCCTTGAAATTTTCAGCCAAAGATGGAAAGGCTAATGGTCAACTCTCCCCCTCTTTTTTTTTTTTTTTTTTTTTCACTCACTCTGCAGTAACGAGATGGGAATCAATCTGAAATTATCTTTTTGAAATCCTGTGAACATCCCTCCCTCTTAGGTGATCTTTAGCAAGCCACACACACGTGGTGTCATTAAGAATACAAGTAGCTCATGATTTAATCTCCTCTCTTTCTGATTCTGAGTGAATTGAAGTGTTGCATAAAACAGCAGCTACTCACACAATTTAGATTGCAGTAGATTGGAGTCCTCTATTTGTCCAAGTTCTTTCTTTCTGAAATGGAAGCACAGAAGAGGTATCCAGTTACATTTTAGCCTTGTCCTTTTCAAAACAGATCTGAAACAGAGCCATAAGAGTTCTAAAGTATGAAATCAATATAAAACTGTGCACAACATTGATGGATGAAACTAGAACTACAGATAAGATCTAAAGAGCACTGGATTTTCACAAGAATAGATATTTTGAAAAAGATTTCTGACCTACTTCACCAGAATTTCATTAGAAGGCTTGTAGATTTTAGTACCATCTCTCAAGATGAAAACTCAAAGTAATTCACACTTTTTACAATTAAACAGTGATATAACATGTACTCGTAGTAAACTCTCAAAAAAATTACACCGGCCATCACAGGATACAAAAAGGTAAGCAACCCTACTGAAATAGTTCTCAGGGAATAAATTCTCACAACATGAGTTTAAGATCTGCTGTTGTGCTAATAATGAGGCTAAAATTATAAACCTAAACATTCTTCAAATTATTTTTCCAATTAAAAGGAAGAGAGCTAAGTTTTGCAAACAGAAATAATGCTAGCATTTAACAGTTCAGTTCAGAAATACATTAATAATATTAGCTCCCACTTGTTTTGGTTAAGGGAACACCCACTTAAGTTTTTCAGGTGGTATAAGGTCAGTAGGTGAGCACAGAGATGACAATGTTATTGCCTAAAAAATGTGCGACCTAAAAAATAAGCTTTTACTTTTTACAGTCAAAGGTAAGAAACAAATATATCAGGGCAACATTTTGAAAATATAAATTTACAGGTAGACCCTACCAATCCCCCAAATTTTTTTTCTGCTAACCAGTATTTTTAAGTTTTCCCCTGAAACTTTCTTTGAGGAAGAAACAGTGTAAAAGTATCATTGCTTTTTTTCATGGTGTTCTCACAAATACGTTAATCAAATTCTTCAGAACAGGCAAGGACTGATAATTAAATAGGACAGGGTACTAGAAAGGGGAACTGGCTATCCATACTCAAAGTACACTAGGAGGAATCCAGTCTCTATCTAACTCCACTAAAATTCCTAAATAGTAATTCAGAATCTGGTGACTTACAGTGTTGTAGTCTGCTCATAAAAGAAAAAAAAAAAAATAGAAATAGCAGGTCCTTCCCTAAAAAGTGTTTTTTTCTGACAGCGTAATCAACACTATGTCTATACAATACACGTTCATTGATTAATCTTGTCCTAAAAGTACTGGATCATAATCTAAATAGCTACCTTCTTTCAGCACTTTCACTCCATGTATTTATATTGTGTTGCATGGTATATCATAGCTCTTCATTTTCCGGTTTGCAACACACAAAGAGACTGGCCAGACTTCCCCAGTCCATCCTAACTCCTGAGTTGATCCATCTGAGAGCATACTATAAAACCCAACATCTTATGGAAGGGAGGGAATTTAAACACAAACTCATTGAATCCTAAAATAACAAGCTGGTTTTGACCTGTCCATTTCCTGCCAGTGACATTTTTTGTGATGCCTTAAGAGCTTGTGCTATTCCTCATTTTAAAAAAAGTTCTTTTCTGGAAGTTCTGTGAAAAATAAAATTGAGAAGTCAGTAATGGAAACCCATATTGAGATAGAAAATAGCTTTTAGTCAGAGAGGAAATCAATTGCAAACCAGTCCCAAGAACTAATGCCTGCTTGGTTTACTGTACAACATGGTTAAAAAGCTGCCACTTACCAATTTATGCTTCCAATCTTCCTTCCATCTGCTCTATATTACAGGGATTACAGAAGTGGCTGATAGAAGTAGGCAGAAAATTTATTTAGATTTGCACCTTTTTTTGTGTCTCCAGCACCCAGGCTAGGCACAATCTGCAGTCATTTGGTTAAAACCTTTTATCTCCTCTTATATCCATCAGTGTCAGATACACTGAACACCAGTTTTGCATTCATACTGGGGTACATTCTAAGCACACAGTACAAGATCCTCAAAAATTCTTTGACACAGTATAACAGAAGGAAAATCCCATAATAATATAGAGAAAAGGGGCATTACACATACTCTTTCAGTTGACAGTGCACTAGTGAAAAGTGAATGAGTTGAAATATTATGTAGATATACCCCATGAAGAAAAGAACAATTTACTATCAGAAATTGCTAATTGGCATAATTTTTTTTTTTAAATGGAAACATATCACTATTGCGACACCTTGATTTTTCACTTTTAAACAGCAGTTTATTTCTGAGCATTTCATCTGACATGTAATACTGAATTATCATGTAAAAATACAAAATGTAAAAACTCAGAAAGGAACAGAAAAGGACAAAAATTACTTCATCTTAGAGGTTCTCCAAATGAACCCCTCCACTGATGATTGTCTGACATTGAAGAATACCCCTCTTCCCATTAACATTTAAATCTAGCAGTACAGGCAGAGCTAGATTCAATGCATCCTTAACAAACACATGAAGTTTGTATTTACCAATTACACTTGTAGCATATACCATTAAACAACCTTACGACAAAATCTTGCAGTGAACTGCAATGTGTCACAAATAATACTGACCACGTCTAGCTAAAACTTCCTATTTCAAATTTTGGAGAGTGATTTCTGTTCTGTATAACCATTTTCTTATGTAACAATATCATCATTATAACTGTCTATATCCTTCCCAGTACTTCAAAATGCACTTACTGTAACTTCAAAAAGTTTTGTATGTCTCAACTTCCACTACAGTGGGTGTTGATAGAAATCTAGGCAGTTCAGGATATACCTGTACTGCAGTACAATAGAAGCAGTTCTGAAGGGTGTTGAAATGCCCACATAACACATGATGAAGAGAATTTATTTCAACAAGTTTTGATGTGGTTTTGAAGACTGAATGCCCATTAGCAATTGCCGCACATTAGGAGTGCTCCTTGTATGCACACTGCAGTTTTGTTCAAAAATGGGTCTTTCTCTGCAGGGATGATCAGTGTGCTTATCCCCTCCAGTGCTAAAAAAAAAAAAAAAACAAACCAAAAGGCAATGAAAAAATCCATAGAGAGAAGTTGGTATAAACCATCTTTTTGGACTGAAAATATATACATCGCTGCAATTCACTCAGATCAAATATTAGTCCTCTGATATCAATGGAATTATATCAGAGATGAGTGCAATGTATCACCTTTGCTTTCAAAAGAGAGTAATCCTATTAAGTGGAGTATATATTGGCTGCAAAACAAGAATTCCATCATAGGAACAAAATCGAGGTTTTTAGATTTTGTCAGAATGAAACCAAGATTGTTTGTTGCAGAAACAGGGAAGGAGAAGCTCATCATGAACAGCCAGAAGGCTTGGTAGTGAGAGCATTCATCTGCAATGTCTGGGCTTAAATCCCTGCTCTGTTTTATCTGAAGCGCGGACTAGAAGTTGTCCCTTCCTCCAGACTTTGCCTTCACTAATAGGGTTGGTCTCTCTCACTCAGTAGAAGGTTGGCGTGGCTCTTTGGGGACAACTCAGTGACTGCCTAATGCCTGACCCTGCTCCTCTGGTGTGGCCGCAGCCTCGAGCACTGGCTTCTCTACTCTGGGGCCACAGGGACTCCATCCATTTCACACTTTGATCACAAATGTAGTGCTGGCAAGAGCTCCTCCAAACATACATTTCCACAAAAAAATAACCTGAATTAATTTCCATTTTCCTCACACTTTTTTCCCCTCTTAATTCTTGATCACATCAAACAAATTTCTAACTGGCTGTTCACCCTGCAGTAACAGCTCACTGAAGTGCACAGCAACGGATTTAGGTGGTCAAAAGCACAGAAACGTAGCCTGTTATCTCCAACCACCCTTAATCCAGACACGTTCATAGCAATGGCAGCAGGAATTCTTTAACACCTTCAAATTCTCCTGTTCATACACTTCAGATTAAGGACAGCATAGCCTTCACAGTAATACTAGGGCAAGCCTTGTCCTTGAGCAATGCTCCATTCAATATCATTCCAAAACTGGCCCAGTTTGTCTTTATACCCTTTGAATTGATATAGCTGTTCTTGAAATCAAAGGTCATTTACAGTTCTTGTACGGCCAGAATGTAGCTGCATCTATAAGGAATACAATAACAGCACAAAAAAAGAGTGGTAAAGATAGATTATAGAAGACTACAGGATACAATGCTAAATAACATTCAAATCCGTAGGAAAAAAAATGCATAAGAGGGCTTCACATATGCTTTTGTTCCACAAATAATCACCTAATGTACCCATTTGCTTTCTGAGACCTATTTTACATATATGGTTATGATGTTTTGTTTGATGAAAGGTTTTCAATAAGTCATGCAAAAGTTCAGTATTTTACGACTCCTATTAGGCTTTAATTTAACTTACTGCTTCTATGTACCCTCCTAATGGGTAAAGGGAAATGAAAGGATTTGTCATAGGATATAACACGCTTAATTCTTTTCTTTCAAATTCATCATCTTTAATTTTGCAATAAAAGTAATCATAGATGTGTTTTTTTTTTAAAAGGCTGCATTGTTCTCTGATGCCTGTAAACAGAGATAACCTTGGGGAAATCTGTGAATGTGCTCTCTGAATGTGTTTTGCAAGAGTGGCTGTGTTAAGTGGTTTCTTTGTCAGTCCTAGCACAAAATACCGTGGCCTGATATTCTTAGTCTGGCTTGCAGACCTTCTTCTTTGTGAATACTGATGACCGTATCATGAAATTTAATTTAAATTATATGACTATCTAAACTAAATGGTAATCCATAAAGAAACAAACATTCAATCTACAGCTGAGGATTTATCAAACAAACACTATTCAAACTCTATATGAATTAATAAAATTCTGAGCTGGTCTCTGATTTCATTTTACTTGTGAAATCCATTTCACATTATACAGGTTACATAAGTGAGTACCTATGAAAAAGACACTTCACAATCAAAACTAAGCCAGTCTTTTTTTTAAAAGCTTCATGTGTGCAATTCTATAAAATGTAAAACCTACTCTGTTTTGCAAATAAGTTTATAAAGTGTTACTATCACATTTCTGTGTGATGTTAACAAATTGCTTTAAACAATCACAGAAAACAATTGAATGCTGCAAAACACACTAATTTGTGAAAATGTCTGTTTGGAACCTGAGTGTACAATTGTTATCATACCTGTGTGAAAATCTAACATCATTTTAAGGAAAAAAACTGAATTTGATTGAAAATCCTCATATTTTTGACTGAAAGCTTAGTAATTATTTCCAGGACGTATATGGAAAAGAGAAATATTTTCTGTAAAAATTGCAAAAAATGCAGAATACATTTGAGCGATTTGCATGTTTCATTACAAAGCTGTCTCATAAATACCAAAAGAGAATAGCAGAGTTCTGTTACAAAACTATTCTCAGGGTTTCAAGAACTAATTTTTTTTTTTGCTTTGGGACATACTCCAACATTAACTGAAGTCAGATGAAAATTTGAGACCATCATAGAATGTAGCGAGGTTTGTGGAAAAGTGACGTAACAAAGTCTCTACGGCTTATCTGGAAAAATCAAAGACTAAACACAAGTAAGGATACTCCCAAGTTGAAATGTATACTTTTTTGTGATTATAAATATACTTCTTCTTCTATAAGCATTTGTATTTGTTTTAGAAAGGCAATACTATCATATTTATAACTAGGCTATGAAGTAAAGTAATGATGTTACTTTCAATAGATGGTGTTATGTATTTTCAAACCTTAAAAAATGTGAATTTTTCATTTGGATTATTCTCAAGACATAGCACCTTTTTGTGCTATCTTGTTTAGCATTTGGTTGTTTTATTACTAAGAATTATGCAGCAAGGTAAGTAACCTTCGTCTTAGCCTTTAATTTTCTTCCTCATAGAAAAAACAAAATAAATTCACCTTGCCCTTCTTGTAGGCTGAATAGCAGCAAATTAAAATGGGAGTATTTCACTTGACAAATTTAATCCATCCATCTGTTCTAAACTTTTCTGTCAAAATCCCCAAATATACCTGATGCTTTCCTAATAACTAAGCGTATAGTAAAATCTGTGATGTGGAAATGAGCAGAATATGACATTTTCCTGCTAGTCTAATGTGTATTAGGTTTTGACACTTGTCTATCTTGCTTGTCAGCTTGGAAGTTATCTGGATTTGTTCAAAGATATTGCCATATTCACAAACAGACGACATGTTTCTCTCTTTATCATATCTGACACACAGTGTAAGGCAATAATATGAAGAAAAATACTGCTGCTATTTTAAAATCTACTTAAATATCACTTCCTGCATTTCTGCCCAAAGGGATGACAAGGTGAATTAATTTACTGGGGTTTAGAAGCCGAGTGTCCTCTGATACTTAACTCAAGTATCATATATAATATTTTATACAGAATTTTACAGTAGTCTAAGTACACCACGTGTGTCAGAAGCAAAAGACCGAATGGATATCATAGTCCAGCAACTTGTCTAACACCACGCCTGGTTCTTCACAGAATATTTACAATATGTGCTAAATGTCATTGCACTGAGCTTTCTTCAGATTAAGTAATTTAGAAATGAAAGGGGACCCCAACTATTGTTCTTCAGATTTCAAAGACAAACCAACTGCCTGCTGCCATCCAAACCACCGGACGCTCTCCTCAGACACTGATGCATACACCACTGCAGAGTGAACAGTAGATTTGCCACATTGACAGAAGAAAAATAAAGCTTTAACTTCAAAGGGTATGAATACCTTATCTACAGGCCTCACAGCCCTACTCATGTCACCTTTCACTCCCAATGTATTTTTGTTATTCACATGGCTATTTCCTATTGACTCTATGAAACATGGTACTAAAAAATAAAAGATATTGGGTGAGATACAGAAATCACTTTCCAAGGGGAATTGAGCTTCTATCTGCCATTTACACTGTCACAGTTTCTTCTGCATGCCCTCCTTCCATTTCTGCTTGATTTCATGATTTAACTCTGTGGATGCTGAGAGCAAGTCACACTAGCATGCAGTTTTGGTTTGTAGAAATCATAAGAGAATAAACATCACAACTCCTTATTAAAAAACGAGTATTTTTCTGAGGTCACACTTGTTTGGTACGTTCTTGCCTTTTAAATAATAATAAAAAAAAAGGCCTGATTAAAAAAAATAAAATAAATGGTAAGTCCCAATCTTCACACAAGCAAAGCCTTGTCAGCTGAGTGAAATAATAATAATAATAAATCCACAAGAAAACAAAGAAAACATTGAAACCATCTGCTCCAGGGGAAGTAGAGGAAGGAATTCTATCCTGAACAATGTATGTAGGACCTGCGCCATTCAATAAGATAACATGTAATTCTTGGACCCCTGGAGGTCCTTAGAAAGGCTTTATTGGGAAACCTTTCTCTATTGCTTATAATGTCACAGTCTTTTCTTATATATATATATATATATATATAAATAGTGTTGTTCTTTTCCATTGTCCTAAAGCTCAAAAAGCAACAAAACTTTTTTTTAATGTTTACAAAAATCATGAGCAACTCAGCCTGCCATAATTCAGTATAACTGTTTTTCTGGTAAAATAAAACTAATGTAAATGTGGTGGCAATGGAAAGCACTAGATAACTGAAACAATAGCAATTGGTGATACGTCAGTATGATTATTATATGCAGGTTCAGCCTGCTTTGATAGCAGAGGTTCCTGGTTTGATATTATTAAAATAACATTAGCTATCCCTGCCTGGGTATATTTCACACTTCACACACATTTACTGTGGAATCTGAGTACCTCACTATCATTTATAATTTATCTTCACTGTGAGACATAAAACCCCTATTAGCTCCATTCCACATATACAGGACTGAGGTACAATGAGAGTAAGTCACTTTCCAATGTCACATGCAAAATTTTTTCTGAGAAGAGATGTAGAAGTGGCAATCACAAGCCTTAGGTTAGTTCCATACTCGCCAGACCATCCTTTCTCCCAGACCCCTGCTATTGAGATTATGAATATCTGCAACATGCTACAAAATACACTGTCAGATTTTCAGAGGTCTTACATAAGACTGACTTCATCTTCTGGCAAGGTAATAAGTGCACAGAGGCTGTATAGTCCTGGTCCTTATACCTTTGGATATTTTTTATTTGCATTAGTTTAGTAATACAGTAATATTTTGAGGACCATAATAAAATGTCTGAATGTGTAATCTGTCCACTGATGTTTTTGAGGTATAGCTATACCTCAGTATTTTAGCAAACAGACATTGCAATAATGAAGAGTTTTAATAGCAGTGCCTGGTTTTCTCTTTATGACTTCAGTGTTTTTTCTCGGTTCTCCACTTTTAACCAAGCTCTAGATGTAAAACTGGAGACTCGTATCTGAAACGAACTTACTGCAAAACAACTTTGGGGTTTGACCTCAGGTCTCCAGTTGTAATTTAAACAGGGGATGGGGAAAAAAAAGTACATATGCATATGAAAAGGTTTTAATAGTAAATATATTTACAAAGGAGCTTTGAAGAAAACAGAAAATTTGTGCCAAATGCTTGCGGAACAGAAGTGTAGACATTTAGTGATTTTAAAACCTGGAATCCCAAGGAACTCTGCATTTTTCTCATTGCCATGGAACAAGAGAGACAAACCTTCAGGATGTAATCCTTTCCCTTTGCCCTCTCTGATAACTTATTCAGAATGATGGGTGATCTGTCTTCTCCTTTCCCAAGTAATATTCATATCATAATCATATTCTGTTCTCCAAGATGATCTGTGAGCATTGCTTGTCAAATGGGCATATATTATTCAATAGCAGCGGTAGTAGAGTGGGTACCCCACCTTTCTCTCATTTGCAGTTAGTCTTTACCTGCAAAGCTTTGACAGAAACAGAGGTTATCCTACGGAAAAATGCATTTTATTTAAATTCATCTCCAAATTTATAAGGTTTGACAAATTCCCCAAAACAATTCATGTTCAAAATAGACTTACATCCATTTCTCCTGCAGAATTTTTGGCTTGGTCACTGAACTGAAAGTCTGCCGGTTGCCCTGCTTCACTGTTTACTTGTGGATTTTAAGGACAAGAGGCATCTGGTATGACCTGCTATAGAACACAGGTAAAAAAATTGTTACCCATTTGCTCCTTGGTGAACCCAATATATTTTCTTTGACTAAAACGTATTGAATAGCTAAGGATACAACACTCCAGATTAAAAACAAATATTTCAGTAGATATGGCTGAGAATACATAAGAAGCCAACAGAACTCTCCTCCAAAAGTCTCACTAAAATTGTCTGTTACGGACAAGTAGAATGAGGGTATATAATTCAGGGAGTATAAATAGTCCTTCTGCTCTTATATAAATATTTTATGCTATTCATGGGGAATCAGTAAGGTATTATTAATTGCTTCTAGCAACACAGGTAAAGGCTGATCTATTAACAACATTAAAACTTAAATATTAATTCCTAGAACCCACAAAATGTACTAACGTCAAAGCCGAAAATGGAAATCTTACAAAAAAGAAAAAAGGTGTTTGCTTGTTTAGAAGCAAGGGCTTCATTGTGGTTTTAGGCACAGCCTTGAACAAAAGATACTATATAAACCTTACCAGCCCAGAAATAGCTTTGGGAGACATTGTGCCTGAGGCAAGTTCTACGCTAAAAAGTTCTGGCAGAGCTGTGTAATGAAATGTGATTTGTGACTAAAGTAACCGTGCTCTTGGTGTAGGTAGTCATGGCAAACACTGCATTCTTGCTGGCATGGCTTGCTGGGCCTTGTGGGAAGGGAAACTAAGCAGGGCACTGGAATGAGCCGTATTTGTCTAAGCATGGTTTTAACTTGTATTAGCTGCTGTCATACCAGGAATACCTTGCCAGCACAGTATACAGATGTAGCTGGACCAACGACTTTATAATGTGAACCAGGCTTCAAAGATGGCTAAACAATTATCAGTAAAGAAATGGACTGGTTTACAGTTCTCCCCTATCACCAGGAAAATAATGAAATACTTTCCAGTAACCTCGCCTTCCAGACCAGAGTCCTGGTACTACTTTTTCCCCTCAGCCTTGTCAATAGTTCTGGGTGAACTCAAGGGTACAACCTCATATTTGGATAGTCTAAGACTACGTTTCAATGTCTATTGTTTGGTATCTATTGATTTTTCAGCTATGTCTTCAGCAAAATGTGAATGTAAGCTATGATTCAGTTAATTTCATAGAACATTTTAGAGACTGCTTGGAAATGGAGTTATAAACCCAGTAGGAAATGAAGCACAGCCAAACTAATTCTCTTTGCTTTTTCAACGACCCATGGTATGGCAGATGTAGCTTGACAATTCAATAGCATTGTTTGCAACAGTTTAAAATAATAATTAAAAAAATGAAACAATTGGCAGATAAGAATTATTAAATACAGTCATAAAGCTCTGTGACTCTCCCGTAATGTCTGCCATAGATATATCTGAGTGCTAAATACACATTTTTAGAAACAGTCTTAGGTAGAATTATATTGTACTTGAAACTGTTGAACAGCTGATGACATATCAATATGCTAATGGTATCACTAGAACTTCTGCATTTTAACAGAACAGAGGTCAGTGTGCATATTTTACTTTCATATAAGAAACAGCTGTACATCTAATTCATATTACATGTTTCTGGATAAAACTATTTGCATCTCCAAGAAGTACCAGCAACACTTCACATCTAGGCCAGATTTTGCCACCTATCCTTAAGATAAACAGGTTTACTCTGAAAATGAGTGTGCTTATTTCTATGGAAATCCTGAACCAGAAGAATTCTTAAATATGATTAAAGGTCCAGCCCTCACTCCTTAGTAGTGTAAAATGTACCTTCATGCAAGAGTGTTCCTAATGACCATTAAAAGGTAAGTGCTGTCCTGGTTTCAGCTGGGATAGAGTTAATTGTCTTCCTTGTAGCTGCTATAGTGCTATGTTTTGAGTTCGGTATGAGAAGAATGTTGATAACACACTGACGTTTTCAGTTGATGCTGAGGAGTGTTTGGACTAAGTCCAGGATTTTTCAGCTTCTCGTGCCCAGCCAGCGAGAAGGCTGGAGGGGCACAAGGAGTTGGGAGGGGACACAGCCAGGACAGCTGACCCCAACTGGCCAAAGGGGTATTCCATGCCATGTGATGTCATGCCCAGTATATAAACTGGGGGGAGTGGGGCTGGCGGGGGGTGGATCGCTGCTCGGGAACTAACTGAACATAGGTCAGCGAGTGGTGAGCAATTGCATAGTGCATCACTTGTTTTGTGTATTCCAATCCTTTTATTATTATTGTAATTTTATTATTGTTCTTATTATTAGTTTCTTCCTTTCTGTCCCATTAAATTGTTCTTATCTCAACCCACGAGTTTTACCTTTTTCCTTCCGATCCTCTCCCCCATCCCACTGGGTGGGGGGAGCGAGTGAGCGGCTGCGTGGTGCCTAGGTGCTGGCTGGGGTTAAACCACGACAAGCGCCTACTAAGTACTGCTGCCTAAGTACTACTTAACAACAGGAAGAATGACAGAAACCAAAGACGACTTAAACAGTTAAAAATTAGCTACTGCTATTTCTAATTTGTAGTTACACAGCCTTTGGCATAGAACCAAGCCACTGACAGCGAGACACCTAGAATTCCAAAAAAGCACAAAAGGGTCTAATGAGAACCAAAATAGCCACAATCCTGCAGGGGAATGCACTTACAAATGAGCATCAAAGAGTGAGTTAACAGGAAAAACTGAGGACAAGCCTAATATTAAAATCTGCTACTCCCACTGGAACACTATACCCAAAAGAAACATTTGACCAGTTTTACTAAACAAACAGAAGGAAAAAGTAGACTGATGTTCGGAAGGAAAGGTTGAAGCGTTACATGATTCAAACGTTCTCCATAGTATCCACCTCCCATTCAAACAATGTAGCCTGGAGATTGGACACCGGGACTTAGTACAGGCAACACTGATGACCAGGCTAGAATTATTCAACGAAGTGTCAAGGTACAAAAACAATGTATGAATTGAAAGGTGGTATGATATGTGCCACAGATATTACATATACACAGGCACAGTGGTTCATTTGAAAAAATAGTTACGAATAACACAGGAGTTTATATATGGAAAGCTCACCTATGTGTGCATATATCTACTTTGAAATGAATATTTTGTTTCATATTAAAAAGTATTAATAACTGATGGAATCCTGATTTTTGTTAATATACAAATATCTTTTGAATCATACATGGTAAATATGTTATGTTAGATTAAGTTTTATTTTGTAGAGGAGGGGATCTGTATAAATAATTATTATTCATGGATACATGCATACTGTGGAGCTAACCACAAGAAAATAAGCACTGAGCCAGATCCCATACACATGGATTTTATCACAAACTTCAGCAGTGTTCCATGAACATTATTCAAAATAGAGAGACATGTTTTACGGTGGCCTTCAAAGCATTCCAGAAGAAAAGACAAACATGTGCTTCATGGAAAGATTTGTGGGGCCTCTTCCAGGTTTTCTGCATATACGTATCTCTGAGAGCTGCTGATCAAAGTTAATGACAGATTAATCATATGCTCTCCAAGATACGTTTCCAAGTGAAAAATGACTGGCCCTTCATTCCCAGCTAGTTAAAACGAGGTATCGACTTGATATTCCAGCACAGCAACCTCTAGAACAGCAACTAATAGGAGATATATCAGAGTAAGTAAAAAGACAAGGAGAAAAAATTTGATCCCTGTCCAAAGCAAATAAGAGCAAAAGGCCTATTGCAACATGGGGGAAAATAAATCAGATGGACATCTTATAGTGAAGTGCAATTTTCTCATAATATGTCTTTTTAAGCTAAAGCTATGACAAAACTGAAATGTTTAGATGAAATCATGCAACTGTCACCAAGCTGTTCGTTTTGATGAAAAGAACTTACAATGCCTTTCATTCTAAATTTTTCTAAATAAAATATTTCTATTTTTCAACTTAAACCTTTTTTCCACTGCCAAATTTCCCATCAGACTGTAATAGATTTTTTTTTTTTAAAACACTTAAAAAGCTGTCAATTTTAATTGCAACACACTTTTGCCCTCTTCTTTTTTTGTACTCCCTTGATTTCTGTCTTAATGAAGCAATTAGTCCCCGCTGAGGTCAGTTATATTTGCTCACAAATAGTTTTCTAGTATGTTCTCAGGCAAGTACACAGAGAGGGTCATTGTCAGATAAAGTGATGTTGAAATAAAGAAATATCTTCTCCTACTGGTGTCAGAGGAATCACTACACACAACAAGCAAAGATCCTGCATAACCAGTAGCTTTTACAAAGCTATTTTTCAAACTTTTTAGAGAGGCAATTAGACAGCATCTTCACTCGCTTGTCCAGTATCATATCTAAGTATACCTCAAAAAACCTGCTTGTATTATCAAAGTGTTCTAAATTAACTACATTACTTTTTAATCCCTCAATTTACTTGCAGATTATTTTATTCAAATATGTTCTGTCACACTAAAACAAAAGATGCTGCAGAAAAGCAACTTCTCAAAGACAAACGTAAAACCACCAGAACCATGTTGGATAAGGGAAATAAGTGTTTGGAAGCTTTAACAAATTAATTGGTTGGGGTAAATTTATGTAATTTGTAACAATACACAAATCAATTATGACGCACAATCTTCACTAAGGTCTAAGAGATTTTACAGGAGAGTAAGCATGACAGCAAAGAAAATTAATGACAAATTTTATGGAAGAAACACTGATAAACTGGTTCCATTTGCTACATTTCGATATTGGAGTAATATGAAATATTTTAGTGTTGACTGCAGAGACAAAGAAATGTTTGAATTTATTAGTATGCAGTTTATGTTTTTCTGCTTCGGCAATTCCTGCTGAGATACCCACAAAATAACCACAAGTTATCCACCAAAACTGTTCTTCCAGTCCATACGCTATCGTATTTGTATAGCCAGATAGGGCAAATAGAAACAAAACTGTTACATTTCAAACTGTTTACTTTTTTGATGACTGAAACTACTGTAAAATAAGTTTCAAAACTGGTCATCTTTGGTGTGAAATATGAAGCTTAAGTACATCCAAATGTAGTCCTCAAAACCATCCTTTGATTTTGCAGAAATGTACTATTTCAGTAATTTCCATTATTTCTTCCATAATACAAGATAGCCTACTAAGCAATAGTAGTTTCTGTCAATGATGCTGTACTTCAGAATACCAAATTCAGACCACACTCATACCACAGTGATGAGATCAACATAAAATCCCAATAGCTTAGATATATGTACATGGATATCCCTATAAATTACTTCTAATTATAGCAGTAGACAATCTTATTTAGGGGCTTTTCTTACATCAGAGGGATTCCAGCAATTTCTGGTACTGCCGTAATTTAGGTAGATAGGGCCTGTCAGAAGCAGACAGCTAATACAAGTTATATTAGAAAAGAGAAATATATATATGTATTTTTTTCCCTTCTTGCTGATATTTTTGCATGTATGTTTGCTTTCCTATGTCTCTGTTGTAATTTAAACATCATCCGACAATGTTGTTACTTGTAATTCTCTATTGTTCTAACCAATAGGCTAAGTGACAACAGTAAACACCTGTGATAACCATTTTTTTTATCTCAACATTTTCAAGCACCAAGAGAGATTATGGAAAACAACTTTTTGTTGAAGTAAAGGTTCACATAGTCTTGGGCAATGTTTTCAAGTAATTGCCTTAACATTGAAACATCTGTTGTCAGTAAATATTGACGACTAATGTTAGCTCTGAAAAAGAGATCCAAGGCTTAGCTCTTCATATCTACCAAGAACTTTTCTTTTTTCCTTTTCTTTTTTTTTTTTTACACCACTTTCTGTCCATTTTTCGTCATCTAAAAAGTATTGTTGTCAGCTGAGGTAAGGTCAAAAAGTTGATCCAGCTCTTTCTGACAATCAATTGAATACCATCACCCCTGCCAGTCCTGGGAGATATACCTTTGCTTCGGGTCTGACAAACTGCTCCTCAGTTTCCAGCTTGCCTCCTCCAGGCTAGATTTCTATCTTTCTAACATTTTCTGTATTAAAAACCCCGAGGTAACTTGCTTCCTGTCTAATGACTACTTGAGAGGATTCATAGTTACAGAAAATCAATGTTTTAAATGGTATTGAACAATGCGCTCAGAATCTCAAGGTGACTGGTTCAATCTTCACTGATTAAACATGACACAGTATCATCAAAGTAAGCTGCAAAGTTGTTCTTTGCCTGTTTTCTTATGCCTTTTCAGACAGAGCATCACATCATTTCAACCAGGAACCTATCCTGAGCTACAAGACAACAATGGGAGATTTGCAATATCTTTTAAATGAGTGGGGAACAACCAAATTTGCAGAGGATCTAAGGATTAACTATGCGGGGTGTAATAATTCCAAAGCAGTGAAAAGGCATTAATTTTGGAAGAAATTTATCTGAAAGCATTATACGCATTGTAAGAGATAGATAATATCCATCTAGTAACCTACAAAGCTATGTGATATTTTTCTGCAATCTACTTACTACAGCTAAAACAGAAAGTCTTAAGACAGGAGCCAGGACTCCCTCTATTAGGGAGCGCTGTTGCCATTAGCCTTCAGAGTCATGCTGCTTCTTGCTCTGTCTTGCTGTCTATCTGGCCCAATATTTTTACCTCTCCTGTGCAGTGAATACTTTCACGCAGTTTTTGCAGGCTGCTAGGATGCTTTTTAGAAGCTGTGAGTAGAAAATGTCAACCCTTTCTGCTAGAGTAAGGATTACCACAGGTTTTCCAGATCCTGGCCATTAAAGAATAGCATGTGATGACATGATCTTCACTGTCATTTCTGGTTGTTACTCAGAAGACAGCAGTAAACCTCAATCAATCATTTCACAGAAATTATATTAGTGCATCTTTTCAAGAAAGAGTGTTGATCTCCAGATACCAAGCAGATGCCAAGTGTCTTCATATACCTTTCCCTGCATTTGATAGTTTGACTATCATTCTGAAGCACTACTTATCACTGGCCAGTTGACAGAGGATTCCACATTTCTCTCCAAGGGTATAAATACTAAGGACTCAAGAACCTAGACATTTTATTTTATCTACTTCTCCTAGTCTGAAGCATCAAAATCTTAGTTTCTAGGCAACTTTCCCAAGGAAATATGGCTGCTTTTAAGTTATTATGGTTTCAGTGATTGTAGTGATTACTTAAATGTAAAAATACTTCTTCAAATAAAAATGACAGGCTGTCAAGTTCACTGGTAATAAACGGTATTTTGAAAATCCAACATAAAAGCAATTACAATTATAGGACACACTTTTTGTACTCATACTTCTGAATTTTGCAGTTACAACAACAGGCCTCAAATGCCTCAGGTAAATAGGAATTCAGCTTGCCAGCATAGAGAACTTGTGTGATGCACTGAAGAAAGCTTAAGTTATGTCCTACAGCTTTATTGAAAGCAATGTCTATAACCTTCAAAAGCTCTGAGCATGTGTTGTACATCTCCAGCTTTGAAAAGGTCAAACTTCTTTTTCATTTTTCTCTCTTATTTGCCATTGCTTTCTTTTCAGTAGGTAAACATAATGCTCATAAAAGAGAATGTAACAGAAGAAGCTCCAGCAAGACACAACGTTGAACTTCTGAACCTTGTGCTCTTACGACCAGAAGTCAGGATTGGGGCAAGTTTACTCAAGCTACTCTACCTGTCTAATTAATGAACTTCAATCCTGAAAGCTGCCTATTTCTCACAGAAAGGTTGGCAAGGGTAGAAGGTCGGGAGACAAAGTGTTCTTTCACTCATACTCACATGTAAAAACTTAGTCAGATGCTTTCAACACAGTTGAGAGCTGCTGTGTTTACCTTTTCTAAAGGTCTTAGAAGGCAGCCTGAAAAACAACTTGAGTGATGAAGGATATCTCCTATTTGAGGATATTTGCTTCTGTCTTCCACCTCTGCCAGGTAAAGCACCTGTCAGTTGGTTGTGCTCTTCATAACCACTCCATCCCACTTCTGGGGGAGGCAGGAGTGTGCTTAATCAACTAGTTGTGGAAAGGAATCATCCAAAAGACCCTGCCAAATAGCGCAAACCGCTCTGAGGACATCACAGTGTAACAGTGACTTTTGAAAGGAAAGGTGACATTAGATCAAATACATCCCTTCTATTAACATGCATTCTTCCAGTAGAGCTAAAGATCTATGCCCTAATGTATTAGACAAATATGTTCCATTAACCCAGACCAAAGTTCCTGGATATCTCTACGAGAGAAAAAAAAAAAGAAAAAAAAAGTCTTTTCTCTGCAAACAGATAGCTGTAGATGGCATCATTTAACAAAACAAAATAACCCCCATCTTAATTAAAACAATCAAGTGCCCAGTTTCACTTCAAAAGATGACGACTTTGAGGTCTTCAGATTACAAGTTAAAGAGAACAAAGAAACAAAAAAAACCTCACAAAACCCTGAGGTCAGGCAAGTCCACAGAGTATTGTGAATTACTTTCATCAATGTTTGCAAATTCATTTTTACATAAATGTAGCCAGAGAAAAAGGCAAGGGTGTTGCAAACATGAAACAAATTTTTAGAGATTTATTAGTTTAAAAAAAAAAAATGGACAAAGAGTGAAACTCTGCCTCATCAGCCACAGATGGAAGAACTTGTTTGAATAGAATTAGAATGCAGGGGAATAGACACATTACCAAGATCAAAACTCAAAGAGAAATTTTGAACAGTTCAAATGAAAGATGTGTTTACCTTATATTCTGTAAACTCAATACTTCCTTCTCTTTGCCTTCTGTAGGACCTGAGAAGAAAGGCAGAGAATGAGAATTGTATGTAACATTTATAGGTACAAATCTAAGATCAGTCAAGGCCATCAGAATAAGAGCTGTGGCTGACTTCAATTTGCAAGAAGCTGCATTGCTTCCTCTGGGGATCTTCCAATAGCTAGGGAATATGATAGAGCAGCAAAGGCTGTTTGTGGTCTTTTTACTCACCGTTCCAGCTCACTATTCCAGTAATAGGCTAGACATGAACCATTTATACTGACCCTACAGAATTTTCTTGAAGAAGAAAATTCAGACTAGAACACTTGGAATCTCAAAATGTTTTGTGACAAAGCAGGAGAGGAGCAGAAGGAGAGAGATGAAATACTCTAAGGATGTTTTACCATTATAACACAATCCCAAAATAAAAAAAAAATCTAAATACATTTTATTTAGCATTGCAACATCCTATAACTCACTTACGAGCATCTTATACCTTCTTCTCTTATTGATTTGAACTCAAGCTTCAGATATAAAAAGCTTAGGAAACTAATCGCACCAAATTTATCCCTGATGCAATCCTATTATCTGCAGATGAATTTAGGCTATTTTGTTAATCTCATTCCTACCTCTGCCATTTTTCCCTAAATAAATTCTAAAATAATCAGTTTTACTGTTCCTTATTACATCATGCAATAGAAACTTTTTAGGTCTTATTCTGATGACAGAAATGACTGCAAAAGATTTTAAAATAGTATGCAATTCTTTAAGTCTTAATTCCATGTATGCATAGAATAAAATGTATCAATTTTATATTCTAAACTCTCATTCTATGACAGGCTTCTGTGATAAGATCTGTAAAGTCTTGTAGCAAATCAGAAGGAATATTTTTTCTACTTTGATTTCATACTTATATCCAGAATGTAGCTTCTCTTTCCTTTCCATCTGGAATACAAACTTCATCATCAATTTCAACAGTTTTCCTTAAGGCAACAGATGACTTCTGCCATTTTTCTAGGTGCTCATTTTCCACTAGATGAATGTAACGTAGCTAAGTTCTTTATAATGACCATTTAGCTTGATAAGAGTAGATACTTTCTATATTTGCACCTTTTTTGTCACAGTCTCCTTTACTAAATGTGATAGCCTTATTATAGGTGGTCTCCCATGTACTTTTACCAACAGTATTTTGTATCTAAAGCATTTTCTATCTCATCAAATTGGCATGTTATCAAGCATGTTCATTGCTTAAGACTTCAGGCAAAGGAGTTTGAAGAGTTTTATAAAGATGAGTACAGAAATGGAATAAAACAAATTATTCCATTAGCCATCTATTTCAGATCCACACAAGTGACAGTCTTCAATAATGACTAATATTTCCGACTTATGTATATATACACATATATGTATACCTACACACAAATGTATACACACTCAATCCTTTTCTCTACATAGAAGTATTATTTATAAGGCATCTAGCACAAAAAGTATAGTCTATGTAAAGTAAGAAAAGCTTCCAGGCACTACAGTAATACAAATAAATAGTAGCCCACACATGCTAAAGCCAGTAAATATGAATTCTTACAAACCCTCAGTAAATGAAAAAAACTTAGATAACCTTCTCTGCTTAAAAATCTCTTTCAGCTGTCATTTATTATAACAATATACTGATTGGCACAAAACAGGCCATGTTAAGTTCCTTATTTTGACATAGTAAGCACCACGGGAACTATGTGTAATGTTTGGCAGAATGCAGAGGCTTTCCACATCCTATACGTGTACCAAACAAAGAACTTCTTTTATATTATTTGCACCACTATTTACAACTATAGTACTCCAGACTCCAAGGAAGTTTAAATGATTAGTACATTCTGATTGCTTTTTCCTTTTTTTTTTTCCTCCACACCTTCCATTATGAATTGTCCTAGTAAGAAACTGGGTTAGATCTAAATTATAAAGTGCGCCCTAAAAGTTTTTTTCACCTCAACAAGGTGATTGTCTCACAGCACTGCAATGCTGAGAACTCCAAGTGGATTCCTCCTCCTTTGCAAGGCTGAGCCATCCTGGACCTTTATTAATAACTCTCTGAAAAACTATTCGTTTAGTAGACATTATGAATTCACTAAATCCAGAAAAGACAATGCTGTAAAAAAGTACTTGCTAAAACATCCTCTATAACAAAGATGATTGAAATTTAATAGTTTAAAACATTTTATCTGTTTTTGCCATGTTATAACATTACTGACTCTCTTACTGCAAGCTAAACATTGAGCAAAGAAAAAAGCTTTTCTCCCTTCTATCTTTAATCATTCCAGGACACTGACCATTCATTCCAAGTAAAAGAACAAAGAATTGGTTGCAGTATGCAGGTACCAGTAACTAGATTGATGAAAGGCCAGACCTATTGCTTCAAAGCAAAGAAACATTGAAACCAAAGGTGAACTGCACTTATTTGTCCTTGGTTACAGTATGAAAACAGAAAAGGTCATAAGCATGTGATGGTATTTGCCTACCATACACTGGAGTTTGAGCACTGGCCTTAAAAAAGGCTGAAGTCACATGGCCAAAAATCAGGCTACAAGTTTCTCGTAGCATAGCCTTGATGGTATGCATCAACAAGATAAAATAGTATTTGTGAGCAGTTTGAATTTGATTTGTCATTATAACAATGTAGGTCAACATTATAATTGTCTCATCTGGTTATACAAACAGGCATGGGAATACAGTATGGATATAGTCTTCGAGAAACAGAGCTTTATAATAGAGTTCCTTTAAGCAAAGAACAGAAAGAAAATGCTGAGAAACAGTTTATTATACTTAATTATAACAGGTTAAAATGTTATTATTTTTATGAAATAGCTTTTGTGCTATCGTTTTGATTTTACTGTAGATCTAGCATGTCACTGTCATAGGTAATCCTCTGTCAACTGAAGAAATTATTTCCCTGTTCAATATTTACGTTACTGCATACGATATGCAACTACCCGTTAAAAGTGTGGTGTGAATGATGACTAGTTCTGAATTCACACCACAAGTAAAAATTTTACTTTGGACCAAACACAAAACTGACATTTCAAGCAATCTTCCCCACTGATCTGAACAAACAGGATGAAAGTAATGAACAACACTTGGGAAAACCAGTCCAGAAATGGAGAGAGATAATATAAATGTCTAACAACTTCCAGCTGGAATTTCTCAGTCCTTTAATGGTTAGATTTGTTTATAATTCGATGACTAATCTCTTGCAGGCTTGAAAACTGTGTCTTTTAGTGTTGTAGTTTCCTCTGATTTTACTAACAGCATCATGCAAATTTGTAATAAGTGAAGAAATTTTATTCATTATTTTTAAGTGTTTAATGGATAGTCACACTCTTCTGTATTTAACCTTTTTGAAGACTTGCCTAATAAGTTTTTGCCCCAAAGATACTGAACTTTATTTATGATTAAATAGCAAAGAAGCCATTAAAGCAAGGAAACCATTTTCCTTTAGATAAATGTTTATCTTAATTTCTCTTTTTTTTCCAGCTCACTGAAACCTTACTAAGGAATTCTGCTATTAGACTGCTCTAAGTTACTGAAAAATCTTTCTTTCCTATTAACAAACCCAAACATATATATGTTTATAGAGAGACATATACATGCTTGTATATTATTGCTGTCTAACTAATATAAGTCAGGAAGGCTGATATCAAATTGTGTTCCAGCATAAGAGCAGTACCCGCTTAAATTCTAACATAAGAACTTAACAGCATATTATCCTTGAATTAGTCCTCTTCACTAATACAAATTTAACCCAGCACTGGAGGATGCACAAGGAAACCAATTAAGCATTTCCATTACACATGCAGCTCTCCCTTACAGGAGGACACCAGTGGATTGATGATCCTCCAATACTTCCCAATGAACAACTACAGTAAGATATCAAGGGTCAAACATTTGAGTTCTATGCAGCAGAACAATGGAAAATACAGTCCCCTTCTGCACGACCCCCACAGCAAAATAAAAGAAGTATAGTATTTTTATCCTGACTATAGCAATACCGCAGTCAGTAGTTATCTGGAGCTAAAACCAGCAAGAGCGAGTTTAGAATGGGGACCTGCTAAAGCAGGAGAATTGTAATTTTTTTTCCTGAATGTTAAATATCTTTACTGTTCAGAGGTAAATATAGCATCCCAGGAGATAAGCAATCTATGGACAATACAGCCTCTAATTTTGATATGATACGGCTGTGTGACTCCTTGCTGGTAGGCCTCCCAGGACTAACTGCCATCGCCTTTCCAAGGGGTTAGCAGAGCAGAGTGCTGGTGCTGCAGTTTCGTCATTGCAGAAGTTCAGACTCCCTATAAACATTCTTGCAGTTGTTTGCAAGAGCTGCCACCCCTTTATTCAGTACATCCTCCTGGGGGAGAACCCAAAGGATTTAAATGAGATTCTATATAACAGAAAGCAGGCTATGTGCCTAAGAGTGAAGAATCATCCAGACGTATTATTGATTAACACCTAGCAGACACACTATAAATGAGGTATAATTTATCAGGACACAGTGACAGAGTCTTTGCTTTCTTAAAGCTCATCTTCTATTCACTCTTCTAACTTCCTTTTGGCTAAAGCAATTTCTTGAGTTCGTCTTCAGTCAAGTGTCATCTGTTCTCTCCCATAATCGTTACCCTTCTCACTAATTAGTAAGGTTTAGCTTCCTCCTGTTACACACTTAATTAACTTCTCCACCTTTGGAAAAGCAATTTCCCCTGAACGAATTACTATCATGGCCGTTTCATACAATGAACTAGTTCTAAGTATAGTCTTCAAATGAAGCAATGCCGTTCAGATAGACAGCGAAAGGTGCAGAGGACTGCCTGAAAGTGAACTGACCCTATAGGGATGGCAAAGATAACCATGTAGAGAAAAACCTCAATATGAAAAAACTTATTCAATGTACCACCATTAGGTAGTACAGGAGGTACAGACTGGCTAATGTAAGTAAGAGACGAAGAATAGCTATTGTGTATGGCAGATGCTATTCTCCAACATTCATACCATCCCTTTGTAGTCTTTTAAAGTTTTCAGCTGCATAATTACAGTGAGCGTAACTGAACTCCAAGCTCCATTTGTCACCCTGCTTCCTTTGAACAGATATGTAGCAATGAAAACACTTCTGCTGAAAGGTTGTACTTGATAGGCAAGACAGAAAGAATGAGATGGCAACACAGCAATAAATAGAGGTAAATCAAGTAGTCACAGTTTAAATGAATGGCAAATCACTAGTACAGAACAGAATATAAATCTCTGGATTTCCTCTCCAATCTCTTACCCCCCAAAAATGCTGCCTGTCAGGACATTACTAAGTTCTTGATAACAGTAATCACATGAGAAGGACAAATAACAAGTTACAAGGAATGAGTAATAGGAAGAAATAAGTGGTAAAACAAAGGAAAATCAAGTGTGTTTTATTGATACAAATTTATGCAACTGCTTATGGACTCACGATGCCTAGCCTAGATTCACTGTGGTGTTTTGAAACTCCTACTTAAATGTATCTCTTTTTTCCCATTTATGTGAGTTTCCTTTGTAGGACTATGCCCAGTTTCCCTATCTCATCATTGGCACCAAAAGCAGGAAGTTACCGAAATCAGGGGATATAAAGATCACAAATGCCATAACTTCAACATTAGCTTGCCAGAAAGACATCAAATACCCCTGTTAGTTGTGCTATAAGGAAAACACTCATTTTGGTAAAAGAAACAATAGCAGGTTTTTAGATGTTGGCTTAATTCTGAAAACTAATGGCCTATTTGAAAGGATGCATATAAATAAATCTTTGTCTTTGATTTCATCCCAGATAGGACTATGGATTTGGTTGGTATCACGCTCACCAGCCTCTTGCCTGTGGCCTATTTAACAGTTTAGAGTAAATGGAGAAATATGAATGGCATAATATCCTAATAACATTTATCTTCTCGACAGAGACTAGGAGCAAATAATGCATGCAAGACCTCCTCAGATGCACACATTAGATCATTATTATGTTTATTTTTCATTGTTAGCACTTGTCATTCAGATAAGTTAGAAAATGATTGCTTCATAGAATTTAAATGTTCATTGCCAGTAGAGTATCAAAATGTTAAGTGCCTGAAAAAGATTTTTTTTATTAGCAGTAATCTGTTCCTTACTTCCTTTTCTTACAATTTAACATTTCTGGCCTGCTATGTTGCTCCAATATTCATTGTTCTCTGGCTACTTGTGAAAAACGAGTTGTGCAGTGAGTGACGCACATAGGCATAAGGTATTATGCAGACGGGTCCTGCCTTCTGGTCCTTGGTCTTTTACATAGTGTAATTACAACAGAGGAAATTTATGAAAAGGAAAATAGCAATTATTTCACTCCTTTCTTGGTCCTGCTACCTCTTTTCTCAACATTCACCAAAGAGTCATCTAAATGCCTTCTCCCTGCTTTCTGTCTGGGAAAACTGTTGTATCTGTGATTTTTTATCTACTCTCCTAATCTCCTCAGAAGACTCAAGAATCAAGCTTTTCTTGGCTTCATATAACAAAAAAGAAGGGCCATGTAGCATTTTCAGATGCTACGGTATTAAGATTTTTAATAACTGGGGTCTGAAAATGTTCAAACGTCAAAACCAGTACCTATTCTATATCACGATTGATTCATACAGGAACTAAGGCATTTATTTAAACACCAGAGAGACTAATAATGCCTGGGGAGACCAGACAAAACCCCTGAAGTTCATACGTACCACAAATTCCCATTTGGTTTAGGAAATTCCCAAACTTTAAATACATAAAATCCATGAAAGTACTGGGGATGTATGGTATGATGCTCTTGTACTTATAATCTCCCTGGCCACTGTCAGAGGCAGGATACTGGGAAAGTGGGATGGAGCATTGGCTATTCTGTTCTTACTGGAGCAACATATCAAGAGATGCAGTGGATTCCCTATCCCGTGAATTCTTCAAAATAAAAATTAGAAGTCTTTCCAGCAGAAGTACTCTGGTACAACAACAAATGGTGAATTTGACAGTTGCTAAATAGTATAAATTTAACAGTTTAGACTAAACAAGCACAGAAGCTGTTACTTAAACTGTGGGAAGAGGTATACACTGTACATTTACACTATGAACACTAGAAACTGGGGGATGTAACTGGTGCTCATAGTGTCCGCTCCCCCCTCCACCTCCTACCTGCAGAATAAGGTTTTCTTTGGGTGGAAATCACAGTATATGGGGGTAACTGTGCACATCCAGAACAGGAGCTAGGCAGTTAGATTACTGAATATCTCTATTGCATTTGTCCCTTTTCCCTTAAAAACTATGGCCTGATAAATGCTCCGTGACCTCTCATATGACACAAAAAACCCCCAAGAAAGACACTACCTTCAGATTGTCAGTCTCAATGTAACTATGAATGCCACAATTTGAGATACTCATCAGAAAATTAGTTTGGATGTTTCAGGAAAGGAATCATTATAGTGAACATCACAATAATAATTTCTCTATTCCTTCTCCTATGGTACAATACTCTGATAGCCTGTAGGAATCAAGCAGGGAATAAGAGGTTGAGTCAGGGAGAGAGATTAAGAAGATAACAGGAATATTTTGCATGGCAGTTGAATGCAAGGTACTGGCTAGGTTGGCTGCAAATAATTATATTCTCACAAATTTAATTAAGACAATTAAAATGTACAGATTTCAACAAATAGTTATTTTTAATTAATAATAAAAAAAAACAACAAAAAAAACCAAACAAAAAAAAACACAAACTTTTTTCCCCTCTACAGCCTTTTCCTCCTGTTCATGCTTTGGTTCATCCCTAACATTACTAATTAGCTAAATCACAAGCAGGTAGAAATTACCTTGGTAAAACCCTAACCCTGGCATAGTTTTTCTGTTGGCAATGCCAGCCAGTATATTTGACCATTAACAATCCATGTATTTAGTGAAAATAGGAGGTAGGAGTTCTTCTGTTAAAAGTAAAGGTAAAAAAATTAGTAAACACGAATGCTCTATTATTCTATTCTAGCTACCTTATATCTAGCTACCAAGGAAGAGGAAAAAAAGTGCCACTTATGAAGATCACATATTTCTTAAAAAAATTATCAGAATTCAAGTAACCTTTTTTTCCTTTTAATTAACAAGACACATTAGGACACTAAAGCTAGGAATCTGAAGTTTTAATTAATCACATTGAGTTTAGCTAATGATCTTTTACAGCTCACCTCAATTCCCAGAGTGCCCCATAGCAAGCAGGAAGACTATAATAGGATCCATATGGATCTTAAGATCACCACTGAAGTTGTTCCAGAATATTATCAGAAACACAGATGGGATTTCTAGAAGATGTTACAAAATTCTTTCATTCTGCAAACATCCTGTAGGGAATTTCCTCGCTGCAAAGTGTATTCACTAGAATGTCAACTAGAGTTGGTCAAATATTAAATGCATTGATTTGTGAATTATCTCCTTCCCCTTCCACTCCCCCAAGTAAAAATTGAAATTGATGTTCTCTAACTCATGGGGTCATTTTACTTGTTGGTGACAAACATCCATACAACTATTGGTCATTAAAGAAGATTTTCATATATGCCAAAGGTTTCATGATTTTTTAGCAGGAACTCCATATTAGAATTGGCTGTGTACGATTTTTCCTGTTTGTTATTCCAGTACTTAATAAATTTAATTTCTCTAATCATGAAATATAAGCAGTACAGTGCAATAGATCTGATGGCAGCTGTAGAGCACAAAAATAGATCCAATAGAAAGGAAAACTCATAGAGCTACCCACTGACAGAGTACTATTTATCTGGTAAATATTTGGTAATACTCTGTATATATCATAGCAAGCCAAAGAGTTCATTTGTCAAGCTGCTGGAAAGTCCTCCATCTAACATAAAAGAAAACAAACAATTATTCAAGAACAACTTGCTAATAGCTCCTTCCTTTCCACTTAACAGGAAAGTCACACTACTGAAAATTTAGATCCTCTTCTTGTATACTAATTGCACAACTATATGTTTTTTAAAAATCATTTCGTATAACAGAACACAATGAGAAAAGCGTATCCAATCAGGTGCAACACATAGAAAGAGGGAAGAAGAAGAAAAAATAATCCCCAAACAGATACTTATGTGAATTGACTGAAAAACAGAGCTGCATCTTCAAATTTATTACATTTTGCTTTGAGGACTGTTACTTGTAGGTCCCCTCTTCTTTGCTGCATGACTGAACATTCAAGAATGAGACCTTTAGACTCAAACATGACTTAACCTGATAAATTTCTAACTCAATTTACAGCAACGTCATGCATATGCTAAAACCCATCTAACATAAATATTTAATGAAGAAATAAACCTGCCAGAAGAATAAATTTACAGCACATTTAGCGTACAGCATTTTAGAGGTGTCTGCCGAGTAGGTTTTGCTGTCGAGACAAGGTTTTAAACTGCCAATAGTTTAAAAGTAGTAATTTTTCATTGCATTTCATTCGTAAGCTCTGCTCCTTTTAAGAGACTCCAGGCTGTCAAGGTTAATTGAACCCTCAGGGCCCTCAGAATGACTGTACTCATTGGGGCTCTGCAGGCTCCGGGCTCAGCTCCCTGATTCTTTTGCTCTAAATCTTGTCTTGAATGATCTTTTTCATAAATACAATTTCAACTTTTATCTCCACGATGATGATCTGCTGAGCTAATTCTCTGTTTCAGACCTGTATCTATCTGCCCAGACCAAAATGTCTGTCTTTCTGGCATTTCATGATCAGCTTAAAACACCACATTCAAATAATAAGGAGCAGAAGAATAGAAAGCTAGAATTTTTTTTTTGTCTCAACAGCATGACCTGCACTTGTGGATGACACACTCACTTGAATTCCACATCCAAACTTTTTGAACTACACTGCTTTCTGCCATCAAAAATTTTTTAAGACTTGGTCCTTGCAAGAGCCTCAAAGGCATTTCACAGAGCTATCAGCACATCTGCCTCACTTCCACCAGTCGCTGGGTACACTCGTGACCATTGTCTGGCTGCTGCTTTCTTCCCAGTACTTGTGTGGGGGCAGATCAGCAAAATCACTGTATTTTTAGTTCAGGATTTAAGGATGCTGCTCTTCCATCAGCCAATCACAGAGGGATTTTTCCCTATTTGGAAGCCTGTGATCATGCAACTCTGTTACTAAAGCCAAGTGCTTTTCTTCAAAGGTTGGAATCAGTATCAAGGAAAAAAGATCATAAGAAACAAATGAGGTGTGTTTGTGTTTAGTCTCATCTAATTTTACACTTCACTACAATCAAAATTAGCTAAATTTCCTTGCTAAATTAGCCTAACACCTCTAAAACAGTTTTATTCTCCTAGCAAGTGCAGGTGCTTCACTGTGTTTAGGGGACTTTCTTTCCCTTAGGGAAACTGACTTTAAGAGAACTTTAGCTTTCCTTCTGAAGCAGAGCTTTTAAAAATTTAACTTTGGCAAGTTTTCTGTTGGAAATGTAGTTCTAGTGAAATGAACAAATGTCTATTTTGGCTTTCGTCAGTCAGAAAGAAACAAATACTCCAGTACTGGACTATTTTGCAGAATAAATTCCACTAGCTGACAAATTATGTCCAATGGCTTCTTGGTTTTCAGGTCTAAAGGTATTCAGTCTCCTAAGAAAGGATGACTGCTGACGTCCTTAAAAAGGACACATTTTCTCCCAAAATAAAATTTTGTACAAATAAGATCAAATAAATTCAACTTTCGAAAGAGTCATAGCCAGAAAATTATATATAGCTTGAAAGTTAAACTGAAAAAGTGAAAAATAGAATGATACAGTCATTAGGAATCTTTCTATTGACATTAAATGAGCTCAAGTGGGAGTCTAAAGTAGCACTTTAAAACTTAAATTAGCCACTCACTATTATTCCCATGAAATTAAAATATTAAGAGCAGCTTCTCAATTCAGAAATAGTCAAGACAAGTGCTTTACCAAATTGTATTAAAAATCATTGAAACCACCCCAGAGGAGAAATCTCCAGGTCCACTTTCCTTGCGTTTACATATTTATGTTTTTCAACAGTCTACAGAAGATTTTAATTTATGTGGTATTTGAAACTCAGGTAATGGTATAATTGATGGATTGATAAAGTGAGAAAGCCATAGATTTGCCAGTTTGGTAATAAAGAAAACCCCCATACTAAAAATCTATGCAACTCAGGCTACATAATGAATGATGCCAGGCTGTACCCATCACATCCGTATGTTGTGTGTGCTGTAAGATGATGTGGCTGATGAAACCTGACACAGTACAACATATTGCATCAAGAATAGAAACGTAAATTAAACCCTTCCAGACAAGTTAACACATGACCAAGTAGCATCTTTGTACCATTTTTTATTACAAATGGGAGATGTGCTACCACCAATTTGCTTTAATGCTTTTAATCATGATCATATTATTAAAGCTGTATCACCCTTGCAGAAGTGATTGAGTCCTTTAATTGTATACAAATAATTTTCTGATTTCTTAGAATATCCATTGCCTTGGGTGCACTTTTCCCTCAGGTAGTCCTTGCCTCCTAAGAGATTAGATATGTTTTTAGAGACATCATCCATACAAAGTGTCCCAGTTTCAGTATTTCCTCAGCTTGTTCAAATGCACGCATTCTTTTAATCTTTTTCTTACACTGAGAACCATTCTGACTAGTGCTGACAGAAATGTATTTTGCTCTGCTTCAACTTATCCTGATGAAAGTAGTCCTTTCCTTTTCCCTGAGGAAGTAGTCACTGGAACTAAGTAGGATATTTATTTTAATGCAGGGTGCAGGAAGGTATCAGCATTTCTGTTTACAAAGCAGTATCTTCCACTCTGCTCTGTGTCAGGATGGGAATGCTAAACTGCTTCTCAATTACTAAGCCTCACTTTGGAAGATTCATGCAGCCTTCTGCACCCAGAAAGGCTATAATAATTAACTTCTCAATAAAGCTGTAATTAATTATTGACAATTTAAGGTCCCTACTTTTAACCTTAAATAACAGGCAGGAATTACTGGCTGTCATCTCTTCTTTAGCACTGCCAGGTGCAGCACATGTTTTCAATCTGGTCATCCCAACTACATCAGCCACTTACACTTATCCATTCACACTGTAGCTGCATCTTTCCCTGCAGAATAGTGATAGATTCTTCATTTGAATAATTTATGTCCAAGTTTTATAATAGACACTCATCATTTAGTAAAATAAGCTACTGAATGGACCTTAGAAGTGGATCATCTCTAGCATTTTCCACAAAAACATGTTTCTCTGCTACTTAGAAAAAACAGAACCATGCTATCTGATATTAAGTAGTAGCCACTAAATTGGATGCTCATCTATGTCCTCTTCTAAGCTTTTCCTCTACAGCCACTTTGTGTTTTGAGCATGACTATTAATTTATAAGGTGTCTGCTGTTGTAGATAGCTGTTAAATAGTTAATAGGGATCTATCGCACTTTGTCCAGCAGCATAACTGCATTCTGCCTAATAAAATCCTCCTGCAGTAAGTAATGATTCTCTCTTCTTTCACACCTCTCACACCGAATTCACTGTTGTATAGTTATATATTTCACAGTGTACAGAAGGAAAAATCTGTATAGCTTCTCCATATAAATTACTTTTATATGACAAGGCTTTAGAAACTCTCCAAACTGAGCAACAGTACTACCTGGGTATATATTTGTAAATATATAAAGTTTAACTTACTGAAATAATAATAAAGAAAGAATTAAATTACCAAATCCAAAGGTACTGTATTGGTTAAGTTAAAAAAAAAATCTTGCCTAAGCACAGGATCTCTTACTATGGATGTGCAGCCTAATGCCCAAGGAAGGTCTTAAATTGGTCCAGCTTTAATTGGTACCTGGAAGTTTCCTCAAAGACAAATATTTTCATTGTGAAAAGTTGATATAGGAGTTACTACTCCTAGGGCAGTGGAGAGAAACTTAATGTGAAAAGGTTTCTCTTATTGCTACAATGGCCTTAGGAATTACTGAGAGCAAACTTAATTATAAGAACACTAATTCTGCTGAACATCAGAGAAGAACCCAGGAGATCCAAAAGCCACAGAAGTAAAGAGTCAACTCAAGGCACCTTCAGCTGTGTGATGTCCATTTCTGCCACCACAAAGCATATCGGTCTACACTTCCCCATACCAAAACCACTAAGAACTATTTTCAAAAGTTGTCTCAGAGCAGAAACACAGATTTATAATTGGGGTGTAATGAGAGTTTTCATCAGCCAAACCCTACTCTTTTCATAAACTATTCCTTATTTTATTGCTTTTAGGACACACTGTACCAGTTTTAAAATTTGAACTACCTTCAAAAGAATACAATTATCAATAAGTAAAACAGGCAAAATTTATCAGAAGTACGGGCAATGACTGAGCATTTAAGAATCTTCCTTGCTCCTTACAACAGGGAAAGCTAGTAAGGAACCAAAAATTATATTTGGCTGAAAAGCCTCTGCACTGTTTATCTATCATTGCAGAAAAATTAACAGAAATTACTATTTTCACATTCTAAATATATATTAATGACCAAATTATTTTATTTAAGAAGTACTCACTCAGTGGATGTCATGTGTCTACATCTAAGAGTCAAATTTTTAAGTTATAATTCCTAGGTGTATCACTAGATGGCATGTGCCCAACTCGTTGGTGAACTTCTGGTTAGAATTTTATGCAGAAAAGATATATGCAAAGACTATTCTGCAGCTAAGGACTACTAGGAAAGTTAAGACACAGCTTTGAAATCCTCTAATTATTAGCCTATTCAATTTCACATTTAGGAAAAATGCTTTCAAAACAGACATGAAAACAATGATGTCCAAAAAAAGGAAGAGCTCTTATTACTTAAATGCTGCTGGGGAAAAAAAAAAATTATAGGATGTCTCGAAGAGCTGCAATTTACTTATAATTTCCAAGCCAGCTTTCTTGTCCTGATTGTGTACGTGTGTTTGAAGTATATTAAGTGGTGAAATACAGAATGATTCAAGGCTTCACAAACTAACATTCTGTTTTATCTTTATTTTGGGAAATACATTTGGTCTGTTGAAAGCCTTGGTTAGATATAAAGGGTTATACTGACTTTTTTTTTTTTTAATATATATTCTGGTTTTCAAATGGAAGGAGAAGTAAGCAAGTGAAGACTTTCATTTAGTCAGATCTAGGTCTGGAACAGATAAAAGCATTTGGGGCTGAGTATAACCCCATTATTACAGATCTTCTATGCTCAGAATCCCTTGAGCAGCCCTAATGTTTTTGCTTACCAAACAAGCCTTTTAAATATAAGATATATTTTGTGATGAATCTCTAGTAATAGACACAAACTCTTTTGAAATGAGTGTTCAATTGCTTGTTTCCAGCTATTTTTCTATAAATGTTTACAGCTGATTTAAATGATTGCCTACATCAGCTGGTACAGAGAGGCAGGCTGACTCTCATGTCCAAAAAAACTATACATGACATACAGCTCCCCCACCCCAGTGCAGTCTTTTAGCATTAGTCTATCCACATCAGCCTTATCAAACAACAGTGAGCCCTCAGGTTTTCCACCAGACTTAAACTTTGCTATTCAGCATGGAGCTTTTACATTAACCTTCATACAATGTGCATCAGTGCATGAAAGCTTCCCATGTGGTGAGCTGACAGCTACACATGCCAAAAATCTCTCTTTCCATGCAATCTAACACCAGCAGCACTGCAAGACAGAATTTTTGTTTTTCTCATGCACAGTTTGAGCCAACAGCAGTGCAAGTACAATAACCATACAGTGGTCATACTAATAAAAAAAATCTGGTTTGAGAGCTATTTGTGAATTCAGCACATTGCATGTTTTGGTCATAGGGAGATCACAGGTAGAAAGATTTTTTCCATCTTGAATGCTTACATGTGACTGTTGTACAGCACATTGTATGGCATGCCTCTGCTGAAGCAATGTGATGGTATAAATCTTTTGAGAAGCTGTTATAGATTCCTCAGAGGGCATGTTGCTGAGATTTCTTTATTGAAGTCACAAGTTTCCTTTTGCTTGCACATATTCCCTAACACTTCCTGAAGTTTGTCACCTTCAGGCTTTCAGTGAACTCTTATTAAAATGAATTTGGCATCTTGTGCCTTTGATTTAATTCTGTTTTTTTCTCATGGGCATGTAGAATTAAACAGTGTGACATGCAAAAAGGAAAAAAAAAAAAAAAGGAAAAAAAAAAACCAGTTTCTTCTTTACAATCCACGCACTCCCCACCTAAAATCTAACATGTAACACCACAGCAGCTTTTCAGTGTTTTCAGAACACCCTGCACCCTCTGAAATTCAAAAAATTAGAGGCTGTTTCTAGGACAAACCTGTATTTTTTTTAAGTAAACTTAACCTTTCTGCATAGCAAACAGACAATTTTCTTAGGGCTACAAACCTTAAATCTCTGAAATGTAGCTTAATGAGAGCATTTTAGAGCTGTTAGTAAAAAGTTCCAAAAGGGAATTAAAAAATAAATAAATAAAAATCAGATGAGCCTGAAGTTCTCACCTCTAATTACACCTTCATTTGCAAAGAACAAAGAGCTTTATAAATACATATGAAGAAATTCATAGATTGTGAACTGTTCAGGTAAGGTTACACAGTACCTTGGATTAGAATTCCTCAGTGAGACATTCAGATACAAACAGTTCTTTCATTGATTCTTTCCATATTCAGCTCAGCATAAAAACATTTCCTCTCTTGCCAGTTTCTTCTTTTTCCGTAATTCTTGCTCATTTTTAAATGAAGCGCTTTTTTTCATTTATTTTGGACTCAAACAGCAGGTTCTTCCAGTCTTTTGTGCCTTCTTACATGACATGCAGTAGTTTTCTATATTAATCCCTCACACTACTCAAGGGTCTAGGTTAGTTTCTGTTACAAATAATATTTTTCCCTTCAAACAGAAGCTATAAAATTTCCAGACTATTGCATTTCTAAGATGAACATATATATACAAGGACATTAATTCATATATTACTTTTGCTATACACATACATGCAAGCAGACCATACCAAGTTCCAGCTTTTTCACAAAAATTTTCAGATGTAGATTTTAATTGCACTTTAAATATATACATGAATGCATCAAAATGTAATATTTGCCTTTAGATACCATTCTTCAGAACAGAATGGAATTGGCTTTATATGATATTAATCCAAACATTTTAAAACTATGTAAAAGTATTAAATGAAAGAAGTAAGATTTCTCCATACAGCGGGAAGTTACATGATGTTGGATAGTGCTGTACAAGACTCACGCAGAATTAAAGTAGATTGAGGACTACTAGTCTGCTACCACGGTGCAGGCAATAACAGTGTTTGACAAACTACATGAAATTAATTCCAGCACAAGTCAAAATAGTCTTACTTCTGCTTCATTTCCTTCCACAAGATTTTTTTTTTACCCTCTCTTGCAAAATTATTTTTGGTATTGGTAGCTTCTTTTACGGGGAGCTGGCGTGTTCCTGCCCATTGGCTATGCCCCTCCTCGCTTGCAGTTTCATGATGAGGATCACGAAAAGGGAGTGAATTATCCAGTGGGCATAGCTATGGAAAGCCTAGTTCAGTTTCTGCTCCATCAAGAAGGGTGTCTAACCAACAAAACACTGTCCTCACAGGTAGCCCTCAAACCTGAAGATGAAAGATTTGGAGTGATTGTACAGTGAAGAAACACCCTCCAAACCTTAACACACATACTAAATCAAACACCACTGATAAGATATGACTCCAAATAGAGCCAATGTCTAAGAAACACAATACAGCTTCTTTCAATATAAACTAAGATAAACATAGTTTTTACACGTTTATTGTAATGTAACAGAGATTATACAGTGTATACAAGAGAAGTACTTTTCTATACATTACATACTGCATAATCCAGACTATATTGTTCATGGCCATAAAGAAGCCTTGTTACTGTGTTCTGACCATTGTGGAACCAGTAGAGTAGCGTAGGTGTTCGATGGGTTTTAATCTACGAAATTAGATTATTTGCTGATATTTTAGGGATTAAACAGAAGGGTCATCAAGTGTTTAATACATAATGCATCTATAAACAGCTTCAACTAATGTGCTGTTACCCAACAATGTTAAATCTGTAAAAGAAAATCCTATATCATTTAATCTCCTCTCAAATATTTACTTTTACAAAAAAGTAGTTACTTTCAAGTGAAACAGCACGTCTGCACTCACTCAACAGTGGCAATATTGTGAATTCAAGCAGAAATTTTATTATCAAGCAATGAATTCATGAGCAGTTCGGTGCAATTAATGCATGAAGAAAATCAGGCAATCATGGAGATCCAATATAAGGTAAAGATTATACATATAGAGATTGTAGGGAGTTAGACAGAGGTGCCTGCACACCTCTGTCTGACTTATGAAGAGTTTTTGCCTTTCCCATATTAAATGAATGGGGGAAGGTAGAGATCAGGCACAGAATGGTGGCCAGACATGCATTTTATCACATTTGATAGCTTCAGGACTTCATAACCTACTGCAGAAGGACTGCAGCTAGCTATTTGATCTATCAAGCATTAGAAAACACTCACTAATCCTCAGTTATAAGGGTTCACTGGCACTTTCCACAGTCCCTTTGGAACCCCTTGAAATCCAGCCCAGTCACTTAGCTATGTGCTACTGGAAAGGATTTTGGTTGTGAGCCACACACGTGGCTGTATAACCTTTTCTGATTTAAAAAAAAAAAGAAAAAGTAAATTTCTCAAGTGGGAGCAAAATTCATAATCAAGCTTCTATGAGGAGAGGTGAACTGATCTAGTCACACAAAATAGTTGGTGTGTGGTAGACAGAAAGAGAGAATGCACAACCTGACTGGCTAATTAGACTTATGCTGTACTGTTTTTCTTCTGAGAAAATTCACCCTTAGGCAAATCATCCACTTTAGTCTTTTATTGTAAGAATCAGCTGGCAAGGGTGGACACAAATGTAGTTGTGAATGATTAGTAACAGGGAAAAAAAGCATTTTGGATAGGTTGGGATTATTTTTAATTAGAGCCATATATAACAGATCACTGGGGATATAAACACTGACAAATCATCCTGTTTCTGG
Organism: Haliaeetus albicilla; assembly: GCF_947461875.1. Classification (NCBI taxonomy): domain Eukaryota; kingdom Metazoa; phylum Chordata; class Aves; order Accipitriformes; family Accipitridae; genus Haliaeetus; species Haliaeetus albicilla. The sequence goes on along the minus strand of NC_091505.1, from coordinate 21,798,321 downwards.
CTGGGATGGTTCTGCTTGATCAACGACCAGAATGGTAGGCCTGGACCCATCAGGAGATTTAGGACAGCAAATTCTCTTAATCTTTGTTTTGGCATCTACTGCCAGCTAAATATTTAGTTTTGAAGGACTCCAGGGAATAGCAATGTAATGTTGTTACTCTCTCTCCAAACTATTTGTACATCCACAAAACACCCCTTAATTATCACACAGCTGCCAGTCTGCTAATACCCCCAGCAGAGGTCAATGTTTTAATAGCAGCAATACATTAAACATCAAAGGTAAAAATATAGTAAATGCAATTAAATTAAGACAGTTTTGAACTAATTCTTTGAGCAGGCTCGTTACACAGAGGAAATTAATGAAAAGTTAAAGGCCAAAACAAAAAGCTACAGAAAAGATTTGCTATTTTCATTAATAAGTAAAATAAATACTCTGAGAATGCCTTTCTTACTTCTCACTTCTCTGATGCACAAAAGCTCCAACAGCACTAAATGCTCAAAAAACCTGTATTCATTTTGTGCAAACCTACAGAATGACATATTTGCATTCATGTTAGAGGATGCATGCAAAGAAAACCTCAATTCCAGCAACTTCAGATGCAAAGTCTAAAGGCCAATCTCTCCCCATGCCAAGAAACATGATTCCAAGAGAGATGATACATTAAAGCAAGGTAAATATGGCTTTTATTTCAGTAGTGCAGATGAATCAGAGTCTACATTAGCCTCTTCTAAAAAGTCATTATTATAGGTAAAACACCTGCATATACATCCTCTGAACTCCTGTCTCCATTATTTTAGTGAGTCAGAAGGACTAGCATTTCATACAAGGAACTGTTTTTCAAAATTAGGCTCATTCATGGATGTCAAAATGCTGTTCTACATTCATGATATGTCATACACATCCTGTGGAGTTCAATTTTAGCTTGGGCTACCCGCACAATATAAAACCTGCTGGTATTATTTTCTGGACTTCACTGAGGGAATCTAGGTAATGAGGAGAAAACCATAAAAAAGGTATAGAGGAAATAGATATCAGGAGATGTATTCATGACCATCATGAATAGAGCTGCACATCAATTTGTTCCTGTGACTGAGCTATGAGTGAAATCCAATTTGCCCAGGTTTCATTGTGTAAACCAGGTGAAAAGAAAATAAATTTGTTCTACAATAAATCAATTTTTCCATACTGGAGGAAAATCAAATTCAGAGTCAAAATCAAGATTCAAAAAGCCTATACAGAACTAATGAAAACTAGGCAGACATAATCAAAATAAAGCATTGACTTATTTTGTTGCCACAGCTTTAATGACATCTTTTAAAGCTTGTCCTCTTCTGCAATTCACGAAAAAGAATGGTGCTGTCCTTTGCACGCTACCAGTAACTTGTTTTTTCTTAAGTGTTTGTTGTGCCTTGCAAACTCAGCGAATTAGGTTTATAAAGGTTAATTAGCTTTGTCCTATAATTCTACTTGCATGCAGAAGTATTGGTTCTCAAACAAATAGGGAGATATCCCTCCAATTATTATTGAAAAAGCAAGTCAGTGAAATACTCCAAATATCTCTGTTCTTTTTCCTTGGCATGCAGGCAGGCTAGAACATTGTAACCACTTATTGCAGAACTGCTCCAATGCCAGGGTTATGTCCAGACACACTCTACACAAGACAGAAAATCTGATTTACAGAATGGACTAATCAGCTAGGCTCTGTGCTGCTTGAAAAAGCGACAAAAAGCCTCACATGCTACATTTTGTACAAGGTCAAAGAAATGTAAATCCCCTACACTGACATAGTCAATATAAAACATAAAAAATAAACTAAGACCTACAGAATTATTCCTTATTTAAACTGAGTGACTATGAGTAGAAACAGTTCTTGCAACCCAATATAGACCAGTCACAGGGTAGTATAAGAAGAATTAGATAATGGTAGAATAAACTTTTCTGAAGGAAAGCCACAACACAATAATATTACCAAGATTAGAGTTCAAGTTAATAACATTACTTGATAGCATTAGCCACTCATGAAATGTTGAATTATCATAGTAATGTCTATTTTGGAGAATGGTATTTTCTGTCTTAATAGAAGAGCATGGGAAGTCCCTTTTGTTGTTGTTACTTTCATGGAGTAATTTTCTTTTTTAACACTGTAAATGTTACTTTTCCATGACTGGGTATATTTTCTAGAGATGTCAGTGATATGCAGAAGCGTAGAAAGAATAGAGAAAAAAATTGCTTGATGTAGTGGACAAATTGCGTGATTGATTTTTTTGCATGTCTAAATATAAACATAACCAAGCCAAGCACTTTCAAAAAAAGAATTCTTTAAAATGTTAATTTTGTTTACCAGCAGAGACATGTTTCTTTGAAAGAGATGATATCTCTTAAATAGGTATCTTTATCTCTCATACCATAGTAGGTTTCTATTCAGTTGTGCAGATAATATTTTTAGTGCAGTTATACTTGCTGCATATACCTTCCCCTTAAACACTAGGGTAAACTGTATTCTCCCCAAGACATACATGTATTACTCCAGCTGATGTGAATAGGACATGTTTTTTATCAAGGAAAGACCTTGCAGAAATGAAGGTTAAAAGATTAGAAATATGAATACCAAGCTAGAGAAAAATGGAAAATACACTTGGCAGACGTGAGACGTTACTTAGAAATCATCTGCAAGATGAACAGCAGAAAGAGACATTTTTTCATTAATACATTTTCTTGAAGGGAAAGTTGAAAAAAGGAAATAACAATTCAGTTTCTTTGCTGGTTTAGTTCCGTGATCTAAGCATACTGTGTCTGTTTACAGAAATGGAGAATATTCATCTGAAGCTACAGCTGCTGTGTTAGTTGCCCTTTTTAAGGAAATGCCAAGATGGAAAAGCAGCTGCCTCCCCTGTTTCTTAGTATTGCTTAACATTCTATTCATATTTCCATCCACACACCCCCTAAAATTGAAAGGTAGTATCAAACAAGTCAGGGTAAATAATACAGAGTTCTATTGTGTATCAATAGAGTTTTTACATCATAACACATATGCTGCAAGTAAGCATTATCAGTTACTTGGCTTGGCATAACATGCAAATAATCTGTTCCATTACTGTAGAAATATCTTAAGTAAGACTGCAAAAGTAATGCAATGATTCAGAAAACACATTACTGTTCAAACAAAAATATTAGGCATCTGTGTTTTCTAAATATGATTTCCTAATTTATCAGGAAGAGTTTCTTTCCCAGAGGCTCATGGTATACAAATCTTCATGTTGTTTTTGGTCTCTGATATGAAGTCACCCTCTTGATTTGCACAGTACTGCAATTTTTCTCTTACATTCTTAAATTGTCATAATAAGACCTAAAATGATGCATACAGTTTTCAACCAGCTTACAAGTCAGTGGAAAATGCATGTTCTTACATGTATAGCCTGTGTTCTAGATTTTCCAGTATTTTATACCATCACAATTTAAAGAAAAATTAATACAATATTTATCACGAAATGCCTCATTTATAAAATCATTTATTTGGATATTGCATGAAATTCCTGCAGATTCTATCCTTTTATATTCTGCTATGTTTGAATAGATGCAAAACATACACATTACTAAATTTTCATTAAGGAAAACAAATAAATCAATCAAGAGGTGATTGGGGCTTACCTAAGAGTTTTGCTCTATGGTCCTTCTCTTTCAGTGCCATAATCCATAAAAAAAGAAAAAAAATAATCAAGTAACAAATGCTAATTTTAGTGCATTGTGTTGTATGTCCTCATGACTTACAGAAATATGAGAAGCAGCTGCGTTCCACACTGCTTTCAGAGTTTCAGTATATAAAAGCTGTAGTCACATCACTATTTTTATTACAAGTTTTACAGTTATATTTACGAAATGAAATTCCATCCACTACCACCACTGATTTGCATGGTATTACTGCTAACATGGAATTTAGCTTTCACTGGAATGACCATAAATGAAAGTCTGGGGCTGTAAGGTTTACTTCTGAAAAAGCACAGGAAAAAAAAAAAGAAAACCGAATATCTCAAGACACTGAACTGAAGTATGGATTGTAAGAGATAATGCTAAAAATAAAGCCTATCATGATAGCAAAGTTAGTAATAACCCTGGTTGTTTAGTCAAGAAGGCCATTTTAAATCATTCACTGCAGGTTCCAGTATTTAATATAATTTCCAACCTCAAAAAGCTCAAGCTCACTAAACCTGTAAAGGGACTTTGATGGTAATGTGGTTTATGTTTTGTTGAAAAAGAAGAATCACTGTCTAGTTGGCAGCCCTGCCTTATGCAGGGTTGGCTATACGTACTTGTATCAGTACACTCCATCAATATGGGCAGAGTACAATCAAACACCAAAATGTACATGTTGCCATCTGAGATCCAGTTTTGCCTCAGCCGTGAATGGTTGTTTTTTGCTATCAGGCCATGGGAATATAGGTATATCAGAATTGTAGTTATACTGAACAATATAAGCATACTTCTGCAAAACCCTGAGTTAAAGGCTCACGTACTAATTTAATGTTAATTCTAATCTTTACAGAATTTCTCACAAATACTCTCCTTTGTTTTCTTCCATACTTTTATTTACAGTGGGGTGCAATCAAAAACCACGGTGTATAAGTTTACATTTGGTCTTCATCACAGAAAAGTATATAAAATTGCAGGCTGTACGATTAGTTCACATGCGCATTTCAGCTCCTTTCCACCTTTTCTGGCCATTTAATAGCTTGGAAGAATGCTGATTGGGATTTGTATGTTATTTCAGTGTGATGATAGATTTGTTTTTCTAATTCTCTATTGACAGTATATTGACAAGACACTCTGCTACAGTACCCATGATCATATAATATACTATAATATAATGTGTAATTGGATTCACTGTACTTAGAACCAATAGCAATTTAGTCATGGATTTGAGTTTTAATTGCTTTCTTTGAGTAATTTTCATCATATTGACAATTTGAGCTGTCTTAGTCTACTCACGTTATTCTGTAATATAATTTTATTCTTTATTGACATAAATACCCTATAACCAATTTAGCTAGCCATTAGGTATATTTAAACCTTATTCAAATTTAATGATCTAAAAAAAATGCAAAATCTTGAATCAGTAACTAAACAATAAACACAGCAGACAAAACATCTTGGTATGGTGACATGTTGTGCAATTTTCATGTTTTTTAAAGCCATAAGCTATATTCATTGTCATATGAACTATGGCAGCATGGATTTCCATGACGGAAAACCAGGGAAAATACTACTCATTCTAGGGGCTGTAACCTTTCAGTAGAGGATATAGAGTTCCCCAACTCACCATGAAAAAATTAATATATAAGGTATGAGATAGGCACTGCAAGTCCTCACTCTTCCTTGGTCACCTGTTATTGCCATGGATGGAGACAGGATACTAGGGACTAGACAACTCTTTAGGTTTGCCCAGTACAGTTGCTCTTATATTACTGCGCTCAGAGGAAGTGTCTTTAATGACTAGCAAATACATTCATCGATTATAGAAAGAATCTGAGAAAAAAAAAAAAAAGGAAAATAAATTCTGGGGACATCCTGAAATTATCACAGAGATCGTCTCTTTCAGGATGACCTGAGAGCTAGCAATACAGGGGAACCTGGTTTCTTTACTTTTTCAGCTCCTATGTCTGCTTGAGACTCCAAAGATCACCATTAGTATGTCTTCCAGTGTTGCAACTAACATGACCTGTAGCAAAGTATCTCCATTGCTTTCTATGTCCTATGAAGTCTGCTAACTTACTGCATTTTAATACATTCTTCAAACATATTCCTAGGGGGCACAAAGAGATATACCTGGTGGGAATCTCAGCACTTTATTCCATGGACGCAGTAAGCATCAGATTTGCACACAGTTCCTATAAGAGGAAAAATAACACATTCCTTTACATCTTATTTTCACAAACTGACTGCCTGAGAAAACCTATGGTTAACCAAATCTGTTTCTGAAGTTTTTCTGCTTTATTTTCAGGGATATTGTTCAAGAGAAGCCGTTCTTTGCTTTCTATGGGTGGTGACAGCAAAGAGAATGAAGTGTTGGGAATTCCTAGCTCATATCATTCAGCACCTAAATATAATGAGATTGGAAAACAAGACTGAAGTGTTAAGACAAATGTGTTGTGGTAGTTTAATTAATAAAAAAAAAAAAAAAGGTATTTTTTCTGTATGCGTACGAGAAAGCAATCGAGGGAGCAAGCGGGCAGGCAGAAGTAGGCAATAGTTCCACAAATAATGTAGGTTCAAGTACCATTAAATTTTCTGAAAGATATTTTCTCAGAAAAATCCAGAGTAGGCTGATGGGAGTCATTCTTCTAGCCTCAAATATTCATAAAACAGCCTAGCTGGTACTTTAATAAGTGTTTTATAAAGATATAAACATTTACAGAAGTTATGTATTTTTATATACTTATGAATAAAATTTTATCAAATTCTAGTCCTCTATATTTCATAAACATAGAAAAAAATCTCTGCTTAAAGAATTAATTAACAAGACCATCTTTAATTTAATTTACAGAGCACATGGGATATTTTCAAATACTTGGATTTTATTTATTTTTTTAAAGACATCTCTGTCTAGTGGCTGGGGTTATTAAATGAACAACTGTGATCATTACAATTTACGCAAAGTAGAATACAGCTTCATTTATATTCTTAAAAAACAAAGTAATGGGAGTTTTATAATCTAAATAGATCTCTCTATTTTTACAGGTTCAGTTTTTAATGTATCTCCATTTAAGGGAAAATAACATTTTTCTTTGAAATAAAACTGTTTGTGTTTTGATTTCTAAGACAACGTGGTAATCTGTAAGGAGATAAGGAATACCCTCTTACCTAATTAGGTTCTACCTGTCAAAAGACAGTTGTTTAAACTATGGTATATAAACACCAACCACATTAGAATAGCTAGTGCAGTGTAATTTAGGCACCAAATTCCAGCTGTAATCCAACTATCTAGCGTGCCAGAAACTTGACTTGAACGTAGACTTCCATCACTCTGCAAGAGCATCTTTCATCATTTCCTATCATCCACCTCATTAGATTCGTACTGACCAATAGAACATGAGAATAAAAACCTTTACAACGGAAGCTAAAAATATACAAGAAAATTATCATTTTATTTACCCACTTTTTCTCAACTCTTTCCATCTTTCTGACTCTATTAGCAAGTTCTTTTACCACTGTCAGCATAACATTAACGTATGCATATTAATGCCCTCCACAACTATATTTGCTAGACATTCACAGAAACATATGATAGTATTACCATATCTGGTGCATGCAATAAGCAAACTAGTAGTAACCTACTTAAGTTGAAAGTACGGACACAAAAAAACCCAACCCCACAACATAAGTGTTCCAAATGCATTCTTTTTTCTCCTTAAAATGCATCAAAATACAACTTTTCTTCTTTTTTAACTAGCTCTGACACTTCCCCTGTCAGCATGCACTTCTTGCCATGAAAAAATCTTCTCATTTTTCCAGCCATGTGACAAAGTCTTTGCAGCATTATCTAATCAAGATAAACAAACACCTGCCATGAGTTAGCACCCATCTGATAACAAACTTGCAATGATAAGGCTACAATCAATTCTCATCAAATCTCGCTCTAGGGCGATTTCCAGATGCTGTGACATATCATCACAGAGTGCAACCATGCCGACTTTGAAAACTTGGTTTAAACTGCCGGTCACTAACCATTATGTTCTGAAGTTATTAAACACTCTAATTTTGATTGTGTATTTTTTTCCCTGTTATCCTCTATTCAAAATCAAATTACTTTCTTTCTCAGTTCAGTAGTTTTCTATACACCACAGAAATATTCTCTACAATAATTTTCCGAGTAATGTTCTATAAGGAAGAACTTTTATAGAGAAAAGCATAAATCCCTGATTTTTTCAGATGGACGCTAATACCACAATACTTTGAGTTTCTGCAGTTCTCTGTGCTTTCACAGAGGGTCTTTTACAAGTTGCCTTATGTTCAAGCAAAGTCAAGCAGACTGGCAGTGCTAAGTTTCATCCAGTATCCTGAGCCCTGCATGATTACCAGTTCACCAAGTAGCCCTTGTGCACAGGTAGCCACTTGTCCCAAATAACATTTCCCAACAGCATCACCCTAATTTGCCATTTGTTTCCCTCCTGGTGTCTTACATGTTTCTTTCATATACATGGGAGAATCTCTGACTTCACGGATACTGCAGGGCCCTTTCACGAAAAGGTGCTGCAATAAACTTCTCAGAAATAAGTAAACAAATGAACCTGTGACAATGCCACTTTGATATTCCCTTTGAGATGCTTCCCTTACAGACCATTTACTGTGTAGAACACTAAACATTAGACAGACATCTTCAAGGCAAAATGCAAGCTCAAAAGATGATTTAACCACAGTCATATGATTTGGAATTATTTAGTACAGAGAGAAGAAAAGCTGTTCATACTAGAAACTAGCGTGAAAGACTTGTTTCATTACAACACTGCTGTCGTGGTTTAACCCCAGCTGGCAACTAAGCCCCACGCAGCCGCTCCTCACCTCTCTCACAGTGGGATGGGGGAGAGAATCAGAAGGGTAAAAGCAAGAAAACTCATGGGCTGAGACAAAGGCAGTTTAATAGGGAAAGCAAAAGCCGTGCACGCGAGCAAAGCAAACCAAGGAATTAATTCACGGCTTCCCATGAGCAGGCGGCTGTTCAGCCATCCGCAGGAAAGCAGGGCTCCAGCACATGTAATGGTTAATTGGGAAGACAAACAGCATCACTCCGAATGTCCCCCTTCTTTCCCCAGCTTTATATGCTGGGTGTGACATCATATGGTGTGGGATATCCCTTGGGTCAGTCGGGGTCAGCTGTCCCGGCTGTGTCCCCTCCCAACTCCTTGTGCCCCCCCAGCCTCCTCGCTGGTGGGGTAGGGTGAGAAGCAGAAAAGCCCTTGGCTCTGCGTAAGCACTGCTCAGTGGCAACAAAAACATCCCTGTGTTATCAACACTGTTTTCAACACAATCCAGAACATAGCCCCATACTAGCTACTGTGAAGAAAATTAACTCCATCGCAGCCAAAAACAGCACAACTGCCCCAATACTTATGAAGAATACCCCCTGCCATCACAAAGGTCCAGCAACAGAAATAAAATTTGCATATGATTTAAACCTAAATTAAAAAGCACAATAGGTACTGAAACTCCCATATGTATATAATTTTCTTATTCATTAAAGGATAACCAAACTTTACTATGCAATTTAGAAATAATCAGCATTTCGGTGACAGAAGTTTGATTAAGAGATATTACTGAAACTAAAGCACGTTGTTTCAGCTTCTGGTCTCAGATATAATGCAACTACAATGTACAGGCATAATTTTATCCCTATGAAGAAGAAAGCTTCCTTAGAGCAAGATACTGCAACTATTCATTGTGGGACAAGCCTGTATTCCTTTTAGGTAGGGCAGCAACTCTGGACATAAAGAGAAACCTGAATTTTCTGACCAGGTGGACTATTCAGAGTCTGCTACAAGGAGGTAAGTTCTAAAGAACAAGTAGCTTCGTTTAGCAATATACCATTTGTCCTGACAAGAGACATACTAACCTCAGCTACATCAGTATGCAAGTTTAACTATTTGACTTGGACAACCCTTTAAAAACAAAACCATATTTATTAACAAAACACCATTGGTATGTAAGCATAAGTCCATAGTAGTGAAGTAAGAAAGAACTCACTTTTTGAGTTGAAAACATTCACAGCTATTAAGAAAGAATCACGTATGTAATCATATCTGTGTACCTAAATAACTTCAGAATATAATATAGGTTCCTCTCACCAATAAATACAGTTACTGATGCTGTAAATCAGACACAAACGTCAAGCGTGGATCGCCTCGTCCTCCACTGCCTTAAACCACCAAACCAGAGGCTGTTTGAAGAGCTCCCACCTACACTGCCTAATGACAATTGGTGAATGAGCTTCTATTGTTGAAAGGAAACACATGTTTTACCACCTGAACTGAGGGAAATTACTAAACAAGAGGATAACATACATGACTGACAACTTAAGACTATGTTATGAGGGCTGTTTAAAAGACAGTGTGGAAGATGAAATGTGCATATTATTCAGGACTTTAAACACTTAAAAGTAAGAAAAAAAGAGGACACCTGGAGTATACAGGAAAAAACAGTTAAGCCTAATTTAACCCATTAATCACAGGCAGCCCGCTCCTACAGAGGTCAATGTTAGCTTTGCATCAATTTCTATAGCAATTCATGGGACTAGGTTACCTTTACAGTTTTGCAGTTCAGGAAAATGACTTACTGCAAAAAATTTCCCTTACTATGTGAATTAAATCATGGTTCTGAATCACTCACTTGATTATTCCTTACATACTATACTGATGAATAAAGAGGAATCTGATAGTTTACTTAACATGTTAAGAACATAATGACACCTAATGAAATCTAAGTGGCTTTTGCATTCTGAGTACAGCCCTAGTACATTGACAGAACCTTAAGACATGATAAATAAGCACATACTGTTTTACAAACCCACAGTTTAAGACATTAATTTCTAAAATAGAACAGGATAACTTAAACTGGGATATCTCAGAAAAAAAGAGAAAGAAAAACTAAAAAAAATTGTAAGTTCCCATTCATGATTACTCACAAAAATCTCTGGTTTGTGAGCAATTTCCCTTGTATTCTCAAATATATGGACCAGATTTGTCATTCACTCTGAAATCCAGACAGAATTCTAAGTTTCACAACTCAGCTTCTCTTCAGTCACTGAAAATATTCATTCTGAAAAAGACCCACTAAGACATTGTGTTGTGGTTGACTAAACAGGAAATAAAAGACCTGGACCAGAATACTCACCTTGTTTCTTGACAGCAGGGAACAATAACAAGCCAAAAGCCATGAACTCTGTTCTCTCTGCAATACATGTATCCTCTTCCCACCGAATTAATGGAAATTATACGGTCACATACAGGGAAAAATTGCAGTCCCAAGCAGCTAATCAGGAAGACAACATCATCATTGAAACCGTAGCATCAAGAATAATCTGCATCCAAAAAGACAATGAAAAGTAACTCACTCCTTAGCCCATATTATGTTCTAAAAAATGAAAATCTCTGCATATGTGACTATCAGTTAAAATCAGAATGACTTTATTGATAAGAATCTGGCTTTCTGATTTGCGACTTCACAGGCCTCATAATCTGAATGTTTCAGCAGTCTTTAGGAGAGGACAGAGTCAGCAGGTCTCCAGCCTCATCCAATATACATTCTGGCAGGCTAAAATCAATACACTAAGATTTGTCTGCCAGCTTCTTTATCCTCATTCCCATTTGCTGCTGACTCTGGCCTCTCCCTGAAGTCTACTGCACCTGTTACTGTCTGAAAAATTTGTACTCCTCCAGTTTACAAATTACTTAAACCACTCCAGTAAAATGAAGGGAAGAAGTTCTCCTTTCTGGCCATCCTAGAACCAAGGCCTCGTATGCAAGTAGCACCTTGGCAAAAGCGCTTGGAGTGGTTTTAGAGCTACATCTGCTCCATCTGTTCTTACTACGCTGACAGTACCCTCAGCCAAAAAGACTATAGTTCAGTGTCCAACTTGCCAGCGCAACTACACGATTAGTCTGACCAGGCTTGTAATAAGTAAATTCTGGAAGTTTTACATTGCAATTTTTCTATAATCATTTCTCGTATCTCCCTCTGCCCCAAGGAAATATACACATATATACACATATGTATAATTAGATAGAAGTGTGTCTTCATACATTTTTCACCCCCACAGATTTTTAAGAAGCCTAGAAATGACCTGACACTGAGTTTACTGATGATATGATGCAGAACACCTCTAGAGATCGTAACATTTTGTTTCACACACACACACACACAAAAATAATAATAATTCAAGCAGCAAAAATTTGCTTAGGACTTTTTACTAATTTGGATCATTTGTTACTAACAATAACTGAATGGTGCTTTATAGGCACCAGCCAATACAAAGGGTGTGCCCTACACTGTCTCATATGAAGCTAGAGAATTGTTTCCTGAATCTTTTCCATGGATACAGGAAATTCTACACTGCCTTTAAGGGATTTATCTATTTATTCTCCACTTCTCCCATAGGCTAAAGGAAAGAACTAAATGAGCAATCCTTGTTCTCCTAGGATTTTGGGGTCTGTAACTACATCCAACCATGAGACTAAGTTAGCCATCATTTGAAACTTCTTACTGTGCACCAAAACAAAGGTCAGACATAAACCTGGTCTTAAATCACCATTTTATACCATTATTTTTCAAGACACTCCCTATGGTTTCTACTTTTTATGACCTTACCAGTACTGCCTTTTCATCTGAGTAAATTCTACTCATTTCTACTGGCAATGTTGATCTAGTCTGAAATAATCCTAATTATCTCACTGCATGCGACCCCTAGCTCTAGAGGCATTAGGCATATGGAAACAAGGATTCTGTAAGGCATTCAAAGTTGCAACTATTTTTACCTCTGGAGAGGCTTCAAAACAGAAATATTGCAAACTGATGGCATTTCAGTATGTTCATGGCTGTGCTCAATTCTAACAAGATTTAGCAAACGCTCTTTCAGTTAGGAAACTCAGCTGAAAAACTCTGTAACGGTCTTTCAGATAGTTGAATAATTCCATAATTCCTCTGTGTAACTCAGGTAACAAACAAAAAGGTTGCAGCAGCATGAAACTTTAAAGCTTATAATCATGGCATATACAAATAACAGTATTATATTAGACATCTTGTATTTCTGTCACTAGATTTCCTAGGCATAAACTGACAATAAATTATATTTTTATTATTATTTTGGGGTCCTGTTGCAGTTTGTCGTTTCCAAAACCTAATTAAGCTTATGCATCATACACCACTCAAAATTGTTTTATCTAGCCTGGAGTTAGTCTGATTTGTTCCATATCTAGGGCAAGTATTTTTCTCCTAATACTTCTCCTGGGAATCTTTAAGCAAGACAGACATCATTTCCATTATGATTGCCTCACTATACTACCAACACCAAATATTGTCGATTCTTGCTACACATTCTGAAAAAATGAAAAATAATAACAATAAAACCCCATTACCACTGGAAAAAATATAGGGTTTTTTCCAACTAATGTATTAGTTCTGACACTTTTGTTATTTATAAACAAGTTCAAATCATTTATATCAAAAGTGAGACAAATTAAATCAAGATCTGAAAAAAAAAAAAGCAGAGTGTGCTTAGTTATTAAAAAAACCCAAGCATCAAGTATTTGTGTCAGGTACTCCTTTATGAATTATAACTCCTTCAGGGTCTGTTTGGAACATTTTAGAAAACACATCTGACAACCAAGAGTAGTTTGCTTTGGATTAGCAATTCATTGGCTTGGGCCTGTTTCCGCGTGTTTTTTTTTAAGCAGAAATCCTCCATCTGTGTGTTGCTTACTCAGGTAAGAGAATATGTTGGTGCACCTTACTTCCTATTTCATGCATATGGTAAGGTTGCAGCTTTACTGCTTAGCTTTTCCATGATATAGAAGGTAGAAACCAAAAATCCAAAGAAGTTGTTTGCTGGGAGGGAAGAGGGAAGCAGGGAGCAAAAAAAGTTATTTTAGAGTTTTTCAGAAACACTTTAGGAAACATTTTGATTCTTTTTCATAAAGAAGCTTCTCTAGGAGGCACCCTGGAGAATGGAGTCATGATAACTATCCTTTCCATATGAACTCCATAAACTTCAGCCCCTGGAATGAATAAAAATACAAATGATCTCAGACACTCAAACAGACAGATCACCTGGGGTTGTTTCCCTCTGCAGTGTTATTTGGCAGGCAGCTGGGCAGTTCTCTTCCCCGCAGCTTGCTACATCTGCAGGTCTTCTGCCCTTTTTCTCTTTTGGCTGCCAGGTCAGCTCTCTTTCTCTCTCAGCTGACAAGCTGATTCTCCCTCTCGTCTCCTTGTGCCAAGCTCGCTCTGCCTGTGCCAGAGCTGGCAGATCATTTCTGTCTTCCAGTTACAAGCCCTGTGCCCCACTTCCAGGGTCTCCTTTCCTCTCACAGTGGTCTTTGTTCTCCTTTCTGTCTGCATGTTTTCAGTCCCCAGTGTTTTAGTAAGTGAACTGGCAGACTGTAAAGCGATTATGCTAATGCACAAGGCAGGGACACACACTTTCCCTCGTTCTGCAGATAGTCTCTCCATGTCTCAGCTCCCTGGGTGATGCACCCAATGTTACTGAATGATGGGGTAGCAAGGAATCAAACTGAGCTTCCTCCGGACCTGGATAGCAAACTTCACTGTCTGGGACATCCTAGGCATCTTTAGAGATTCCTAGGAACCCATTTAGCACTGTCAGTCTTACCATCTGTATTAACTCTGTCACCCACTGTCGGATTAGGTCATATCCTAAAAGTTTCACATCAGTAGCAGCAGAGACTGCATTTCTAAGAGCACTGCATAGCTTACAAATCCATCAGCTGGATGAAGGGTAGTGTAGATATATGAGGAGTGGAGTGGTGGGTTTTGATCAGAAACTTGAAGTGAAAAATGCAGATGCAGTGATTAAAACAGTCTGCTAAAACATTGCAGTAAGAAAACCAGGCAAAATAATTCTGAAAAGGTTAAAACATTTCATTTTGACATAAAAAGAAGTGCTTTGATTTTTTAAATTCAAAACATGTTATAATTTTTATTATTTCCAAACACAATATTGTATTCCCCAATCATCTTTCTAATTCTGTAGAATGCAAAAGAGATTTCAACTGGGTTTATACTTATGTAAACTTTTTTTTCAAACAGGAACTGACAGCAATTGCTGTTTTTTAAAAAATTGCACTGAATAGTTTCAATAGCTGTCCAAGCCCTTCAATTTTTTTATAGACCAATGAAAATCCTCTGCTAGAAAAAGATAGGCCAAATACTTTCTAGTGCTCTTTAAACTCCAGTCACATAGCTCTGTTGAACCTCATTTAAAGTAAAAGAAAGGGGCTAAGAGATTTCACAGTTACCCAGCACGTATTCACAGTTTGTTTTCCTTGGATACGATATAGCTAATGCCTCAAAAGGTATGCAACTCTAGCATTTTAATTTTTTTTTTTTTGCCATGTTATTAAGAGCACCCTGGATCACTGAAAGAAAATGCATGTGTGGAATGACCATGGGCCAAATAATTTCACAGACTGGGAATGATTTTTGGTAACACTTGCTGTGGCCAGACATTAATAATTCTTCTGATGTTAACTGTAATGATGCAATAATGAAGAACTAATGTGTTATTAACGAGGTGGTAATGCTGTATAAATTTCACAGGAATTCCATTATAATTGGCCAATCAATGTACCATTGTTTTAAATTGTTAATTTGTTTTTAAAAGAAAGTGTAACATAAGTCAACAAATGTAGTTTTAAGTAAGGCTGAGGCAAGCTCTTTTCCAATGACCTTCCATGCTCTTTTGAAAAGCTTTGCCAACTTATTCAATTACAAAGTGAGAAGGCAGAGTGGTTTCAAAACAATTACAAAAGCTGCCAATAAATTTCATTCAACTCTTCTTACTTAAGAACAAGGTCAGCAATGAGAGAAAAAGAGTGCCTTTGAAGCCTAGTATGCCACATTTTAACTTAAAGGGTGCAGTTCCAAATCATAAAAACAAGCTTTGGATTAATGTAGGCACCTTAACAGCTCCCCAAAAGGCTTGATTTTTGAAGCAATTGTGCTTTTTACTAAAATGCAGGTCTTCTAAAGGAGTCTAAAATTGGGCACCCAAATTCAGTGGCATTTCAATATCCGTATTTATTATTATTACCATTACTACTACTACTACGCAATTGTCCTGTTCATTTTAACTAACCACTAAACTTTTCACATTAGGAAACCAGAAAAGTAGAATGTAAGGAATCACAGGCTAAATATCAAGAAAATTCATGGCAATTCCTCTCCTTAGAGCATTTAAGCTTAAAAGAATGTGTTGAAAAAAGCCTCTGGTTTAGCAAATTAATTTAATATCGGGCGGGGAGAGCTTTCCAAGTTAAGGATGTCATTTCCCATATGCTAGCTTTGATTTGATATCAAAGTTAATATTTCTGCAGTCATTCATACTGCAAACACCCACAGTACCTACCCGCTGCAGCACTGTCCAGATTTGAACAGCAAAGTTCATTTGCTGTACTATGTTTAAATTAGGTTGAACTTTCTCAGAAGGAATACGTTTTATGACCAGAGTCACTTTTAGACCGCCATCTTAAGTCTGCATTGTGATTGCCTGAATCTCGCTACTCAAGATGTAAAGCAACGATGTCCATTGAAGACATCAAACTCATTAAATGTATGAGTTTATGCCTAGGAAAATATCTGTTCCTCAGTATCCCACCCAGTATATTTATGCTGCAAAGTACTAGCTGCACTGACTCACTTCTTGTACTTCCCTATGCTCTTGCTCTTATCTGTGGCCAAGAGATGTACTTACAGCTTGTCTGCTCAACCCACTTCCTTTCCTCACGCCTTTAGCCAGGGGACAGATTGATTCAGAGCGCTAAGGCTGACCTCAGGTGTTATTATACAGCCATTCTATCATTTCAGCAGAATTATATTGGTTTAGGAAAATTTTTCAAAAATTTAAGTCAGTAAGTCCAGACATGCTAACACAGCCAGACATACTTTAAGACAATTCTGTTTCCATGAAAACAGAAGATTCTGGGTCCATTCCAAGCAGAGAACGAAAATACTTCTCAAAAGTGGGTGTACAGAGATTTTCTCTTTCATTTCGTTCTACTTCTGAATTACTTAGATGCTTTCAAAATGTTATCTCATCTTATGATAAATTCTCCAGGACTCCTCCATAGGAAATGTTGGTGGGCCAAACACGTCTACTTCTATTAATGCATAAAGCTTCACTGGGTATAGTAGTGTCATTCTGAACAGAGACTTTAGTTCAATGTCTACCAAGTGGCATGTGAAAACTAATCCTATATAACATTCATACAGGTATTTTGAGCTTTAAAATACTAAGGGGCCAATCAAACTGTTCCTAAAATGTTTGCAAGTTGGGCTTTGGTATTCTTACAAGGGAAGCAAGAGGAAGGATTCAGTGTTTATTTTAATTTCTCAGGTTTTTAATATCTGAATGTAGGATTTTTAGCTTTGTTTCATCTCCACTTAAGTAATGAATTTTAAAAAGAATAGGTTTAAACTGCTTGAACACTTTAGAGGGAGGTTTTTGTACTAAATTTAGCTAGTTTTAAGATTTTTTTTTTTTATAATGTAGTGATCTGAAGCATCTCTCAAAAGAAAACTACAGTCTTTTAAGTTTGATTTTCTAACAAATCTTATAAGCATTCTACATGATACTATGCTGCTTAAGAAACAGACATTTAGTCTTTCTCATAAAGCAGTTATCTTAGATGTAAGATTTTACCACTACACTAAAATCCTTCCTTATTACCCTATACTAAGGCTGCCCAAATAACACTTTGAAATTTGGTGTTCAAAAAACATAGACAGATCTTTCAATGGAAGTAATGGGTGGTATAAATTTAAGTTCTCAACCTTATAAAAAATTCCATTTACACATTTCTGTTAACCAACTCAGTATGTAAAGTCAGTCCAGCAAAAAAAAAAAAAAAATTGGACTTTTTACACTCACATTTCAGTGTAAAATGAGCCAATTTACTCGTTTCCTATATTCCTGAGAAATATTTGCATATTATATAGGTAGAAAAATGTTTCTAATGAAATCACTAAGTATGGCAAAACTTTTTCTAGTGCTAATTTGTTATTCTGATATTCATCTGCAGGAAAAAACCAATGTATATAAAACATAAAATATGCAGTCCCTTTAAAATGACTTCACTTAAAAATGGTGCAAGTAAAAAATAATTTTGTTTGAGAACATGCAAGCATTGATTTCAGTCTTCAGGCAATACACTTCTCTATGTATTTGTCACAATTCAATTTACATCCACCACTAACACAGTATCAGCACAGCATCTTGAGTCAGCTGGTACTACATACTAAATAACTAACAGGAGAAACCCCAATCTGACTTATACCACTACTGCAGGGCATCGCTTGGCAGGAAGATTTGGTTCCTAGTGAGTGGAAAAGCACACAAGTGGACTGAGGCTGATGCTGGCAGCAAAGGGGCACTAAAATTGTCCCTCACCCCACTCCCAATCAGAGCTGTAGAGAGGGACTTGTTCCAGCTTTCCTTATGAAATTAAAATTCTAATGTTCTTGGAATAAATGCATCTGCTTTCTTTGTTGAGTAATATTCTTGTCCTACCTACACTAGCAAAAACCCCCAAGAAATAAAGAGTCAAAAGAAGCAGATGAGAAGGATCTCAAGCTGTTCTCAAAAAAAACCCAAATTGTGCAGAGTATTATATCTCATGTCATGCACGTTCCCAATCTACAAAATCCATTGTACACCACTCTAAGCACTTTTTGTCAGAAAGTTGCTGTTTCCATAATCCAAAGTGTCTTCACTTTTGCGAATCAAATCATAATGCTATTTTAAGGGCTCTCTAGTCTTTAATTTCCTTTGTGTTTTAGTGGTCACGTAACTTCATAAGGGCCCAAATACTGCTCTTATCTCATAAGATGCAGAAGCAGCCACAGTGCTACTACAATACTGTATTATTTTGTTTTTCCCACTAAGCAAAAATCCATTGAAACCAACAGTGCAGGCATCCTATAAATTCTAAACGGACTTTGCATCATAAAAATAATACATAATGAACTCTTTCCCAAGCAGTTCACAGAGCAGTGCTCTAATCACATAAAGCACATGAGTAGCCATTTCTTTCTGACACTACAGAGCGTTTAGACACGCTCTCTAATGTAAAGCAATTCTATCTCATCGTATTCTGACTGAGTTTAGCTGTTTGGTCCCAGCCATTTTTGGTCTGCTGGAGGTTTTGCTGGAAGATGGGAACACAGAAGAAGATTTTCTATTCGCCTCCCTTGCCGAAATACTGGGAGCAGATAGAGGTAGCTGAGCAGAAAAGAGGTAAAGAAGAACCCGGACCCCCTGCCCATGTTCGACCATGTTGACAGTGCAGTACCCCAGCTCTGAGAAACTGCCCCATTATTTCCAGTACATTTGTACAAGTGAAAGCAAGCGCAAAGGGACCATGAAAAATGAAAACAAAATATATAGTTAATTTGCAAAAAGTGGTCAAATGAATATTCATAGTTATGGTTTTCATTCTACTTCTAGAAGCATAATCCAGCACTTCTGGACTAGAACCATGATGCAATTTTTTCAAAATATAAAGTTGGCCAGATTCCCTAAAAGAACTTCTGCCTTTAAAATTGCTACAGGACTAATAGAAAATGATCAGTATTCTCAACATCAGATAGTTTTAAAAGCATTAATTTCAATATTTCTGAACTTTTAAAAAAACTCAGGGGCTTGTGTAATTTCCTGTTCCTATTGGATAAAGCTGTATTGAATCCCTGGAGCTGCTTACCTACTCCAAACTTTCTGCATTAGCTATGTAACTATTCCAAGAATAAAAGGATCTTTTTTTTTTTCTTTCCTCCCTATTTCTCTTCTGCCTCCAGATATCTGCAGTCCTGGTTTCTTCACTCACAGAGTTGATTTTTATTTAATTTTTAGTGTTTCAGTGAGATGACACATTGTCAGATCTGCCTTCGAAATTATATTCTTCAATTTACCAGCTAGCAGAAGCTTTAAAGTCCCCCCACATCATTGTGTCAGTGTGCCCCAGCCCAATGGAAAGGAAACATTTCTGAAGGGTGAATGGGATGGGAGTGAGGGATGGGGGGTAGCGGAGGGGGAAGAGAGAAAAAAAAGACAAGGTCAAGGTGAGTGACACCAATATATGGTGCTTGCTAGCTAGACATCTGTTACTTACATCTTCTAATAGATTTTGTAGCAGCCATCAAATAAATACATAAAACTCTCAGCCTATGCCCACCTAGAAAATTATTCCAGCATTTTAGAGAGAATAGGGCCTAAACCTACCATTTTGCTATGGTAGCTCTGGTCATTTTTTATACTTACTTTGCATTCAAACAGACTGCTATAAAAAGGAATACAGAATGGAAGTCAGGCCCATTACATACATTTTAAACACTAAATCTGACTTTAAGGCAATGAAGGTTATGGTTTTCTTCATATGTAAAAATCTTACTGCATTAAAAAGCTCTCTAGGTTTCAGCAACAACAAAATTACTACTAATTTATGAAAACTGTGTTAGTGTCTGCAAACCTTTGCCATAAATTATGCATGTGAGCATGGAAATGCTAATGAAAAGAGGATTTCATTTACAAATGATTAGTACAAATTCAGCAGTCACTATAGTTATGCCAGTCTAATTTATTTTCTTGTAGAACATGCTGTTTGCCAGGTTTTGGCCATTTATTTCTATACTGTTGAACATCAACTTCTCAGACTTTAATGTCACATTATCTTTTTATCCAAAGAAATGTTCATTTTCTTTTCAGAAGGTCTTAGTTAAATGAAGTCCTTGGGCTCAAAGTTAACTTTTTTGATTAAAGCATTTGTAGGAGGGCCGCAATAAAAATGACGCCCTTTTATACAGAAGGAATTGCTGAAATTACTGTGGTTTCTAAGACTTCTGCTAACGTGTTGAAGAATACACATACAATCACCTTCACCAGAGCTTATCACAGATTTTTTCACTCAGCACACAGTTTTTAAGATTTTTTTTTTTTTTCCTCACTACATAAGGCTTTTGCTAGGGATTAGACCTCCCTGGAAAAAACTTAGTAAGTCAGCATTCCAAAAGCATTCTACAGGTCTCTAAAAAAAGATGGGAAGAATCCATAGTGCAAGCCTTTATCATGATTTTTTTTATTTTTGCCCGAAGATCCATGCTTGCTAGAAAATCAATAATGCCTTATATGAAATAGATCCAAACAGAAATGAAAACATGGGGTTCTAGGGAGTTATAAAAACATATCGTTGAAATCACTTCAAGGTTTCTTATAAAATAGAGAACGTGGATCTTCCATGTATTTGTTAGTGGCAGTGACGTTTTGTGGATTTTCTTGGCAGTAGCTGAAGTAGAAACAAAATTTTCTACTACACATGAATTTGCTACTTTATGTTAAATCCTATAAACTATTCCAGGCTGGGAAGCTTCAGCACTGAGATTCACCATTTAGATGCAAAAGGAGACTTTTGTCCTTTTGTCTGGTTTTTTAGAAGTTAAGTAGAAGGCTTATATCTGAAGTTTGGTCTAGTTGATAAAAATATTTGCAAGCCTGGAAAGCCTGAACAATTAGATCATTGGTTCTATAATTCTGGCCTGAAAAACAGGCCACACAATGTTCCAGATGCCTACAAAATCAGACTGTGAACAGACTATTAAAAAATAGTAAAGCTCTAAGTTGTGGAAAACAGACTTCCTTTAAGCCTAGATCAGACAATGATTCTAATTGCACAATCTACCCAAATCAAATACATACATAATGTGCAATGCACATTTGCCTTTGACAGCTTTATTTGTTCATTAAACATTTATGTTAGATGGCTTTTAGGATCCCGGTCCATGATATTCATCTAAACTTGGCTAGAAAATTAACAGCTTAAGTAGTCCCACATTTTATCATATTAACCTCTCTTTGGATTTTTAGTGAGTAGATGTGATAAAAAATGACCTAAATTGTGCATTTCAAAATTGAATTTTAAAAGTGCTTTTGCTAACATTAATTGTTTGGGGGTTTTCATATTATTATGTGGTATGGCTCCTTTCTCTGATAACTTGGTAACAGCAAATTGATTATAATCACTCAGCCTAAAATGGGATTTCTTTTATAAGCAAATCAAGTATATGACTATTGGGAAGGGTTTAGCTATCAAATTAACATTGTAACTTGCTTGGAAACTATTTCCTACCAAACAGTATATGGAAAGATTTCCAGGAAACTCATGCTATATATAGTACTTTAAATAGCATTTAAAAACAATTATTCATACACTTGTAATTTCTTGTTCTATTAGCTAAATGCATCTACTGCAAATCTAGCTAAGTGAAGGAGCAGAGATGAAGGGAGAGAGTGAAATACTTCGTACCATTTGATGATCAGAATAATCAGAAGTGACCCTAAAATAGGCCATAAGCTTTAAAAAGTATAACAATTAAAACCTCTACATTTTAAAATTATTTGCTATATGGAATAGTATCAAGGAGTTATTCAAATAGACATTTTGATGATGTACATGCAACATGTACACCTGAAAACTAAAAATCCAAAATGGAACTGCATGTTGTGCAAAAAGGATAAGGAACTGTAGAACCTGTGAGATCTTCTAGCAGCCTTATTCCAAGGGCATCTCTTTCTTAAGAAACTCCTAGTTTTCAATGACATTGTGAAGACTTGTCAAAGTGTTTAAAACAGAATGCTATTTGATGATCACTTTAAATATATTTAAGCTTAGCTTAGTGATAAATTTACATGCAAACAATGCACATCTAAAGAAAAGATGGGTATCAAACACAACAGTTTTAAAGGCACATTTTGCACACAACATGTTTTCTGAGGGATGAAAATTTATTTTAAAAGTGTCCTCTTATCTTCCCATCTATTTTTTATTTTTCAGTAGTGTTTATAAACATAGCTGCTTGTGAATTTGCTGTCTGTATAGGCACCAAAAACCAATATCTCACTGTACCGCAACGTAGCAAATACGTGTTTTTAAGGGAAATGGTTCTTTTCCCAGGCAGCTAACAAGGGAAGATAAGAGCAGGTGGATGCAGCAAGAAGCCTGCCGTACCTACCAAAGCCTAAACACCCTGCTGATTGGCCCGACACAAAACTTCACTATGTTCACAAGCTCCAGCTTGACGGCTCAGAAACTCCTCAGAGAAATATTAAGAAAACAAAACCAGGTATGCAACAAATTATCAGAAGGACAGATAAAGAAAATCTGAAAGCTTGAAAGCATGAATAATTTCCTCCCTAGGAAAGCATGACACTGGTCATCTGTCAGTCTTTCTTTCTTACTAGTCCTCCTTTCTCTGGAAATCTGCACCTTAATCTCAGCCATATATACCCATACAATCTTTTGTTGTTGCTTGCTAACAAAACAATCTAGTCTTATTCTTATGAAACAATGTACCAACTGATTTGTCTTCCAGAACAATTCACCTTCTTTGCTTCTTTGCAAATAGACTCCACTGAAGTTGTGAGGTTTCCCTAATGACATACAAAAGTTGAAAATTGTGTTGTGATGTTAATAATTTCACAAAAATTGACAGTAACTTGATAAGGCGCTGCCATTACTAGATGCTATTCCATCACTAACAGAAACTGGCTTTGAGACAAGTCCGCAATACATGTTGTACTCAAAGCTTTCCATTTGTACTCTTACCTGTTCAGCTGGCTCATCAGTCACACGTACTTTATTTTCTTCTTTTGGCAACTAGTTTAAACATTTTGATGCACAATGTCTGATTATGGACATATGAATATTATCTAAGGGCAAAATTTATTCCTGATGTGCACATTCTGTAAAGCAGCTATGATGGTGACCGTTGCCAGGACAGGCTGAGAAAGAGAGGAGCAGTACAGGAATAACTGCTCTGACATGTCAGATACTAGATGTGCTGATGGTCAGACAGATCATCACCATCCCAGTCTTGAGTTCTTAATTTAAATATACCTTACAGAAAGCAGAAATGGAGATTTGGGGGAATAGCAGCAATGGAAATGATGGATGTGCAACCCAAGCACTCCCTTGTTCATGCACCTGCAGGCTTCCTACAGTTACTTTGTAATCTGTCACATCTTTACCTACAAAGAAACTGTTTAAATCAAAGCTAGCAGAGAGAAGGATTTCACCCCTAGTTATATCCCATGTATGGCCAAATTTTGGATAAACTTAGCATCTCTAGCATGTTCACAAGTGCGTCTAATACAGAACTTAATTGCCTTATACTGGTGAAGTATTTATTAAATGCTCTTCTGAAGGGAAGTATCTAGAAGGGAATGAGACGTTAAAAGCCTTCAGGCAGTGCATCCTCGTGGATTGGTTTCTGGTTTGTCTGAGTTTCCAGCTAAGATTAGTGAGCATGACCTAACTGAACTGGGTAAGACTGAACAAGCTATCATACTTGCAGCTACAAGATTGACATAAAAGACGTTTTCCTCCTTTTCTTCTCCCCCAGCAATCACACACCTTTGCTGGAAAGTGGCCTCTATGGCACAATGCAGATGGACAATTAGCTGTGCAGAGTCCAAATACCAGGTTGGCATTTCAAAAAAATGGAGGGGCTTCTGGGAAAGCTTGTAAATCCTCACAAAAATACCAGTAAGTTTGCTCTTCACCTTATTCATATAAAAAAAAGGCATTCAGAATAACAGAACAGGATGATGAATGAAATGTAAACGTGCTAGTCAGGTATATTGGCCCAACATTTGCTGAATGTCTCATACTTCAACTCTCACATGTTTAATATTGCATTTCTCCAGTGGAGCTTAACTTTTTCAGCAGCAAGGTAGACAGAACAACGTTTATGATGGTATCTGATTTATTATCATAGAACTTGCTATTCAACATATGCAGTTAATTAATTTGAATTTCTGGTGCTGATGTGTGACTGCCTAAGAAAGCACCCTTCTATAGTTTTGCATGAGTTCCTGAGGTGCTGCTGCCTTCACTCCTATCATAGAAAACTTATGTGGAAGTACACGTTCAATGAATTATCTGGGGCAACAGTGCAGCTGCTCCTCCTGAATTCTTCCTCTGTATATGTGTTTCATCAACGTTAACAGCTGCAAATTGCACACAGAATTTAGGGGAAAAAAGAACCTTTTAGAAAAAGCTGATTTCATTTTTATCATTTTGCTAAGTAGGTCTGTGATAAAATCTCCACAGCCTATTGCAAGAATCAGAAGCAGCATGTTTTGCTTATATAACACAGCATGGCTTTATTAGTATTACATTGGGCTTGTAAAAAAAGACTTGGATGAGAGTTGTAATGTAATGTCTGATAAAAATTTCAATATCTATACCCATCTTTCAATAAATGCACAGGGAAAAACCATACAGCACTGTGTGTACTAATCTGATTATCACAAAACCCTCCATATTTTTTCCATCTGTTTTTTCTAGTGCCAGATTTTTCCACTAGGAAGGTCTTTAAAATTTATACCTCTTGGAAGAAAAAAAAACAAAACCAAAACATGAGAGGTACTGTCAGCCTTTTTTGCTGACTACCTAGGGCAAGGGTGATGATGGCTGGCAGTGGGGCTACAGTAGTATGTTTGAATTAAGGAACACTTAAAAAGTGCAAACTGCCTTTTACTGAGGACTTTACAAAGGGATCGAGCAGGATACTTATCAATTCCCTTCTGTTGACAGTCTCAGCAGAATCTATCTATCTATCTATCTAAAAGCTGTAAATCGTGAGCTTATTAGGGAGGAAAAATAAAAATTAAGATCACTTTAAGATTTTTCTCCTAAGAGAATTATTTTGCCTTCTGAACACCTGAGTTTAGTAGAATTGAGATGGGAAACTGACTACTACAAGAAGTTTCACAGCCTCTCTGCTCTATAAGAAAACCTAATGAACTTGGATTTTAATCTTACTTTTTTGTAAAAAGAAGTTATTTAATGTTTAATTTTTGCTTTTTCATACTAAATGGCTGAAAGAGCTTAGAAAAAAAAAATCCCTAACCTAAATTGGGAGCAATCATCACATTTTATTAACTGTGAGGATTATCTTCTGGAGAGCAATCACAAAACTATTGAATATTTTACTTTTCTCATCTGTGATCTTTTCTTCTGTCTCATTAGAAAACAACCCAGTGAATAAATCATTCAGTGCCCAATTCTGTATATTCAGCTCCTATTAAACACATTGTAAGAGAACTCAGCATCTCAAAGGGACAGACTTCTCATCAGCCTCATCTTTGCTGCAGTCTTCAACATCAAGTTTCTTCCAATCTACCTATTAAGATTCTAAATTTCTTTAGTTTGATGTGTATATGTGTTCTTTTACTGTGCTGCTACACATCACACAACAATATGTGAATGAATCATATAATTAAACTAAGCTAGCTGATTATCTGATATACAGGTTGATAGATATTTTCTAGAACTCCAAATTAAACACCAGGAGTAAACAACCAGGAAACAAAATTTCCTCAGGAAAAGAAGGGCAGTTGAAATCTTCCTCTGAAAATGCTCTGGGTTGTTCCTTTAATGGCTGAACTGCAGTTGCTGTTAGCAGGAAAAATTCACAGAGAAAGCTATTCTACCCTCCCTCTATTTTATTAGGGGAAGAATTTAGCTGTTATTCTACTAATGCTTATCACTAAGACAGCAGTACAAATCTTTTTGTTATTTTCTTTTTCCTCTCTCCCTAGTTTTTGCATGAGCTTGATGACTGATTAGCCCCTGGGCTCTTTTATAATTTCTGGTAGTGCAAGAAAGTATAGCTCCAGGAGATGTGTAAGCTCATTGTCTGTACCACCCGAGTTAGGATTACATGTAATCCCATTTCCTCTGATCACAGCAGGTGCCAGTAGAGGTACACAACATTTTAAACAGAAAAGTGTGGCTACAGAAGGTGTACTCTGATAATACCTGATGAAGGTCTGAGTGGAACGGGAAGTGCTCTGTTTGATGTCAGGGCACTGCTCTTCGCAGTGCCCTCTGGTTTGGAGCAGCACGCTTCTGAGATTCAAAGGTCAGTTCCAAAAACCACATGTGTTTTTGATCAAGCTACAAATATCTTTAGTGAAGTTTCCTCATATCTTAAATCATTTACCACAGCTCCATCACCATTTGCTGCCAACGACTCCTTTTGTCCTATACCTTGCCCCTCACAAATGGCAAAGAATACTGTATCATTCATTTCTGATCACATATCAGAAATTTCCAACTAGCAACCTGCGGAGGCACAAGGCAAGGCTACCTGGCCTGAAAGCATACTGCTGGTTATCACATTTCCACATGCCATGGAGGAAACAGAAGTTGAGCTCAGAGACTCCCCTCAGAGCTGCCAGTGTTCCTCAGATTAGGTACAACTACAGTTTTACTGGTCAAGCTGGAAACACCGGCTAGAAAAACATAAAACCCAATCTCTTAGATGAGGTAATTTGTTGTGTGGCAGGTCTGCTCATTTCACTTTTGAAATAGCCTGTGAAGCAACTCCAATGGTATACTATAACAAAAGAGGAATATGCCTTATTATTACTAAGATATAAAAACCATAAAAGTGAAAAATGTATTTCAGGCTGAAAAAAAAAAAAAAATGAAGAAACATTAAGTTCTGAAGATTCCATTACTTAGGATTAGTTCAGGAGCTTGTTTAATTTTGTCTTTAGTTTTCTTCATGGGAACAAGTTCCATGGGAACATGAGAGAAATCACTGTTCTGACATCTAATGATGATGATTGATTCTCTTTTTGGTATGAAATAGTTGCCTGTAGCTTATCTAAATAGAAAACCATGCAGAAAATATCACAAACACAACGAACATTTGAAATACACTACTGTCATTTTAGTATGTTACTTGGCTTTTAACAGAGCTTTTTTAAAAGACAGTACATATCGTGTATTTTAGTTAAGTTTAAAGTAGATTTAGAGATGTAATTTGCAGATTGCCAAAGTCCATTAACCTGATGTCTAGTTAACATATGGAACTGTACCTTTGAGGTAGGATGAGCCATAAAAGAGGCTAGAAGCATTAAGCCAAAAGATCTGATTAGCTGCTTATTGTGTACAAATAAACCATCCAAAAACCTGTAACCTGACCTATTAAGAAAGTTACAGATTCCGGTAATAATAAAAAAAAAATTGAAAGAGGTGAGACATTACAGTTTCTTTTGAAAATAAATCTTTTTTTAATACGTTCACTGCAGTACTGCAGTGTTGGAAGCCTGGTTACTCAGCCTGATTCTCTTAGCTTTCAGGAGGAAAAGCAGCTGTGCAGAACCACAATGACTAACATACCTTCTAGTACAGTATGCACCAGCCTTACACTGCAGCACAACATAATTAAAGTCACTTTATTGTGTTATTACTGCTTCTACAATTCATTTCTAATGCTTTATGGCTTCTTTCTTTACAGATATCCTTAGCCCTGCCTTTCTTTTCAGCCTTAAAAAATTTGATTTTTATTTATACTTTAGTGCTAAGATGATATTTAGCCCTGTTTTAAGCAATCAATTTAGAATAGAATAAAGCTTGTGGAAAAAATTAACATACAGCTGTCCAGATACATAATTAAGGTTCCTTCACACTTGTTGACTCAAAGATTTTCCTGAATTTTGCTGTATCCCATGAGTTTTAGGATGAACAGATAGTATAACTCAACTCACATCTGCTCAATAGCACTAACGGTCTAAAGTTGACCAGCTCTCACACCCTCAAACCATCCTTTTCCTGTCCTTTCATTTTGCAGGTTCCTATTTTTAGCTTGAGATAACATAGCCTCGTTTATCTCTTGTCACTTTACCTGCTTCGTTTGCAGATGATTCTGCTTAGTCTAATTAGGCCTTTTCTCTTTCTAACCATAAAGGGGGAAATGGGAGTAACAGCAGAGTAACTTAAGGGGATGATAACCCATTAGCCTTTACAGTTATATACAGCTGATAGAAGACAGATACTTACAGGTAGACTCACATGTACCAGAATGATTCATAAAAATACACTACAGTGTCTGTATATACATTTTTACAAAACATATTTTTCGTGAGGAAGATGGGTGCACCATATATTCTTACGAAGAATTTTGCAGAAACAATTTTCATTAAAAGTTTTCATTAATAAGACATCATTGCATCTTGAAGAAAAGCTGTAGAGACAGACATTAGAACAGCTGAACTGATAAAAATAAGATATTCTGCCCCCCCCCAAGAATTTTAAAGTCTTGCTCTATGAAAATGAAATGGGATCCAGTATCCTGATGCCAAAGAACTTTTACAGTAATTGCAGATTGATAGCCTACATTTGTTTCCCAAGATCTCTTACACAGAAAATCATAGCAAGTAAATGTGGCAAACCACCTGTAAGATGATAGCTTACAAGATGGCAGGAAACTATATTTAGAAGTAACCTATCAACAGTCTAGATTTGACAAATCTTTTTATATTGATCTACACAATTTGATCATTGCTTTGAAAGTAAAATTGATCCAGTAGCAACAGTGTCACTTAAAAATAATGACAAGTGTTAATAGATAAAAAAAAATAAAATTAAAATTAAGAGGACACACTAATCCATATAGCTTTTTCATTGCATTGCCTTTTGTTAATCTTTGGGTTTAATGAACGGACAGCTACTATAATGGATGTAATACCCCTTGATATCCAATGTCTTGACAACAGGCATTTTCAACAGGACATTGAAATCTGGCATACATGATGATATCACAGTTCAGTAACACATGGCACAAGTATGTAAACCTGAAATTTTTCCTTTAAATTTAGACACAAAGCCCAGCAGCATTTTAATCTCTAGAATGGAATTTGCCATACCGATATAAAGCAGAGCTAATCAAGGCACCTCCAAAAATTTGTATTCTTTTATGTTACTTTGTATAAATAATAAAAACAGTAGAAAACAAATTGTGTAACAGTGGAAACAATATTATTTAGGTCATCTTACAGCCTCATGGCCTCTGATGCACACATTCATGAACTGAACAATAATATCCACCACTAACACAGAGTCTTCATCAGTAGGTTTCATAGCATCTTACAAAGGAGGCAGCTACTGTTCTTTCCAGCTTGTGATTAGGGAACAGAGATTTATAAAGGTGTTATGGTTTAACCCCAGAAGGCAGCTAAGCCTCATGCAGCTGCTCACTCACTCCATCCCAGTGGGATGGGGGAAAGAATCAGAAGGGTAAAAGTGAGAAAACTCGTGGACTGAGATAAAGATAGTTTAATAGGTAAAGCAAAAGCTGTACATGTAAGCAAAGCAAAATAAGAAACTCATTCACTTCTTCCCATCGGCAGGCAGGAGTTCAGCCATCTCCAGGAAAGTAGGGCTCCATCCCACATAATGGTTACTTGGGAAGACAAATGCCCCCTGCTTCCTTCTTCGTTCTACCAGCTTTTATTGCTGAGCATGACATCATGTGGTCTGGGATATCCCTTGGGTCAGTCGGGGTCAGCTGGCCCAGCTGTGTCCCCTCCCAACTCCTTGTGCCCCCCCAGACTACTCACTGGTGGGGTGGGGTGAGAACCAGAACAGCCCTTGACTCTGTGCAAGCCCTGCTCAGCAGGAACGAAAACATCCCTGTGTTATCAACACTGTTTTCAGCACAAATCCAAAACACAGCCCCATATTAGCTACTAGGAAGAAATTTAACTCTATCACAGCCAAAACCAGTACAAAAGGCAAAGCAAGATGCCCAACTTCTGCAGGAATCTCAATGGGAGATGTTGTATGGAAATGAAAATAGTGGAAATGGCTGTTTCCTGGGGTATTTCAAGTTACTAGAGCCAGACTACCAAAACAAAGCAGCCTAATTTTTCTTCAGCATGAACATGACTTTGAAGGCCTAGTTCATCTTTTTCTTCTCCAAATTCCATGATTTTTTTTTCCTTCTTATGATGTTCTGAGATTGGGTTCGACAGATGTGAATTACAGCAACATCTCAGTTCTCAAATTACTGGAATTTACAGCTGTAGAGTCACAACTGGTCAAAACACATGCAGAACAGCACATCCATGTGAAGACAAAAAAAAGGAATTAACTGTGCATTCAATTAAGTAACTATAGTAACTAATATAATATTAAAAAGTAGCAAGAATATACAAATATAAATAGAGTGCAGAGAGCAGACCAAGCAACAGTGGCAATATACCAAATAACCAGTAATGCACACAGTACCAAACTCTGCTTACCACTACAGAAATGTGTATGGTGTGGGAAGGGTGCTGGAGGGGAGGGGGTGGTGAACAGACCAGTTTGGAATCTGTTACTTGGTAGATAGGAATATCATGGTGAAGATATGTGTCTAACGAAGGCATCTGATCTGCCACCCAGTCCATGCCCTCTCCTTAGGAAAGCACACTGTGAGAACAACCTGAACTTAGTATTTATTATTCGTTAATAGGTAGCAAAAATTATTGCAGGTTTAAAAGAGTACAAAGATACAAGAAAAATAGAAAGTGAAGCAAAAGTAGCACAACTTAACATTTGTCAAAAGTGGCAGAATATTTATAGAATATTATAATGTAAATATGCACCCTAAAGTCACTTTTCATTGTTATAAATTGTCATGCTTTCCCCAGAGATACTATGCAACTGCAACTAGGAAGCAGCAAATCTTTATGATCCTGGATGACAGAGCTACAGGTATCACCCAATTAAGAATGGAAGGAAATCTCTCCATCAGGCAGTCTAGCTATTAAGATGCAGTTCACACTATGGATGTGTCTGAGAAGTTTGCAGTCTGTGAAAGCGAAGGTGAAGGTCAAGGAGTAAGCCACAGAAACCTTGGCTACCTGCAGAGTCTGCAATCAAGATGTGTGGAGTTGATATGTTCTCACATTATTCCCAGAAACGATGTCTTTTCTTCCCATAAATGTGGTCACTGCATTCCTGATCATCAGGGCTTTGTAGTAGTGTCGTGAGGTGATTTATAAAACTCATGTTTTCAAGGCAGTTCATCAGGGAATTGAAGCAGCTAAGATGTTGATAATCACTAGACCTGAAGCAGATCTGACAGGCAAAGCACCAGCCTTCCTCAAAAAACTTTTTGCTCAGAGGTATCTGCTATAAACAACTTTGGCTCATCTGTAGTCAAGAGCAGTACTGATATATCTTGTCTAGGTTTCACATTCCCTTGCTAAGCCACCTTCCCATCATGCCCTTTCATCTTTCAGACAGTCTTGGGCTAAAAAAGATTCTTGCCTGCCCAATAAATTATCAACAATATTTTCCATTTAAAAGTTAGTCAGTCACAACATGATTTGTATGAACATTCAGCAAGTTTTTTTTCCTGCAAGAAGTACTTCATTATATAGCACATTGTTTTGGCACATAGACACCTTCACCCCCCCTCAAAATATCAAAAGTCTCAAATAATCATCTGAACACAACTTTTTTATTTGAGCAGAGCTTTGATCTTGAAGAACAGAATAACTCAGATGACTCAGAAGAGACTTTTGCATTCCAAATAGCCTGCTAATTTCAGCCACACAATAATAACAAAACCTTTGACAGTGAGGGCAAATGACACCTAGTTTTGAGAGGTCAGCTCGCCCCCATTGGTGGTCACATATACACAACTTGGATCATTACCAGAAGTGGTGCAAACGAAACTATCTCCCAGAAAAGACCAAACAATAGTCAATACTGAATAAACGCATGAATGAATAAATAAAAGAAACTGTCTTCACGACTGGAGTCAGAACTGAGACTGGTAGGAGCTGACTGGAGAAGTGCGGCAGCTGCCATCCATTGGCAGCAAGAATTCAGTGCTCAGTGAGCGCAAGCTTGCAGCCCACAACCAACCACATTCAGTCGAACCTTGAGGCACTTGTTTTCTCTCCATTACCTTAATTTTAAGGACTCAGCCTTACATGCAGTGAAACTGCTAGGTAGCATTCCCATCCAAACTCCAGGACCAGGTCACCCAGTTTCTGCTCAGAACCTCTTTTTGATAAATAATTTCAGCAAGCTCAGGGCAAAGCACAATAAACAAACCAGAAAAATCACCATGTAGAGAGTCCAGTTCTATACATCAAGTAAGCACTTCAGTCATAGCAATAACATTTATGCTCTGGACTTCTCACACAAAGGAAAAATCAGCTTCCATTAACGGTATTAACTGTCATTATTTTGCTCATTGGCTTATGCTATTGGTTTGAAATTCTGCAAGTCATAATGCTTTTGATACTGGTCCAGTTTCTTGTTTCACCATCTTCATTTTCAACCTGCCTCTTCACAGAAGAGTTGCAGGAGAGGACAGGAGGTTCTTTTTATTCTACATGCTACTGCTAGTCTTGTTACCACTAATGATCTTAAATACTTTTTACAGCATTTAATCAGGTATAACATTTAATCAGGTAATCACCTGCTGAAGTAAAAATAATGTTTCTAAGTAGTCCGTTTGCCTTTGCAGCACAGAAGGAAACAGCTTTGAGCAGGTATGCTGAAGTGTACATGCAGTGCTTCTACTTTGCTGATCAGCTTGTTTGAATGGGAGTTGAGCAAAGAGATCTACTTGAATATAAACCTTTTTTCCCCACCTCCCCTAAAGGTGCTACCTCTTCTGCTACAGAGCAGACAGGAAATTTTGGGAACTACCTCCAGAGAAAAAGATTATAAAAACTGTTTCATGATGTTTCCATTCCTTTGCTCCAGTGTGCAGCAATATCCAGTGCTGACTGTCAGAACATCTGGTGACTGTGTCCAGCACATTCTGATCTGCAGTTAACGTGGCAACATGATATCACTTGAACATGGCAAAGATGGTATCAGTTGTTTGAAAAGTTTCTAGTCAGAATGTGTAGAAATACTAATAAGTAAACGTGACTCCATACTGGCCAAAGTGGCTGAATATGTGAAAAAAATTACCTATGTGGCTGAACCTAACAGGCAAAAAGTCAGCCTGATTTTTGCAGACAGAAATCATACTTCTAAAACCTAAAAGCATTCTTCAGAGAAGTCAGTTACACCTTAAATAAAGTTCATGCACATGATAACATTTGGATTCCCCAAAAACTACTTTCTGCTTGAGAATAAAGACAGGTTTAGTGTGAGGTAAAGGGAAGTTTCCCTTGTATGCTAATAAGCTGGTAGAAGACAGGACAAACAAGCTAGGAATAAATGTGGATTAAAAATTGAGGGAGAAACTCAGTAATATGCCACAGAGTTCATGCTGAAGCCCCTGGTATTTAATATATTCATAAGCTACTTGAAAAGAATGAAGAAGAAGGTGACAAAACTTGCTTAAAGCGGAAAACAGCTGAGGCTTCTTCAACATGGATAAGAACACAGTTGAGGGAGCATAAGATGACTGAATACAGATTGATAATTCACCACACCTTGTAGCACAAGACCCATAGGGTGTGCAATGAAAGCATGTGGCAGCAGTGTTACAATAAAGAGCACAGACGTAAATCAAACTTTCCCCACGCAATTCAGAATTAAAATGATGGAATACATTCCAAAAGGACAGGTTGGATGTTAATATGTACAAAGATTAAAAACCTCTTAGACAAATGGAAGAGAACTCCCTCAAGAGCTATTAAGCAAAACGGTCTGAATATTCTGGTTAAGAAGTTCTTATACTGCAGAGAAAAATATGAAGAGCCATACCTACAGAAATATCAATATGCTTGCTCTGCTTTTACACTTTTTCTTCAAGCATTTGCTATTGCCTGTTGTCTTTGTTGATTTCTCCAGGGTCAGCTGGACTCTTGGTCTGATCTACTGCAGACACCCTTTTGCTCTTGGAGCTCTCTGCCCTTTGCATGCAGTTAAGACAGCTTCACCTAGGAATACACAGACATTGAACGCTGCAGTTTTCCATTTTCCCTTGCAAGCACTCTACTCAGAAAGTGAGCCTAAAGCTACTCGTCTTCTGTTGTGCATGGAATGAAAATAAGACAAGAGAGAAGGAAGGAAGAGACTAACGATAGTCAAGGGATACTGTGTAAGCCAGCCTTTTCAAAAGGTATAGAATAAGCAACAAGTATCACAAAAATAAAGACCCAAACCCCTCAAAAAAAAACCAAACAAAACCAACCCACTCCACCCCCAAAACACTTATCTATTTTGTATAATGAAAACTATTACTAGATGAAGGATTTTAAAAGAAGCTTAAATATAATTTAAATTTTCTGGGCTCTGTTCACACCATTACTTGATTAAGAGTAGCACTCAGAGATAACAAGTAGGCTTGTGTTGTACATGGCCTTGTGAATAAAGTATGAGGGAGATAAACTAACTTTTACAACTTTTCCAGGAAAGATGGGAAATTAATGGAAACCACCTTAGCCCTAAGATAGTTTCTTCCAAATAGCAGAGTAAATTAACTTACATAAAACATCCACATTGCTATTGTTAGCCTACTTCCAGAACTCATGCTTCCTCATTTAAAGTTAGCTTGCATATCTAAACCACAGCACAATTTCTATATAGGGCATCTTTCCTCACTGTACAACACCATTAAGACCCTCCAGGATGTGTTTTACCAGCCTGCTAATCCAAACCTCACACAGCACGCAACCAGCAGCCTCATACATCATACCACACCTTGAGGCATGTGTTAATTGACCAATAAAACACACCTGTAGAATATTAATGTTATAATAAAACACTCTATATATTCAGTAAATTTTGTATTATCAGTTCTCCATCA
This sequence comes from Haliaeetus albicilla, assembly GCF_947461875.1. Lineage (NCBI taxonomy): Eukaryota > Metazoa > Chordata > Aves > Accipitriformes > Accipitridae > Haliaeetus > Haliaeetus albicilla. Next base: position 21,762,990 of record NC_091505.1, on the reverse strand, counting down.
ATTATTTATTAAGAACTAACATAATAAATAATCTGCTGAGCAAGGTGCAATAACATGAGGACAAACCAGTACAAAATACATTTTATCACCTTCTCTCTACTGTTCCAGTCTTTGTAGGATACTGCATATTTATAAGTGCTTGAAGTAAGGTAAGATTGAACTCTTCAGCTCTAAATCTTCATAGTCTATTCACCAAGAGATTGCTTTGTTGAAATTAACAAAAGAACAGGCTTTCTTATATGTACTTACTTGCATCAGGTTCTCTAAATCCTAATATTAGTAATTCCCTTCTGCATAGAATCGGTAGTTTCATCCTTTGTGAGTATTCGTTAGCTGACTCAGTATTAGCATTAGCTAACAGAAATATTTCCACTAAAAAGACACTGTAAGCTTCTTCAGGACTAAAATGGATTTTTAAATTTCAGTAGATAATATTTACAGTATCTCCAAATAAAATTCGCACATAACTAAAATGAGGGAGTTCCATCACCACAAAAAGCAAAAATAAGAGCCAATGTGGATTTCATTGATCTTGTAATGCTGGACCTACCAGGGGCTCTCTCCTTCTCCCATTTGCTTAGATAGGAACAGTCCTGGAACTTCTAAAAGCTGTACTGAATGAGTAACTACCACAACTCTCAGCACTAAAATGCTGAAAAGCTTAAACACTAAATACAAGCCTATAATTTAAGTGAGGACTTTGGACATAATATTCTCAACTGGTTTAAGCTGCTGAGTCACCCCTAAAATCAACAATTACAATGATTTACACTTCAACTTCCAAAAATCTGATAGTAAAGAATTCGTAAAAAACCCAAGGTGATATTTACAGCATTCAACATCAACTCTGTTTGCAAGAACAGAAAGACGCCAGACTCTCCTTTAGAGTTTGTCACAACGAAGATGTTCAATGGGAAGACTGGTAAAGTAAGGCCATAAGAAGATACAGTCCTAAAGCAGAATAGCTTCTCCTTTGAACTAAGGGAGCACTGAATAGCTAGTGTGGATACCTGTAATACACATACGTAAGGGGAAAACAGGAACAACTCCTGATTGTTCAGGATAAGCTACCAGTCATTTACTACACAAGAGAAACAATGCAATAATCCTAGACTGCATTAAAATGAGTATTATTAAAATCATTACAGTAGAGCACCTCAACTAAATGACAACAGGAAAAGATGTGGGAAGGTGTATTTTTCGGTTGTACTTCATAGCAGTTACTGTTCAATAAATAACAGGGCAATCACGGTATACTTTTGCTATGAACCAAGACTGTCAATGGACAGATAACTTCTCTTATTTTCACTCTCATTTACTTTTTAATTAAGACACTGCTGAAGAACAGCTGAATTTAGAAAATAAGCTCGGATCCATATTAGGTTTGGGACAAATTCATGTCTAGTAACAGAATTTAAATTTATTGTAGCAGAGGTAAATTAGATGGACCAAGGATCTGTAAAGCAAAACAAAACAACAATGAAACCAAAGGAAATTAAGTCGTGACAGAAAACTGAAGGGATATAAAGCTATTTTCACTAATAATGCTTTTGTTGTATCTCATACGTTTACCACAAAATGGTTAAACAGACCAAAGGTCTAGTCTTGTATGCAACTCCTATGTTTGAAAGTTAAGAGTATGTTAAAATGTTGCTTAGCAATCAGTGCATTCACAAAATTTATGGGGGGCGGGGGGGGAGTTGATGGCAGATAAGTAAATGATGATCTAAAGAAATCCAGACATATCTACAAAACACAGAATCATCTCCTGTCTAATAAGACTTCTCTTTCAGTGTCTTCATGATGATGTATAATTTTAAAAAAAAAATTACTCTCCTTTTAATGGTATTTTTTTCCCTTATGGAACACAATAAGGAGTTTTACTGCTATTCAAACTTTTTCAGTGTTTTTCTGTTTCTATACCTTTATTACTGCATCTCAATAGCACCTCTTAGTAGCAGCCTCAATTCTGTCTTCATCATGTAAATTGTGCAATTGTACTGTTGCACACCAGCATGGGGGAGATGACTTTTATTTAAATGCATTGATATATATATCTATATTTTCTGATCAAAGTCCACCAATTTACCCTTCCAATCATCCCTGAATTTGGTTCAACTTACTAAAATACCTTTCAAAACTACCACTTTACATAGATGATTCTGGGCCCAGGACCCCTGCTAGTCCTGAAATAATGCTTTTTTGAAAAATGTATTTATGCAAGCACAAGATATTGAATATCATTTTATTTGTTTCTCTCAGATTTGTTAGTGAATTTAGTCACAAATTTCCATGCAGGTGAGGAGGTATCCCAAGAAAGAAGCACTGTTGATATGTTTTAAGCCAGCTGCTGTCAGTTTTCAAGTGCTGGCCTATTTGGGTTGAAAACACTTTGCTTGTTTGAATTCTTAATAAATATTATAGTTAAATCCAGATATAGTAACAGTCATGTAGAAAACAAATAAAGGCTGGGAATAATCAATAAAACATAACTCCTAAACAATTCCTGATTATTTTCTCAAAGGGGAAGTTAAAATTCATATTTCTACAGATTGCAGGCTTAGACAATTAAAACACCTGTTTTATAAAAAGCTATAACATACCCCATTTTTTTCTCAGTGTTCTTATCCATTGCTGTCTTTACAAGATAAATGTTTCATGAAGTTGAAAAGAATTACAATCAAAACGTACTGAAGTTACTAAAATGAAAGAGGAAGAAGAGTCAGGAAATGCAGGAGTATAAGTTTGAAGATTATTCAGTTGCCTCTCATTACAGGAACAGTTCTTATGTCTATAGCAAATGGAGGATACATGGAAAAGGAAAGAGATAGAGGCAAGCAGAAGTTAAAGAGGGGAAGAGCACAACATTATCATCACCATTATTATTATCAATTCAGTATGGACATACAACTGAAAGCTCTCGGTAACTATACGAGTAGGTGAAAATCATGGTATTATTCATAACTCTGCATGGAAAAAAGAACATACATCTTCCATCACCTTCCATCCACCACCACCGCGCATTGTTCATGCCACTAAAGTGTGGCTTAAAATAAAATATAGGAATGGCTGTGTTACAAATATGAGAGAAATAAAAGCTTTCGTTTCCTAGTGGTTATTTGAAATGCATCTTTAGGGTCTAATTTTTAGCTGTGATTTGCTCATGCTTCAGTTTTGTGTGATGGAAATTACTGTTGTTGAAATTTTGCATCTGCAAACATTTGCCTTAGTCATGCAGATCACTTGGACCCAAGAAACCTAAAGTGAAGAGATAAAGTTACACTCACAGCATCACGCACACAGAAGTCATCCTTGGCCTCTTTATATGCAACAGATTGAGGTAATTTTATCTGACAGTAGAAATTGCATTATATCGAGAAGTACTAAACAAACTGTTTCTTCTTGCAAAAAAGAGGTTATAAACTATATTCTCTGTCTAAATATTAATCAGTTTGAAGTTGTATATGTAAATTATCCACCCAGATGTCCCCAGGAAGTAGAGGCGTTTTAGAAGGCAATGCTTCCTCATGTAGAAGTAAGAAGGAATAAGATGATCTGTAAAAACTCAGAGATATTTTAATTTGGTGTTGGTGCAAATGCTCAAATAAGCATGCAAAACCTTTCACAATGAGACTATTCAGAGTGTTTTTTTGAAATGTCAGAAACAAACATTAAATATATGAACAATATTTCAATGTAACTTTGCAAAACTGGCAGAGCATTCAAAGAATGCCTCGAGAACAAGGAAACCAAATGTTCTACTTCCATCAAAACAAGACAATAACTCATTTCAAAAGTGTAATTTCAAGGAGACACAGCAAATGCTCAAAAAACAATATTATGGTTTTTGTACAATATGTGAGATATTTGCTGCAAAATCTAAAAATTATAATTTCCTCAGTGAAGGAAATTACCATTCTCATTCAGAGTAATAACGAACTTCAATATTACATGTCAAAACAAACTTCCTTCCACATTCATCCTTATTTTATTTCCCTGTTTGTTTGGGGTTTTTCCCTAATACTGAAAATGCACCTATGAAACTTGTCAGTTTTGTATACTACATACAAAAGTAAAGACTTCAAAACAAATACTGTCCCACTGCGAGTCACTTATGGCATTGTGTACTGGGTCTGGCTGGGATGGAGTTAATCTTCTTCATAGCCATCCCTATGGTGCTGTATTTGGGATTTCTGATTAAAACAGTGTTAATAACATGCCAGTGTTTTGGCTATTGCTGAGCAACACTTGCACAGCTGGAGACCTGTGTCGCCCACTGTGTCCCCGCAGCGAATACGCTGGGGTGGGCAAGAGGCGGGAGGGGGCCCAGCCTGACCCAAGCTGATTGAAGGGATGTTCCAGGCCATATAACATCATGCTCAGCGGTAAAACTGGGGGGTAGTCTTTCCAAAGTAAGTTGTTGCTCAGAGACTGGCTGGGCATCAGTCTGCTTGTGGGAGGTGGTGAGTGGTTGCCTTTGCATTGCTTGGTTGTGGGTTTTTTTCCTCTTTCCTTCACTTATTAAATGGTCTTTATCTCCACCCATGAGTTTTTCTCACTTATGCTCTTCTGATTCTCTCCTCCATCCAGCTGGGGAGGAGAGACAACGAGCAGCTGATGGGTGCTTAGTGGCCAGCCGGGATCAACCTACCATACGTTGGTACAAGATTTCTATGATATGTGTATTTGTGTCAAAGGGTAAAATAATGTAGCAAGGGAAAGAACTGTTCTAGTAAATACCAACACTTTTAAGTACCTGAAGAGGCGGCACAGGGACATTCAGGTTAGTATTTCAGCAAAACTTAGTATCATACTAAAATAATGAGTAATTGTTAACAACAGTAATAATATTAATGATATTATTTAATAATATTTAAGTAATATTATCTAGGAGGTTATGTTAGAGAGGTTTTTTGTGAAAAATAATCCTGCAGAACAGCCTATGGCTACTAATTGAATTCTGAAAGTCACTTGAAAGGAAAAAAATATTTCCTTATATCCTCATGATTTGCTATTTTTCTGTAACTTTAATTCAAACTGGAAAAAAATAGTTTTTAATTAGTTTTGCAACTTGTGAGTAATGCAGGATTATATGGAAAAGGGAACTGTGCAAACTAGAACTGCCTGGTTTGTGACACTTCAGTCCTTTCTAAAAAAACAAAGAGAATCCTTTTAAGTGTGACATAATTTGTAGGAACCTTACCCATTAAAGCATTTATTTTGACGTTAATGGTTTTAGCTTCGTACTGTCAATATGCCAAGAATAGCCATTTTAACTGAAAATAAGTATTGGCCTGAATCATAGGATTTGGGTTTCCAGACCCACAATTCAGGGCTAATAGCCCTATCAAACAGGCTACAATCACTCTGCAACTTAATTTATAGGTAAATTAAGTATGCTGCTTTCCATTTTTCACAAATGTCCTAATTCAAAGCATTTTATGTTCTCCTTCTCTAGAAGTAGTTATTTATGGATAATAGTTAAATAATTAACAATTCACAGTTGTATTTAGTAAATAGCTATTCAAATAGCATCTAAACCAGGATCAAAGTAAGGAAAATGAGGAAACAGAACTTTTAAGTCACCAACTGCAAAATAATAATTTGTTCATTTTCCTGTTATGAGAAAGATGAAGTATGGAAGCGCAAGATCTGTGTTGTATCTGTCCTTGCAATTTCCCAGTCAGTTTTCTGATATGCAAAGTCCAGCAAGTGTTACTTATTTACAGACATTTTTTCTCTCTCTCAAATGTAGATTTTACTTTTGTTCTTTCTTTTTTATTATATCTGTGTCATTCTTTTGGGAGTTGCTCATGTTGTCTGGATCAAATATTTCTTTTATTGACAGTGCTCCCCCTTTCCCCCCTTTCTTGCCTTAGAATGAGGGATTTTGGTACATTAGCAATAAAAAGCCCAGGATAGATTATCATGGAACAAGATAGTGATTTGCTCTGACTTGGCATAAAGTGAAGCATATCAAATTAAATCCTGTATTAACATAAGACCAATACATGCCCTCACCATAGATTTAAACAGCGTGGGTCTAGTATTTGTTTTGTTGCCAAATCCTTTTAAAAATGTATTTTAGGAGAGCAAATTTTAATAGGATAAAATGATACAAAGGCAACAACATCTAAAATAAGAACAATGAAACTCTAGGAAAAAACTCTACATGACACAAAGCTATTTGATTTATGACTAATATTTATCTATTATTTTGGTGGGGTGTATAAAGAACCAAGTTATAAATTAATAACTGAATGATTGCTTCCACATAAAACAGGTACAGGAAGCTGGGAAAGCACTAAACCTTTTTCACATTCTGCCTGAGTCAATATTCCCTTTCTTCAAACATTTCAAGACCATTTCAATGGTAATGAACATATGTACATACACAGGACTGAACACAAAAAATAGCCATGAGCAATGCCAAAACTCCTAGGAAAAACTGAACAGCAATATCAATTGAAATTCATCAGCAAATCTATTCCTATTGAAAACTTTTGAAATATTGATTATATCTTTTTGTTTGTTTTTTCATATACCAAAAATAGAGCTCTTTTCCCTTGACAACTGACCAAACTTTTATGCTGAGTTCCCATACTTTGCAGGTATAGAGCAATGCCTCTAGAAAGAATCCTTTGAACAGTAGTAGACAGTTTGAAAGTTACCTGGAAAACTTGAGTACCCCAGTGGGCAGGATGACAAGGAGTCCACATTTTACAAAGCTGTGTATACATACATAACTACACACACATGTAAGTATAAAATGCATATATAAATCGAAATCAACATTGGGAACAGTGGCTATGAATCCTGTCACCTAACTGTAGCTACCTAGAAGTTAAGTATCTGTTCTGAGTTAGTCAAGATATTGGTATCCATGGAGAGAGAAAAGCACCTTCTGAAGATAAATGTCTAAGGTAAAATGAATGCCCTGCAGCAGGCAGCTATATCTCACACCGTATCATGAGGGGGTCCAGATGACTAACGCAGGTAGACACCTAACCTTGAGATGGCTTAAGAATGATCAACTGAAATGAAAGACAAAGCTGCTACCCCAAATAGCATTCCAAGATCAACATGTATCTTTTGATTAAACTCCAAGATTAACATGTATTTTTGGATTAAACCTCAGTTTAATACTCAGCAACTTTATTATTATACAATGACAAATCAGTTATTTTAGTGTTCGCTGCCAAGTCTACCTCACATCAAGTAACAAATCTTAGAACATGTGTTATTAGTACTGGTAAAACTCTGCTGCGATCTTGCCAGTTCTAACATTAACAGAGTACTTCCATGCAGGGCATGGTCTCAATAGGAGCTGAGAATGACAAATTAAATATCATGCTTTATAAAGTCAAAGGTTGTACTTGTATTTACAGCAAGTATGAAACAGATTAAAACATAGTACACTTAAAAATGAGAAGTGCACTGATAATCAGCTATTCGTTTTTCTGGAGAGGAAAAACAAATATGAAGAAAACAGCTGAACTATTAAAACAACCAAATAAGACTGTGTGAAAAAAAGATTAAAAATTGAGTGCAGGTGAAGTGCTTATGGTACAGTCATAATTCTGACTTCCTCATCACCTGAACCCTGAGGATGCTGGATGTATGAGAGTTCAGTCAGCCAGGTGCAGAGTTGCTAAAGATCTGGTCCACAGTGAAGTAAGGAGGCAGAGCAGAGCAGGACAGGCAGCACTTTGACTTACAAAACAAGCACAGCCTTCAGAATGCAGCAGACTATTCATCCATGTCAATGGAACAAACAAAAATGACGAGTTTCAAAGGCACAAGAGCAACAAACCACACAGAATTACAGAGAAAATAATCAGGCTTTTAGATGTCTCCACAAACGCTCAAATGGCCAGAAGACTGCTATGTTGCAGGTTTTTTGGTGGTTCTATTAAGTTATATTTACATTTACAGGTCACAGTCTATTGCTTGATATTTTTTCCTGGCTTGACAATGTTATGTCAAGTAAATATTGCTATGAATTATATTCCGTTCCAGTCTCAAAGTTTCAAAAAAATCTTATTAAATAATAATCCCACTCACTTCCCTTGACTGGATGCTATACCAGTCTACCAAATACATACACAGTCCTGTGTAAGACAATAGGACATCTATCCATGATGGGACTATCTTGTCTTGCCATCAAGATTTGGAACCAAATTCCATCTTTCCTCTATTAAGGTCTAAGGGAGAAAATAAAGCTAGCATTGACAATACTAAAACAGTATGACAGAGTACATGAGGCACATTTTCCTGTGCTGGCACCGTGACACACTACTTCAGAAAAGAAATACAACACACAGGCTGTGGAACAATTACCTTACTGCCTCATGAGAAAGAACCCAAAATTGTAAGAATCAGCCATGCTCTAATCTTTTCTATATTTCCTTCGTGTGAGCACATGGAAAGAGTGGGATTTTCTCACTGCATTCATGTATTGGCAAAATCCATAATTAAGACAGATTTTGAGGACTTCTACTTAGCTCCTCTCCACCAGCACAACGGGCTATATTTCAGCATACCCTTAAATCTAAGGCAACTTCTCCAGAGTTCTGTCAACAAAACCGCTCCTGGCTAGCAGCAAGAAACCTGCGTTCCCAGCTCAGTGAGCTGTCAGTAAGAAATGGAGGTTATTAGATGCCTCTGTTATTAGAGATTACGCAAGTGGCACAGAAAATGACATCCAATTCACGTTGCTCCTCAGCTGTGATATGCCCCTCCACACAGTTCTTGTGAACATGTACAGATAAAAATTCAGCTGGCTTGGAGGACAAAAACAAGGATTACATGTGACCAGTATTACTAAACCCTAAGCAAATAGTAAGGCAAGAAACCTATTTTACAAGACTTCAATATGTTTCTTTAATATGGTATCTAATTTTTAAAATAACACTTATGTTATTCTGAATCAGATTACTGCAGTGCATCTACATTTAAACCTTCCAAAAGCAAAAAAACTAGAAAAGCCATTTTTCCTGTGTGCTCTGCTTTTTGAGATGTAGAAGCACTAACTGAAAAAAAAAAAAAAAAATTTCTTCTTCATATTTCCTTGCAGTAAGACATCCAGAATGTTCTAAAGTCCTCAGCACGGTACACAGATGGGAACAATCCAGAGCTGATTGAAATAAGTAGGAAGATCCCCATGGATATATGCAAATCATTCTTCCACCACTTTTTTCCAAAAAAAAATCATACTGCTGAGTCTTTACAATCTTTATGTAGTAGTACTACTACAAGAACCTGCTATGTCATTTGCTGTTGTTTTGTTAGCAAAAGAATATTTATACTTCATTTTTCAGAAATAAGACATGATAGGCAGTCATGATCAAACTTGACATTATAGAATAGGAGAGATAGATAAATAACTGATTTTTTTTAAAGTCTCTTGCAGTGTCACATAAACGCGAGATTTCATTTAGGTGTAGCGAGTTTCATGACAGCTCTACAATATTTTATTTTCTAGTAATTATCTGAAGAATATTTTTGATACACACATTTAGTTCATATACTGCATGATCAGTGCATCATTTGTTGCCATGATGTATCTTACAAAGTAGAAAGGCTCTGCCAGGTTTAGAAATTGTTCTATACAGAAACACACACAAACATAAACATATGATGTTAATTAATCTGAGACTTGTATTACAGAAACTCACAAAACATTTTCAAAAGACAACTACTTTCAAAGAGAAAGAGTTTAATAATTTGAATTGTCAAAATAACTTAAAGCATATCGAACCTTGCAAAATTGACTATGGTTTGAGGATGCTCACTGCCAATGTATTGCAAAATATGATCTTATATTCATAGAAAAAAGTGAAGAGAGAGAAGAAAAAAGAGAAGAAAGTGGGTAAGATTTACTATCCTTGTAAATATAGTCATAAAATTTCATAAAAATACATTGCTACAAAAGAAAAAACAAGAATTGCTGAGCCTGCTGACCATTGCCTTTTTTCTGTCTTATTTTTCTGCATCATCATTCTTAAGAAACTGCTTCAAAACTTTATATACTACTTTAAAAAAGAGGCAAAAACCAGTGCAAAAAACACCTAGAACACTTACGAACTTTCTTCTGTGTTGGTTTATGCATAATTAACACATGGAATCCATTACTGCAGTGTATCTAGGCCATATGTTAAGTGGATTTTTAAAAGTGAGCATTTACACTGAGGGACAGATGTAATGTTGAAGGTTAAAAAGAACAATCCCAGGAAAACTTTCTTTGGGGACTTCTAAATTCAAAACCAGAACTCCTACTGATCATTCTGATGCAGGAACTTTCACCCAGATGTATCAGGCAGCATATAAACCTGCATGTAATTTCCCATGTTATAAGCTAAATTCAGGTGTGAGGGAGGAGAGAGGAAGGGAAATTTTCTCTTCAGACATACTACCTGATACATAACTTCAGCATTTCCTTCATCTTAATCTGAAACAGATGAGTTTGATTATGATAAAGTAAACTGCACTGAATATACAAGAGCATTAATAATTTCTGTTTTCTAAAAAAACAGGATTCCTGGATGTAAATATTTATCAAAAAAAAGGAGCGGATGCTGCTATCAAAGAAGAATCATTTGCCAGTTTCACACAACATCGATCAGACTACTTTTTAATATATGTCAAAGGTAAACAATGCTCATACATTAAAAACTGATAACACAGTAATACATTGTGAACATGTAAAAGACAGTAAAGTATGAGGGAAAGGATCAATCTTGGCCTTGTAAAGGAACAAAAATGCAGAAGTAATTGATGTACTCCATTGTATGAGTATGGGGGGGGCTAGTGCACACCCAGGTAGGAAGTAGAGGGACTATTTTTTCTCAATTTCTGCCTGGAGTGGGAGAGTGGGATGTAGAGTAGAGTAAGAGGGGAAGAAAAGCAGCTGGGTCAAGCTGTGTTCCTTTGTCTCTCTACCCCAGCCAGTGGGTTAGCCTGCTTGACAGTTTGACACAACTGTGAACGCTTTGGAATTGGAAGGAGCAAATAGACATGAAGCGTCATATAGGAAAAATAAAAATCTAATATAAAAGGAAATAAAATAAGTAACTAAATATGCCTGGGGCAAATTATTGAATTAACATACATATATGAAGAAGTCAAATCATGAAGAACAGTGTTTGTGGTTATTATTGGAACCTTCATCTTATTATAAACATGTTTATGCCTTATTAAGTTTGAAAACACTCTTACAAGAAAAAGACGTAAAAACTGTAGTTATTACCCATAATAAATTATTTTAGATGCCTGAAATCCTGTAGCACTGATACAAAATTATGGTATCAGAAATTTTTGAGAAATGATTTGCCTAGAGAAGGTGAAGATTTAGTATGGTAATAATCAGAAAACACTGAAAAGGGCATAATGTATGCAACAAAAATACATGAGAAATCTGTAGTTGTGGGAAGAAACATGAAAACTGAGAAAACAGACAGGAATGTGGGAGAAATATATTGTGGAAAGAGAATAAACTGAAAGACAATTTTATCTTTTCCAAGCTGAATATAATTATTTCTCTGAAAGAACAATATTAGAATAATGACATCGCTAGTTAGAGATCATCACCTTCATGCAGCTTGACTTTACCTAATATTAACATGACAAGTACATTCATTATAATCAAAATCCAGCAAAACTCTAAAATCCATTCTTCAGCCTCAGTGACAACAGTGACTCTCTAGACAAAGATACTTTGTTAGGGCTTATATATAAGCATTAAGAGTAGATGCACAATTAACTTAAGATGTTTTTGTCACCCAGAAAAAGGGTTAAATCTTCTTTCCTTAATCTACACATATGAAAAAAGGAGAGTAAAACAGTAAACCCCAATAAAAATGGTTTCAAATGAAGCAGGAACTTATTAATTAAATTATTGCAATTATTATTAATTATTTGTTATTAGTAACAGAAGCAATGAACTGGCAACAGATGGTGCGATATGGTGAAAAAGAGATTAATTTCATACATTCACTTTTGGCAGTCCTTCCGCCCAACCAGACCATCTGTGACACATTAGAAACGTTAGAAGCTGTACCATACATATTGCAAAGATGACACAAATTATTTGACTGTTTGCTTTTCCAGTCCAAAATCCATTCATTCTTCATGATCACAGAATTTTAAACAAAGTAGGGTTTATCATATACATTCTGACCCATGCTCCACTGCTGTTTCCATAGCATACTGCAGAGATTCTGCAGGATTTTGTCTGAACAATTTTGCAAACAGCAGAGCTGCACGTTCCAGTATGTGATCGAGCTAAAGTTCTTACTCACAGCACATTCTCCACAGATAACAATAGGAGTTTAAATCTGCACTTCGGGAATCATCCTTACTTTACTTTGCAATGAATTTCCAAGTGAAAACGTCTAATCTGTTTACAGAAAACTGATAGGGAGATTAATGCCATCCCCGCAATGGCTCTTATAATTTTGTTTCATGACAGCATTTAACATTTGGACATTTGTTTTTGGTTTTCTTCTGCTTTGGAATTTTTCCTGTCATATTTGTATACTGGATTTTGTAAAAACAGCCATTTCATCCAGCCAATGTATCTCCATAACACTCTTCAACTTTGCTACAAACATGTATATATACAGACATAGATGAAATTTTGCTTACCTTTACTTAATGTATTTTTAATGTTAGAAATTTAAGTTTAATGGGCACACATACCTGTATAATAAGATTTGGAATGCAGAAATATGATCAGAAATCTAAGAGATTTTCACAGATCAGATTTATTGATATACTGTGATCACTTTAGAGGAAATTTTAATTGACTGCGAAAAAGGCTAATGACATCTGTTTCCAGTTAAATAGTCTGCTTTTTTTAGTGCAAGTCTGTATTTTAAATTGTCCTAGATATTTTGTCCTACATAACTTAACATACCCAAATCCATCTGCTATGTGCATCAGATGACTTAAAATTGAAACTTGTAAAAGTAAGGAATGAGGATCAGGATTTCAGTGACCCAAAATGTGTGAGTCACAAATACATACTATGTAGAGGATATTCTTCTGCCCCTCATCATTGTTCTTTGTGTTTGGAAGGAAAAGAATGAATGGGCTAACAGAGCAAGGTATACGATCATTTTGTGACTCTGGAGTTTACTGCTGCATTTATCACATGATTTTTAAAGATATTTTCACGGAAGTAAAGAGATACTGTACAAGCAACATTGCTAACTACTCTGCCAGCTAACTGCCTTAGTCTTTCTAAACAATAGATTAAATAAGCCTTATGCTACTTTTTACACCTTGTTCCTCAAGTCTCTTCTCTTTACACCATATTTTTCTTGTACAGTTTTCTACCCCTCCCTCTTCTCCGTCTAATTGTCACAGCTTAGCATGCCAGCTCTCACAAGACCTCCGTGAATTCCTTACCAGAAAGGCAATATAGGTTATTACTTTAAACAAGTTTGTTCTGCAACAAATTTTCCAGATCTCTGTAAGCCTGAAAAGACAGTGTGTTCCACCTATCTAACCACTGCAGTGGATGTAGGAAGTGGATTCAATACCTGAAACAGAAACTACTTTCATCTGCTTTGTTGTTTTCCCTCTTGCTTCCTGTACGTTTAGCTTGGCAGTAAAAGGCTTCAAATTAAACAAAGAAACTCCAGTCTTTCTCTTATTCTTCTAGTGTAACAGCAAATTTTACCACCTTTGCTACTGTCAAAATGGGACAAAGGAAGACAATCACGGAGTGTTTTGTATTTAGTCCATACAAAAGCTTGCCTTAGTTGAAGAAAGAGAGATGCTATTGAAGTGCAAATTTCAATACACGAGTCCTAATGTTTTAGCAGGTTTGGTTTTATGTATCTTTAATAAAATATTAAAGTATTTTAATTGCTATCTTTTGCCATGAAAGTATACTGGTTAAAATACTTGTTTAATTGCTTAATATAATAGCAGAATATCTAGGTTTGTCTATTCTATTAGAATTGACAGATTTATCATAATTTTTTTTATTTTTTCTGGCTTGGTCAGTGTACACGCTCAGTTTATAAGAGAGCACATATAACTCAAATGTTATATTTATCTGTTTTCTTATTATTTTTACTGTTAAGGAAAATCTGAAGCTATAAGAGATCAAAAAAACCCGGTCCAAAGAAACAAAGATTTTAATTTTCTCCTTACTAGTTCTTGCTACTAATTAAGAAGCCAACACAAAAATGAAAGGATTTACCAAGGCATTAATTCAAAACATATTGGACAGTGACTTCCTCATTTAAAACAGCGAAATGGCTAAGTTAAACATCGGGGATAGATCAAGTCCTTTTCAATTGACATATGAGTTCTCAGGTAAACTCTGTCTGTCCCTTCCAGAAGGAAGGCCCCAAAAGCACTGTTTATAAGATGACTGCTCTGGCAGTTGATCAGACTAGGTGAAACAGACCCTTCACCAACAGAAGATACAATCAAAAAAGCTTTACGAATTGTAGCAAATGATGCCTACTCTGCTCTTAGCTCTATGTCAGGTGTTCAGACACTGGGGAGAAACTCTCTATAAATACTTGTAAAATCTTTATAAAAGCAAATAATTTCTTTAAGTCTGTGGTTTCCTCACAATTATGTGTATTTTCACCTAAAAAAAATTTCCCCCAATTCAAATCAATGACAATGATGCATCATACATGACTTGAAAAGTTATGTTAGCTTATGGAGAATAAACTGCAAATCATAATAGAAAATGCTATCTTTATTCCCAACATGTATGCAATTGACATCTCAAGCTAGAATAATTGAGAAAACAGAAAACAGGAAGAATTTTCAGTGATGTATGAACAGTCTGCACTCCTTTAAAGAAGATTCATTTTTTTATGAAGTTTAAAAGTTCAGTACAAAGACAGGATTAAAGTATTTCCTAGTACTTCCTAACTCTCAGAAACATGACCTATCTTCCGTCTCTTTTTCACAATTTTAAGTATGTTATTGTACTGCAGAAGATTGAGAACAATACTAGATAACTATTACTGTACTCAGAATATTATATATGAGCATTTAGCACTCTTTGTACAATTCAGCACTCTGATCCTCCTTTTTCTTTTCAAAGTATTTCCCAGAAAAAGGCATTTTTCCTGAATTTCCTTTTCCTGAATTTTTTACTTTGACAGCCACAGGTACATACTGTACATATAAGCAACTACATGTTGAAGTTGAATATGAGAGCTGTGTCCAAGAAAAATAATTTGGGCATGAAACTGAAGTATTTTCCCCCCACTTCATTTCAGAGAAACAAAACAAAATCTCATACAGTGGAATTTCAGGGCCAACCCAGATTTTTCTTTTGATCTAAACCAAAACCTATAGTATTCGCTTTTGTTCTTTTTGTTAATCTTTGAAACCAAAATACTATTTTGCAGCTTAAAAAGTTAATTGCAAAACACTTTGAAACAAAACAGTTTAGCAGTACCAAACTAAACCCACAATTATTTCACAGTACGGTTTCAATTTCCTTCTTCCTTCATTTTTGACTGAAACCATGTCTTGAATTCAGTTTGAACTCACAGATTCTTTTGATTTCCTTGAAAGTTCCTTTTGTTTGCAAATGACTACTCAAGCAAAATATACGCTCCAACTATAAAGTGCATACACTTACAGACGCATTTCTCACAAAGCAATTAACTCTTTGTTCAGGAAATCATAATGGCTTTCAGCTATTTCTGTATCGCTACCTTCTTTTTAACTGCTCATCTCAAGAGCCCACTAATTCCTGAAAGACAAAATGACATTATCTATCAGCTATTTCCACCTCCTTCTCCTTCCACTCTTCCTCCATGTATTCTTTCCATGCTTCAGAACATCTCTGATTCACACAATGTCTCCTTGTCATCTCTTGTCTTGTTTTCTCAATAAGCTTTCTCGGGTCATCTCATCTCTACTTTCTATGCTATGCAATGCCAGGATATACAAATGCTAATAGGATTTGAACCTATGAATCAAAAAAAGGAGTGCCTTGCCATCCTTTTTGTGAAATGAGAATATTTGTGAGCCCTCATTATGATCAAGGGCTGGTTGGTTTTGCACCAGAATTATGTAAGATGGTCAGACAGTTGTCCTTTAATGACTAAAAAAAGATGGAATATGTAACAAACATGTCAGGGATGGGCCCAAAGCATTCAGGACTCCAGAGTGCCTGGAAACAGCCAAAGTAAGGCCAAACAACATAACTTAATTCCCAGACGTACATATTACACAAACAGCCATGAAGACAATTTGCCTTCCCAGAGTCAAGAAGAAAAATGTCACATTAGTTATAGCTTCTTGGTCGCTAGTTCCAGCCCAAATACTTCAGCTTGCGTAAACCAGCAATATTTCAGTAACATAACAATAGTCAGCTCAGAAACAGCTCCAATAAGCTTCATTTCTGAAATCTTAATTTCTAACTGGCTGAAAGACTGCCATGCAAGCAACAAGCACTTACATTAATTCTTAGAATCAAAGAAATGAAGTAATGCAGCAACAAAAAACTTTTACTCCGTCAAAATCTGATAAGAGATCACAGAGTAAGGTGTAAAGTTTGGGAGACCTTCTTTTTACTTTCCCAGCCTAGCTGGTTCTCTCCACAGCACAAAATGGCCAGACCGTATCTATATCCCTGTCTTACCCGGCCATTGCCCTTTAACGTTCCTCGTATACTGGAAACAAGTGGATGATTTTTCATAGTGCTTTCCTATTTCCTGTGATAGCATCACTTTCTTTGTTTATAACCCCAAATGTCTGTTATATAAGTAATTCTAGAGTTGCAGGAAAATCCTAGCTGTCTGTAAGAATTTTTTCTAATTTCCAAATATGTTTAGTTCCTAAAAAAGGCATCAAGGTAGCCACTAAGCTACTAATAGGCCACTGTGTCAACTAGCCACAAAATAATCTTCTGGTGATTTATCAGTTTATTCCCTATATCAAAACCTATTTTCATTATCATATCAAGTTTCTGTTCCCTAATGATCTTACAGCCATCAAGGAAACTGCGTCTAACCTAAATGAGTAATTGAATTTGACACTGCTGTCCTAATCCATTATATTGACACTAGTATTTTAGGCAAGAGATACTTGTTAAGACAGCATGTGACCTAACCAGACTTCTCTTCTCTACAAAGATAAGCTAAATTTTGCCCATATAGACGATGTGAACCTGTGTAGGGTTTTTTCATGTTCCATCATAAGGCAGCTAAGTATTTTGGTTCCTATATTGTAACTATTATTCTTGCACAGATTAATAAGGAATTCATAATTCAGAAACATGTGACAGCAAGAATAACTACCAATCAGTATTCTTTTTATAATGGAGGAAATCAGTTTAATGTTAGAATACTAACTGGTGCTGTAGGATGTTATTCTTAAGGCAAGGCTGATAATTTTGGAGCACCATTGTACTTTGAAAAGTATATTTAATGTCTTACTTTAATGGTGATAAAAGGGCCAGAGAGAGCTCACCATCTCTTGGGGACCTTTCCTAATCTGCCTTCCTTTTTCCCCCTGCAAGATTAGTACTGGCCTTACTGCTTAAGGTGACACAAAATGATATGTGAGCTAGAGGGAAAACAGTGACTGAGGTCTTTCTTAGTCAAAGCTTTCTATAAGCCGTTGTCCTTGGTGGACAGGGAGTTTGTGGGGCACTTAGTCGCTGCACACTGTGCAGGCTCTCTAGCTGATTAAGGATTTGGTTTTTGAGATGTTAGGAAGGTTTTTCATGAAGAAAATTTATTCAGTAAACTCTAACGCCCCCCTTGCAGAACTTGTTATGTTTTCCTCTTATTCTTAGCAGAAAGTTCATTGCCATACATTCTGCATACAATTCTTCCCATATGCTAGCATATACTCTTCATCTCGCTTCAAATTCCACACTTTCTTTAAATTATTTCTTTATCACTCTAATTTCTACTCTAATTTTTAGAGCACAGACCTGGTTAGGCACATGGATATTCACATATCTTAAACCTAAAGAAATAAAAGTTCCAAAGGCATATATGGATTTTATTCCTATGGTTCTTCCATCTTTGATATAGCTTGTAAAAAAACCTTATAGCAATGATTAGAGAAATTACTATGAAAAAGGATTGCTAATTCAAGGGAAATCAAAATAGTTTTAAAAGAAAGACTACCCCAAGTGATTTATTTTATTTTGAGTGTAGAGCTCATTATTTGCCCTGTTGTACAACCCTGTTCTACAGTAGCTTAAATGTACTGTGGGATAGAAAATCAGGAATTCTGTTTCTATCTCTAGCATCAACTGTCTGCATGGTCCTGTACAAGCAGCATAACCTGTTTGAAACATGAAAGCAAAACTGTATATTATCTACAACTGAAAAGAAACATTGGCTTAGTAGGATCTTTGCTGTTTATCTAAGCATTTAAGAGAAAGAGGCAACACTCAGATTTTATTCCTTTCCTCATATATGCTGTTCTCCCTCATCAAACACTTCACAAAATTGGAACTCACTGTCTTCTACTACAAATGTCTCCTACTGGGAAGCTACTTTTTCTAAATGTGTTCAAAACAGATCATTAGTAAGTTTGCCAAAGGAAAACCTGTATAAAGCTTCAAGATTTTATTCCCCAAGAAAACACATTTTACTCCCTCATTCTCAACCAGCATAAAAGGAGAGACTTTTTTTTCTTCCCAAAAAGGCTAGAACAGGCAAGATCACAGAACAACCTTGTTCATATCCTGAACTCACACTAGAGATATCCTCCATTGACTTCTAGTATAAAGAAACAATAATTTAATTATTTTTTTTAAGGTTGGTAGAATAGAGCATCCCTCTTATGTAGAAGACCTGAGCCATGGACTCAACAACATTTTAACATCCATCTTACTTAATGCTGTACACGTGGCAGAGTCATTTTTGTAATAATCCTCAATCCCAAACACCTCTAATAAGGCTAAAGGTCATAACTCTCTCTCTCCCTTTGTTTGTTTATAGACATGTTTAGTGATGACAAGAGAGCTATTAACCCAGTTGTTTAAAATAATTCAATTAAATTATTAACTGAAACAACACGTAGCAGGTAGGATGTCATAATTTTATTTTGGTTTGGTTTGGTTTGGTTTGGTTTGGTTTCCTCTCTTCATATGCCTTTAAACTGCAAATGTAAAGCACTTGGACCTATCAGAAATAGTTAAGAAAATTCAAACTATCAGGAATATTTAAGGAATTGTAATAGTGTGTGTTGTGGCATTTTTCCTTTTTAGACTGAAACTGGTTTTCCACGAAAAAAAAAAAAGAGAAAGAGATTACCAAGTATAATTATTCTAAGATTCTCCTGTTTTCAAACCACAACAAAATCAACAAGTCAGAACACATGCATCCAAGAAGCTGTCCTTGTGCTGTGTCTTCCTTGTATCCCTACTCCAACTGAGCCCTTTTTGCTTATTTCACTCAGTTTTAATCTACAATGTGAGATTGGTGGGGCAAGGACTCAGTAGTTTTTGGCTCCTTTCAGACTTTTAAAATAGAAATATTAAATTTTAATAATAATTAGATTTTAAATTGGCAATTCATAGAGCTTCAAAGTCACTCATGATGAGGTTTTTATTCTAAGGAACAGGACAGAAAACAATGTATGAAAAAGTAGATCATCTCTTTGTTATACCTTCTTGTTCTGGTACTGCACAAGTCCATGTAGCTTAAATGCATTTTACATAAGGTTTTCTTTTGCCATCTCTATAGAAATGTCTTTCTGTGCTAATTAGATGTGTGCTATTGTATGTGTAATGATACTTAATATATTCTAAGTGTTTTGAAATATGTCCTACTTCTATCAGGCCACCATAAGAACTGAAAATATCTCCACACAGAAGAAATGCAGCACTTTCCTCATCTGTTTTGGGAAAATAATCATAATTCAGAGCTAGAATGTGCCATTGCTTCTAACAGGATAGCGGTTTCATGGAGTTAAGTCTTAGACAGACTACACCACAACATACCTGAACTGGGCCATAATAACTGCAGGGGTTTGAACATTCTAAAGTTGTTTTATGGAAATGACCACGGGCATATATTGTAGAATAATAAACCTTTACATCTTTAGGCACCTTTCCTCCTCTCTCCTATTTAGCACCAGTTGACTTATCCTTTTGGTACATAAAAGGACTATTGTTCGTAGAACAAAAAATACTGCTTGCATATTTCATGCTGCTGGGCTTTTTTAAAAAAGGGAGAGTCTCATCTCAAATCAATCATAAATCAACCCATGAAGTGCAAAAGATGTCCCCTTTTCTTTCATTTCTGACTTTAGTCATATGAAGTTTAAAGGCTAGGGCTATTTTGATGAAGTTAGGGTGAAAAGTTATCCTAATCTTCTTTAAAGCACAAAAGAAATGAAGTTGCTACCAGTTTTTGAGTCCTATACAGACATTTATTTGATTCACACATCTCAGGTAGTCTTTCCTTGTGATGGATGGTTTCAAGCTCTAAACTTTCTATTATTCTGAGATGGCCCTTGGTGTTGTGCAGCAGGCTGCACTTACAGCATCTATTACCAGAACATGCCTTAAACAAAATACATCTGTCAAGAAAAAAGTGACAGATCTACACCAAAGGATTCCCAGATTGAATGTACAAGAGAGTCATCAGTATTCTAACAGTATTTGTTAGATTCCTTGAAATATTTCCCCCTTCTTAAATATCTGTTTTTCATAAAACAGGCCAACTTTGTATTTTAAAAGGTATGCGTACATTGCTTTGTAACCATATGTCTTCAGATCTTACAATCATCTACAAGTGGCAGTTCATTTATATGATAACTTTACAGATATTCTAATTTTCTAACCCTTTCTTACAATGCAGGAACAAGACAGCAATACAGAGACTAAAGACTATATGGACTAAGTCTTCTGTTGTACCTTTGCCAATTGTGGTCTGCAAAGACGTTGACTGGTGAAGTATTTACCTCCTCAGTTAATCCTGTTTCTGTTGGGAATTTGTGTAGGAGTTGCGTGAGCTGGCAGTTATATAATCTGGCAGCTACATTTACAAGTAAATAAGATGCTAAACCCAGTGCAGAATAAGAAAAAGGTTTTCACTACCAAGTATCAAGACCATCAGCACTGATTTAGAGGAGGAATCAGCAGTGGTTTGAAAGCCCCAAAGTAAATCAAGAGAAGACTCAAAAGTAAGCTATCCTTAATGGTTTCTTTTATTTCACAATGAGTCACCTGCTTCTCCTGGTTTCTGATCATTTTGATTTCTTGCTTATTTTTATACCTGTAACAACATTCTTCATCTTGCATCTATTTTTGTCTGTCAAATGTCAACCCCCAAATTAGTGTCTTTCTTCAGTCATCTCCATCACAGAAGCTCACCTCCTAGATATGCAGCAAAGGAGGGGAAACAACATATTGTGTGACAACCTGGCATCTAGCATTACTCTCTTCAAAAGAAGCTTTTCAAGCTTGCTGTCTTTCCAGGTGACTGCTCAAACAAGATATAAAAATGCATAGTGAACTATTATATGAATATTAAAGGGACATAACCTTTACCTGGCTAATACCATTATTTATTAAACTGGTGACTTTGGCAGACAAATTGATGTCAGGGTTCACGGATTGCTTGGACTGATTTGAATGATCCTCAGAGGCTAACAGAATCAAACGAGGTTCAAGGTGCGCAGAGAAAATTAACGTCTGAGCATTCAGATGCACTGTTTGCTCCTGGGAGGACATAACGAAGTACTTTAGGTAAGGCTTATCAACATGATAGCTCCCAAGAGCATTTTTCCTTTGTCTGCATAAGTCATCTTCACAGACAGAGGAAATGGGATACATTAGACGAGCCAGAAAAAGACCCAGTAACTGGACTTTGGTTAAGATCTGACTCTACCATGAAAAGCATGTGAAAGTCTATGCTATACCTAGCAAGAAGGAAAAATAAGTTTCTGGCTT
Organism: Haliaeetus albicilla; assembly: GCF_947461875.1. Lineage (NCBI taxonomy): Eukaryota > Metazoa > Chordata > Aves > Accipitriformes > Accipitridae > Haliaeetus > Haliaeetus albicilla. Next base: position 21,741,077 of record NC_091505.1, on the reverse strand, counting down.
TTCAGACCACAGTCCTCAAAGTTACAGTCAAGTCTTTCCCATGTTTTTGCCCATCTGTCTAATCAGCTATAAGCCTAGACAGCATTGGAATGGAGTCACTGTCATTATCCCCTTGCTGTAATTGGCATGGCAGGATGGAGCAGCATGTACAGCCCTCTCCTGGTGTGAGAGAAAGAGTGAAGAGAAACCAAAGCAAGTGAGCCAGATGTCACAGAGACTCTAAGAAGTGTGCTGGGATCCACAGGATGAGTGAACAAGCTGTCTGCTTTTACTACAGAGAAGCTCTGTTTCTTCCCATCCTCCATTTTCTTTGTTTTTTCCAGTGCTTATGACTTTGGTTTTGTTGGTTTTGTACCTCTGACCAAAGGTGCTGTATTTCAGTAACTGTGAGTATGAAACATTCCACTTTTGATGAGCCTTCCTCTTTTCATGTTGTTTCATGTAACATTGATGTTACCAGGAGACTGTGAGGGAACAAGATTGTTTAAATGACAATATAGGAGCATGAAAGAAAGAAAAGGACTTAATAAAAAGTGAACGACCATTTTATTTTGGCAGTTTTGTAATCTCTTTGGAATACTTTCTTTGGCTTATCTCTCTCTATAAGAAGGCCAGATCCCACTACAGCTATGACCAGAAACTATTCATACTTGGCCCTTAGACAAAGAGACTGGTCCGAGAAGCAAGAAGGAGGAGAATAATTTAATTTTGTGGTATGTGGTACAATAAGACCCTGATCTGTGCTAGAATTTTTAAGGTTGAATGCCCATCGTTGAATCAAACTGTTGCATAAGTTGGATAAATCTCGGGACTGCAGTATGCCTTGGTCTGTAACAACCTTCTAGGTCAATCCAGAACTCTATCAGACCTACTGTGCCTTTTTTTACCCTCCTTTTGCTCCTTGATGCTGACTATGCATTTCAGATTTTGTCTGGCAGCCTAGCCAGCACTGAGAGGTAAAACGGAACCACAGTACTACTGAACTGACTGTAAAAAACCCAACAAAACCCCAAACAAAACCAAAAGAGAAATTGTAGTTTAATTTCCTTGTTAGTTTTATATGAAACAGAGCTTTTGGTTTCATTCTTTTTCAGATTTCAGTTCTAGTGTGTAACATCCAGAGTTTGTTTCAGACCTCAGCAGAAGTCTATCATCCATAACTATTTAAATAATTCCAGAGTCCTCAGTTCAGAATGTACAGTGTTACCATACGCATTTCTCCAGAATCAAAGGTGAAAGAGAATTAAATTCGTTCCAGATGGAGTGGACTTTAGCTAAAGAGGAAAAGTCAGAAGCTTAACCATATGATAGACCTAGAGGCAACTCCAAAGCTGCCAGGAGCTGCTTTTGGAGTCTGCCAAGGAGACAGATGCTCATGCCAACAGTGCATAGATTGGCATCATTTATATCACATCAGGCCTCATGCTGTCACGACGCCACAGTGCAAAGTACTAAGTCGGACAGCTAATATTTAGAAAAGAGCAATCACACTGCATATATTTACATCATATATCCAGTAACAGTTTTCATATTATATTTACCCTTTAGGATCTTGACTTTTAAGACATGAAAGCATGTCTTTTCTTACTGTCTTCGTTTAACTCTTAATAAAAACTTCACAAGCACATCAAAGCATAAAGATAAACTAAACCTTTAATTTTTATATCAATGAAAAACCTTGCCATAAGTAGTGATCAAATACAGGATATTAATGTGGAAACTAGATCTTCCACTTATAAAATAATTTCCCATAAGATCCAGGGAATGGTTTGGGGTTTTTTTTCCTCCCTATTTTCACTTTAAAAAACCTGAATACGAAGTGCAAAGCTGCAAAGACACAAACACACAATACATATCTAAAAACTGTTTTTCTTTTAGTGGATTCACACATTGTTCCTAACTTTATGCTCTATCACTTGGAACATCTTTCTGTCTGAAAACAAATTATGCTCTGTATGGAGCAACAAGCCTAACCTTAGGCATCTAGCAGCATAGAACTGTACAGATGTATTACAGCAAATATCCATATTACATGCTGTGTCATGTCATTTGAACAAGTGCAAACTCTTGCATGCAATTTTGTACACAAACTGGTTCAAACATGCCTTGTTTAGAGATCACTGTGCTGAGACTTCAGGTTTGATTGCACCGTCTGTTAAAATCACAGTTTCATGGAGTTCTCTGAATATACCTAATAATCATCTAAATCCAACATTAGTACAAAAGTTCTGAACAAAGTAGGGTGCAAATGGATAGAAAGCACTATGTCAGCACACAGTAAATCAGTGACATCAGAAAGGAGCACTGCAGCTCTTAAATACATCCATAGCAGGAAGGATTAACTTTGTTCTCTATGGAGATCCCACCATAAAGTGTGTTAAAATCTACCTCTCCCTGATTGAGAGCCTGAATAAACATTGACAATTATTTAACAGCTGTTTAGGCAGCATGTTTACATATCCTGGGGACTGTGCAATCCAAATATTGTGATTTCATTAAGGAGCTTTGCCCTAAAGAAGCTGAGGGATTGAGACTTCTGAGAACCCTAGAGCAACATGGTAATTTTCCTACTGCACTACCTGGGCTTCACAAGGGGTTGATCTGGAAGCAACCTTGCAGATGGTTTACTACTACAGAAGTTCTCAACAGCATGGTAAAACAGTGTGGTCCTGGGAAAAAAACAAACCAAACCAAACCAAAACGCATCACCACTCCGTCAGACACTGCATAAACAACAACACAGTTTTGCTTATTTGAGGGCTTTCTGATGCATTTCCTTGGCTTTCTATTCCTGACCATCAAACACTCATTAAAAATCCTATGTTGTCTGTGCATCAGAAAAATAAACATCTTCATACCAATGCGTTCCTGCTGAATGCCAGTATCCCCCTCACGTGCCATAGAAAAGTACAGGTTTGCATCAGCTATTAAGTTCTTCATCTCTCCCAAAAGAAATAACTGAATCTAACCTGCTAGCTTCCTAAAAAGCTATAGCTAAGCATCTCCATCCCACTTACTTCATGGCCAAACATTCTGCTCTCAAATCCCTGTACAATCTGGAGAGTCTTTTGATACCATTCAAAATATGCATTTCATTTGTGTAGGCCTATCAGCAAAAGCTCTCATGCTAAACTGTGACTGAGAGCTGCATGACTGTGGCAGCTGGAGCCCAGATAAGACCTTTGCTGGATTTATTGACATTTGGAAGAGGCGAAGGAGTAGTTTCAAGAACTAGTTTCAAGAACTGATGAGGTCAGATAATCTTGAGTGAGTAAGGTATGTTTGGGATTAGTATTTCTGGGACGAATAGCTCACCTTGTCTGCAAACTCAAATCACGCTTAGGACCCAATATATTGCTCACTTTATGTTAAAATATATATTGACCTAGTCTAAGCAGCCAGATTGTTTTTCTCCCACAAAATATTCTTTATTACTTGTGTGCCATTCTGAATACAAAAATATTTAAACCAAATATATATTTTGCAAACACTATAAAGGTAAAAGATCTGCTTTTAAATGATAAAGAGTATTTACATAACAGATGTTTAAAAAGAATATAACATTGTATTTGCTTAATCCAATTAATTTACATTCAGTACCTTTAATGTGGCAGAAGTTACAAATGAGTGGTTTTAATCTCTGCAGAGTTCAAATTTTCACTCTACAAATAGTACAGTCCTTAAAAAACACATTATTATTTCCAGTACTAAAAATGAAAGTAATAGTTCTCTAATATCTATTTTCTTCAGAAAAGCAAACTAAAAAGCTTATTTGTTTCAGGAATTACGTCTTTCTGCTCTCAGTCTGTTGTTTCATGGAAAGCATCTTTCTTATGTCTCATATTTAACTCTGTAAACTACACAGCTTTTAAAAAGAACAAGTAATACAAAAAAACCCTACCGTCCTGGTTTCACCTGGGATAGAGTTAATTTTCTTTCTTGTAGTAAGTATAGTGTTATGTTTTGGGTTCAGTATGAGAAGAATGTTGATAACACTGATGTTTTCAGTTGTTGCTAAGCAGTGTTTAGACTAAAGTCAAGGATTTTTCAGCTTCTCATGCCCAGCCAGCAAGAAGGCTGGAGGGGCACAAGAAGATGGGAGGGGACACAGCCAGGACACCTGACCCAAACTGGCCAATGGGGTATTCCATACCATGTGACATCATGTCCAGTATATAAACTGGGGGGGGGAGCTGGCCTGGGGGAATCGCTGCTCAGGAACTAACTGGGCATCGGTCAGCGAGTGGTGAGCAATTGCACTGTGCATCACTTGTTTTGTATATTCCAATCCTTTTGTTATTATTGTCATTTTATTATTGTTATTATCATTATTATTGTCTTCCTTTCTGTTCTATTAAACTGTTCTTATCTCAACCCATGAGTTTTACTTTTTTTTTCCTGATTCTCTCCCCCATCCCACTGGGTGGGGGGAAGCAAGTGAGCATCTGCGTGGTGCTTGGTTGCTGGCTGGGTTTAAACCACGACAACCACCCAAACCTATGGAAAGCAGAAAGGATGCTATACGCAGGTGAATACATATGGCATTGAACAAATCAGTGTAATGGAAAAAAAAAAATATCAAAAAGGCAGTTCAGGCAGTTCTGTTTCTTTTCTCTGATTGCAAGGCCAGGAAGACAGTAAATAGAACTGATTTAAATATCAAACAAAAGAATTTTTTTCATTCTATCTTACATCAATTTACCTGTGGAACTAATTGCCATATGAGCTGGTGTAAGATCAGCTAGAAAAAAGTCAATGTTATTCAAACTGGGTGGAAAACAATCATAATGGATTAATTACAAGTGTGTATATTAATACAGACTCCTGTTGAAAGATGTAAGCCATCCATTCACTGACTACAAGAGATTTCCATAAGTGCTATTTTCATGCTATATAGTATATTTATTCTGAAACACATAGTACTGGCCACTGCCAGACAAAGCACTGAAATAGATGCTTTGCTAGTAGATAATTAAGGTAACCCAGACTAATGTTTTGGGAAGAGGTGGGGGCAGGGGAGTCCAGAAGGAGAGATGCTGAAAGCCAGAACACGCTGGTTTTTCAGCCACTATGGAAACTCACAAATTATTTTCCTTTGGTCAGTAAGTGAAACACAGTCTTTTCAGTCTTAAAAAATAACATTTCAGTCTTGATGCATTTTTGACAGTTACAGTCAAAAGAGTGAGTTTAAGAGAGGGGTTTGGCCAGTTTCACTAAATATCCCTCTATCGGATCAGACTACTTACTCCAAAGTCAGCAGTCCATACGCAAAACTTTCCATTGCAATAGCAACAATGTGCATTGCTGGTAGCAAAAAAATATCTTCTGTGACATAGCCTCTCCTCTGCTAGAATATCTCCCAGCCAGCAACACAGAAGGACCCTGGGCAAGGCTGGCTTGACTGCAGGAACAGGGACCTCCTTGCTCTTATGCTAGTCTGTTTGAGCAGGTATTGAGCACTCTGGGGAAACAAACACTTTTAGAGAGTTCTTCCTTAATTAACACCCACACAGATAAGCCCCTGAAGTCACTAAAAATCCAAGAGCCAAACAAGTCCCAACAACTGAATTCAATTAAATATGACAACCATTTCTATCTTTCTTCTACTTCCTGTTATCACACAGATAAACAGGAGGACAGGATTACTGATTCAGAGCAAAGGTTCACTGAGCTCATTCTCCTTTCTCCATAAACAGCCACAAAGGACTGTCTTGTGATGAGTGTAAAGCCAGGCCAAGCATACACAGTCCTTTCCCTTCATGCACTCTCAGCCTCCAACCATTTTCAGCTCAGCAACCTGCTCAGCTCCACCTAGTCTCTTAATAACCCTCTCATGAATTCCTTGGCATGAACTTGTCTGGTCTCTTCTGAGCCACTCTGAACATAGCCAGAAAACAGAAATGATAGTTTTCATAGCTTCTGAGATTACATGGATAGAAAGCATTTAACTATGACTAAATCAGTACTGAAATCTACTCACTACATAAGTGACCAGAGTTAATAACATAGTTCCTGCTGGTTGGATAAGTGCCAAGTCCGATGCTACATTTCTTCACATACTATTACTCTTTGCATTGCCCCTAAATAACTGCATCCTCATGTAGACCAAGAGTCCTCTATTCTGGTATGTATAAATCAGAATAACCAGATTTGCCAGAACTGCTTTTGTGCAATTGCAATGCAGGACCTCTAAATTAGAGGCAATTTTCTTTAGTCTTAGATTGCTGCTGAGCAAGAAGAGGTTTAAACCGTGTAACAGTGTGCATGTAATATAAATAAACAAGTTAACATATTTATAAGACCAAAACCTTTAGAGGAGATAATATTTTAAAATACATATTTGAGTATAATATTCACTACAATGATAAAGAACTTGTAGCCTGCCAATACTGATGGGGAAAATAATTCAAATTGGTGGGTAGTTCTACTGTTATACTGAGGAAAGTAAATTCTACATAACTATAAAGTTGTAGTTGCCAAACTATTTGTACAAGAAGATCATTTTTTAGGAATTCCTAGGAGGTAGAAAAAGAAACTAAGGCTGTCTAATCAAAATATGAAACTCCCAGTAGGAGAAGAAAGCTTCAACCTTCCAGATATAAAACATATTACATAGCATTCACACTTGAGCAATTGATAGAATGGTTGAGAAAGACAGTCATGCAGTCAGCAGAATAGATAACCTTGGGGGAAAAAAGTATATGAAATTTCTGTCCCTCCAGGTATTATTCATTTGCTGAAACTGGAGGAGCAAAGATCCAGAACTTTAGACCATTAAGACTACAAAGAAAATGCGATTAGCTTATATGCAGAAAATTTAAGTTTAGTCTGTATTTCCTTATGAAACTTCAAAGGGAAAAATCTCATTTTTTACTACTAGAAAATACCGAGTTATCTTATTTTAATCAAGGTGTTACTGCAGTCAGTTAGAAATCGTGACTGTTCTTTTCATTTGAAAAGTACAACATGGTTTTTCAATAGATATTGGCAATTCTTTAGGGCCCAATCCTAAGACAAAAGCTTTTCCGTTGCCTCCCTAGGTTTTGCATTAGGCCTTTAGTAAACTGAAATGAAACAAAATCCCAGAACACTCACACATGTTGCCATTTATCAAACAGCCAACTAAAACTGCAACAGCATTCAGAGTCACAGGCTTTCTATCATTTCCAGTGAAGTATGGTCCAAGTGGAATGCAGGATCAAATTCATTCACTGTACAACAGAGAAAAGAAATATGCCATAGCACTAGGCATACTATGAGCAATAGGAATATTAAATGTGGTCATACAGGGAAAATATGTAGCCCTTATCCTATGTAAAACATTGAATGAACCAAAATACTTTCTGATGTCAGATGCTCGCCACTGTAAGGCTGAACTACAATTTTTTTAATCTCAAGATTAGCCGATACCTTTTAAAGAAATTTAGACAAAATTCTCTTTTGCCAAAAAGTTACATCTCCTTATTCTTCTTGTTGGAGATGTTATTCTTCCATGCTCAGTGAGATAATTTCCACTTTACTTCTACAGGCTACTTGTCACCCACCTTTGATGGAAGAAATGTTAGTAATGTAAGGATGTAAGAACACATGCAAACCACAATCAGGTCCCAGTGGAAAAGCCTGAACTCTTGAAGAAGAAGTACACAGAGACATGCACATTTTTTCCATTTGAACAAGAATTTAGGAATTAGGAATGAAGAACACATGCCACTCAGGATTCCTGTACTTGCATTAGGACCTGCTAGTCATACACTTGCTAGTTCAAAAAATCATGCCTGGGCTTCCACCAGCATTCCTCCTGACTGATATCTCTACTTGGCCTAAAGAGCACAAAACTCTTTTTGCAAAGTATCCAGGGGTCCCTTTACAAAACAACATATGAAAAATATGTGCTGTCCTGCAATAACATTTTTTTTTCTCTGTAAAGGTTATTTTGGTTATGTAATGACCGTCCCAGATTATTGTCCTGGACTGCCTTGGATTATTGCTATTGCATATTGGAGAGATTAAATCCAGAGAATATGTGGGCATTTGTAGCTGGATGTGTATCTTCAGAAAGTGTGATTGGTGTGGAGGGATAGAAAATTCATACAAGTTATTTCCCCAAGGTTATCAATTCTGCTGACGGCATGGCTGTCTCTCTAAAGAATTCTACCAATGGCTTTAAGTATGAATGCTATGTAACATGTTTTAAATCTGGAAGGTTGAAGCTTTTTCTACTGGGACTGCTGTGTTTTGATGAGACAGCCTGCTACCAGGCTTATTTACTCATCTTTTAACTCAGGTATTCAAAGTTTAGAAAGAATTTAGTCATCTTGAATATTTCTGGAGCTCCAGCTAGTTAAAACTTTGAAAAGCACTTCATTTCAGCTTTTAATTTGGAATGGTTCCACTGCTCACCTGTATCTGAATCTCATTAGATAAAATATTTCATACAGCACAAAGACAGAAATTAAAAGGGAGATGATTAACATTACAACCTGCTAATTGGCACATAAAAAGCCATATAAATACCCACATCAGTCACTCTGTATACAAGTCAAATCACTGAAGTTCTACTTACTATTATTAGGAAGCATGTAATAGAATAGTAAATACCTGCCTTAAGAAAAAGATTTTCCTTTCCTTTTTTTTTATTCCTTTAACCCTTTTAAAATTACATTTACTTAAAAGCATCAGAGTATTTGGATTCTCACAACAGCAAAAATCCTCCTCATCTAGAATAGTTTAAAAAAGTTGACAAACTTTTAAATAGTTTTGATCTGCTCACATCTTCATTTTTACTCTATTAAAATATTTTAAAAAATAATGTCAATAATTCCACATACTATATACCCTAGAGAAAATGTTGGAAACAAATATTACTGCATTTCTCTTGTACAGTATTTGTAAGATTAATTAGGACTAAAATTTAGGATTAAATCCTACCAGATAATTTTTTTTCTCCCCACATGCTATGATTTCTATATTATGATTAAAGTCTTTTGCCATTCTTCAAAGCTAAAGTCTGGGAGAAGCTATTCACTAACTCTGAGTTTATGAATCCAAAATAATGAAATCATGTCTCTTCTTGTTTTAAAGCCTACTTGATCGCTAAGGTTTGAAAAGAAAAATCAGTGGGCCTTTACTATGAGCTTTCAAAAGAAGACATAGAAACTGATAGATCAGATGCTTGATAAATGGCAGATTGCCAGAGAGTTATCCATATGGCTCTCCAGATAATGTTTGAATAAGATGAAAGTTTTCTTTGATTGAAAAACCTACAGCTTCAGACGCTTTCCTCACACCCTGCAACTTGCATTAATAAGACTCAATTCAGAACAAGTTTTCTGTGCTACAGACATTCTCATTTGGCCAGAAGATGATCAACTATTATCATAATATTCATCCGTGCTTTCCAGGCTCTGCACAAGTCAAGAAATAAGTCTTGCTGTAAGAACGAACTCTCCCTGGAAAAGCCATAGCACAGAGTCAACAAAAGTTCAGCTCTGCTAAAATATGCTGGAAATATGTTCCATCAAATTTAAGCACAAGATCTATAGGGAAGGGCTTCTGTTTCCTACAGTTTTTTGCAAAATGGGCAAATAGCCATTTATTTTAACAGTCCCTCAAGATTCCTAAATGACACATCAAATGGATTGTTTGATTTTGTAAGTGAAAACAGGCATAGCCCGACCCTACTGTGACGATTTAGTGACACAATAGCACAAAAGAAGTCAGTGGAAGTTGCAAGTACACAGAATCACTGGCAATCAGGCCATATGTAGGAACTCAGGGTGAAAGCAGAGGCTCTTTGACTTTACTGTTTATAGTGGTGGTAAGATCAAATTTGTTACTGCATATTTTTTTTAACAGGTAACACAAAACGCTCATGCTGCCAACTGCTTAAGCACTTCTTTGTATCACTGGGCATTGCTAAGACTGTTTTACAGCTGCTTAGGAGGGCAAACAGCTGATTTCCTATATCTTAAGAACTGATTTCCAGAATGAACATAATACTTTATCTACTAGGTAATACTTTCAAGCTTGTATTTTTAAACTGAATATACTGTCTTTTACTTCACAGACCTCTAGCCAGTGTATATAGATGTCCCAGAAGTAAAAAAAGTAGTAAAGACTACTTGCATTCTAGGCATTTTATGAGGTTAAAGGGGGAAAAATGCAATGCCCTAATTCAAATGAGTTTAAATGTGATTAAATGGCTAGTTAATGAATATAGCTGAGTCCAGGTTACATACTGACTTATGATTCAGCCATTTTAGAGTTCATGTTTGAAAAATTAAGTCTCTGCTACCTCTAGTTGACTAAATTTATACTTTTGCTTTGGTTCATGCTTTATATTCACATGAGGTGTATCAAATACGATTCGTCTTTTTAAAAAATCCAATAATTTTTGTTAGAAACAAATCCAATTTGTTTATTAATCTCTCAAATATGTCAAATTGATTTTTAATTGAGAAGTAATTGCATTTTGCCTTATACAGTCTTTGTTGATTTCATAAGCTTACCATCAATCCTTTGGTGATTTCTCACCTGATAAAGAAATAACATATCTAATTAATCATGTTGTGTAATAACAAATCTCCTTTTTAGAAGTACAATAATTAGATTGGGAAAATGCTAGGAAAACAAGAAAATTATTCCCCAAGGTATAGGGATTGTGGGTTCTACTTGAAAGGAAGATACGCAGTTTGCGAAGTTGATTAATTAGTTTTAAGAGGATCTCAAAAAGCTTGGTACTTTGAAGTATGCAATCAGTTTTGAAAAAAATATATCTGTGCTACAAAGATACCTTGTACCAACTTTCAAAATATTATCTGTGGCAAAACACAGCATTTGCTTTGCTATATGAAAAACCTGTTTTCACTTTTGGAGACACAGTATGATAAATTTTGGCAAGCTGAGTGATTTCCTATCTATGATTCATTTGGCAAGGCAGAAATGCTAAATAAGAAGCTTGCCTTGAATGTACATACCCCATCCATGGTTTCAGCTGCAGCAGCTGAGAGTAAAGAAGATGCTAGTTCAAGTGAGAAGTCTTTTTGGACAAGAGTCTGTAATGAATCACACTTAAAATATGTGGTCATTCTCCACCATGTGCATATTTTTATCTTTCTTATTAGACATCCAAAAAATGTAAAAATCTCTATACATCTCATTTTGAGACCTGTGGCAGAGATGAATAGATAGTTTAAATGAATGATTTGAAGCTGACAACCTCAGCAAACTGTGGCTCAGAGCAACTGTGAGCAACACAGCTGTGGCATCATGCTGAAAATATCACCCTATCTGAACATATGTACAAACCTCAAGAATGAATTAATTGTGTCCTGGAGGGGAAAAGACAGGAAAAGAACACTGAATTCTGTTACGTACATAAAAGGGTATCTGAAAAGTCTCTTCAGTATAGAAGATCAAGAATTCTCCTCTAAAAAAGCAATAAAATAATGTAGAGAGTCAAACACAGAGGAGTTGCTGATTTCACAAAGCTGTTTTGAACTTCCATTTCCTCTTTCTCAAGGCACATTTTGAATAAACACAACATTTCTGCCTGAATAAATCAAATAATAAAATACTAAAAGTACATGACAAAGAGTCTTATGGTTTCAAATGAGTATCTGGAAGAGCAATAGAACATTATGGACCAATATTTTTCTATCATTTGCCTATTGGATAAACTCTTTGAAAAAAGGGCTTTTTGTTTTGGCCAGCAGTTGGTGTGTGATTTGAGCTCTTCAGCAGTAACAAAGTAAAAAGAAGACGAGATAGCAGCTTATTTTTACTTGTTTCATAACTTTTCAAAGATATACCCTTTTCTCAAATATGTCATACAGTTAATTGATAAATAATAAAAGCAGCAGCCCAAATTCCTCATATTTTCACTAATTTCATTATTCAATCCTGCCCTTTAGAAATATACCTATTCTCACTTCCAAAACCCAAAAGAACATTTTTTTTTCTTCCTCAACTCTTTAAATGTGAGGCCCATCAGCACATCTTGACAAGATTATCCTGCTTCATAACACAGGATCTGCCCTTTGTGGGATACAGCAAGGCTATATCATATATAGGCTATACCTATATAATTTTGTGGCGTACATCACTTTTCCTTACCTGCTCTTGTGATTAAACCCTGCTTAGTAGGAATTCTACAGCACTTCATATATCATCATCACAAGGTCCATTATTCAAAACTTCCAAATGACAGTCAATAGAAATTGGACATAATAGAGAATTCTAAAAGTTATACAAGTTATAAAGTCAACACAGCCCTAGACTCTCACAATACCATTGGGTACTTCATTTCTACACTATTCAAGTTCTAGGACTAATAATTTCATCTAAGAAGTCATCATGCTTTTTGCATAATCCATTTTAGACTGTTTAATCCTAAACGTATTTTTCTTTCAATCTCTTCCATTTCAAGGGCAGGCTCCTTAGAAAGATCAAACTCATCATTCACACTCAGTTTCAATGTTAATTAATTTCAAAGTATTGTCAAATCCATATGAAAAGTAAAACTCTTCTATTAGAGTCTGTGACTTTGTAGCTCACCACTGAATGGAGGCCAAGCCTGTCAGTCACAAAACTCTGTATGATCTCTCTTCTGTGTCTGAAAATTATTTTCCTAAGCCAGAGGATATGTTGCCAACAATACTACCAGGCGTGTGCCCATTGATTTGAGAGGTTTCATAACTATATTACATTGCGAAGTCTCCTGGACTTTCTTCTTTGTCCTCTGAAATTTACTATTTTTTTAAACTAAAGATAGACTTGTCATTATAAAACATTTTTCCTTCCCCCCCCCCCCTTAAAGTAATTTCTTAGTCTAGAAGAAACTATTAAAAATCTGTGAAGTTCAAAATCTGACAGTTAAGTTCAATATTCTGAAGGCAAATCTAAAGTGTCACAGACTTAAAACTTTCTGACATCTGCAATCCTAGCTGATTATTTCAGTTGATTGTGAAAATAGGAAAAATAATCTTTACAGAAATTATTTGAAAGAATAAATTTGCTTTTTATGTGTTATAACTTATCTGGATTTAAAGTCCTAAGATGTCCATTCTCTAAACAAAACTGGCCTTAACTAGTATTCTCCTCTGCAGCACCTTTTTAAAGAACAGAACAGTATCTTTACACTACTTGCCACAGAGAGGGTTTATTTGTGAAATATTTATTCCATTTCTTCTTGATTATTTCACAATCCCTAAAAAAAAAATATTTATGCAACATTATTTCAGTTAATGTAATCTGCAAATTCCTGCTATATTTCATTCTATCAAGTAAACATTCCTTGACTTTCTCTCTCATGTCACACACTCCAGCAGCTGTGTCCTTGATGAATCTGGATAGAAATTAGTTTAGATCTGATAGCATTCATCTTGTTTGCTAATTTTAAACTTTTTCTTCTCAATTCAAACATCTCTTCATTCATCTATTCCTGATACCCATTTATTGGCAAATACAGTAGTCCCCAGCAGCTGGCAATATGAATTATACCTATTTATCCTAGAAATGGGCCAGCACTGCAAAATTTAAGACTGGCTGAAAAACAGACAGAGATGACAGGTGACTGTGAGAAGAACTGTAATAAGTGCTTGAATTTCTAGACAATGAATCAATTTATGTTACTGCTAGTCAGTAAAATCTTAATAAACATATTTTTCTACGCTTAGAAAAATAAAATTCAGTTCAAAAATTCTCCACATGCATAGCTAATCCTAATGTTCTTACTTTTTAGCAGCTAGGTATATACTTCATATACTCTTCTCAATAACCTTCTACCCTCTTATAACCACATGTATTTCAGTCACCCATCAGCTGAAACTAATGAACATTAGTTTTTAGGTTCATGGCTGAAACCAGGATGGTATTGTCTCTATTATAGATTACCAGTCTGTTAAAATTTCTCTTGCGTGCTGACACATATTTTAATAATAGATACAGAGCATTTCTTTTTTCCTAAATGTTTAATATGGACTGACTGCTCAAAGGTGCTATCTTGTGAAATCATTTGCTTTTACATATTTCAATGTTTAAAAAAAAATTCAAAAATTTTAATATTTGAGTAAGGATATAATGAAAATTCCTCCACTTGGACACAGATGCACCTGCAAAAGTCCACTGAAGTATCAAAGATTCCAAATTCATTTATTTTACTAACATGATAGACAGTTACGATGGAAAAAGGGTATGAAGCTTTCGTTATATGGACGGAGAGAGCTTTTCTCATATTAGGTGAAAGGCTGGAGAGAAGTTCTGGAGTTATACATTATTATTCTCCAGACCAGTGGCAATTAGACTAAGAACAACAGCACAAGGCTTTGTGGCTCCCTTTTGTTTCAGAAAAGCCTGTTTTACTGGAAGGTATTGCCCATATGGTTTTACTAAGGCTACGCTGGCATGGGGTTAAGCACAGTCAGAAAAGTCACAGTATGGAGATGCTAAGCCATCTGACAAAGGACATTGATTTGTGGTTACAGCCTATTTCAGATATTTCTTTTTCTTTGCAGATTTGTCTTTTTTTTCTTTTTTTTTTTCCCCCCAGAAAATTCCTCACTTTACCTTTTATGGTAAGAAATGAAATGAGGGGAAATTATCTTTGATTTTTTTTTTTTTAACTATAAACATAAAATGTGTCCAAAGAGTAGCAATACTCTTAGGCTTCTCCACACCCTACTCTCCTGTTCTAACTAGTTACAAATATATACGTACTAGCAATTGTACTGTTCATTATGGAAAAGAACTATATCTATGAGGAAAAAAAAATTTTAAAAATCACTGATTAGGGTCCTAGGAATACTGAAACTTTATCATCAATAATCCACTGCTCAAGTTCAGGTATACCAAGGAAATGTAAAAGTTTTTTATATTTTTTCTCTTTTCATTCTATCCTACAAGAAACAATGAAAATAAAATGCATCATGTACTAGAACTTGCAATCACACTGGAGCTGCCACAGATACAAATATATAAAAGGGTCCAAAGAAAAAGTTGCTACTATAAAAAACTGTACAGTTTGTTATTACACTCCATCCAACAATAAAACCAGTTAATTTATGCATGTTGGCTCCTTCTAAATGAATGCTAAATCTGAATACAATAAACAGGTATCATAACTGCCACAATTTTGTTAAAATAAATACAACTCAGGGCCAAGTCTCCTGGCATATGTTTATGCTATGTATTGCAGGCAGATGTAAGCACACTCTGCCTACCCTCTGAGCCTGAAAAAAAAAAGCTATATAACTGCGGTAGCATGATGTGATGCCTACATTAATAAACCCTGCTGAGAGGCAGCTTTATTTGTGTAGACTTGCTGCTGTGCTAACACAGTTGCACAGTTTTCTTTTAGCTCAGAGCTCACACAGAAGAATCCCAGATGTATGGTATCAACATACCAATGGTTTAAATTCACCAAAAAAACCCTCTCCACATTTTTATAACCATGATATACTAGAACCTGTAATCAGCTTGGAGATGTTGCATGTATAATTCTACCAACCAAGTGCTATTCCTACTGAAATGATGCCATTTGTAGAAAACTTACTGACATGAGATACGTAATGATATTAAAGCAGTTCTGTCTGCAGACTTTATCTTGCTGCAATTTATCAGCGTATTATTATATTCCTACTTATTATGAAAAGTCATTGCCATTTTAATATGACAGGCAACAAAAATGTGTATTAATATAAAACATATTTTATAATTAGTGCTGATCACTTTTCCAGAACTTGCAGTACATGCATTTTGTTGTTTCTAGGAGTTGCCTAACTGTAATCAGAAATTATCAGAAATTATTATATATATACACAGAGAAGCACATACACTTTTATATAACTGATTTGAGGTATATGTACTTTATTTTAACCAGAAAAACAACCCCATGCAGCAAATCCCAAACCTCACTAGATTACACTTTCTTCACTACATAGGCCAGCTTCAAAGTTTCAACTACTACATTTTTTTAATGTACTAAAAGAGGGATAAAACAGCTAAGAACTCTTTCCTCCAAACCGCCCAATAAAAAGGTTTGGGGGTTTCTTCCCCCCCCCCCCCCCCTTTTTTTTTTTAACTATTTTGTTTTATGTAGGCAGAAATCTTCTAAAACACTCTTTAAAACAGAGGCCTTACAATACTCTGTGCAGAAGTTATAGATTTCATGTCAGCCCTTTAAAAGAAATGCTAAACTGTAAAGTGTCCAAACCCCACTGTTAAAAACCAATGTACACTGACATGGTTTTTTCTTATCTTACTCCTAACTATCTCTGTAATATTTCCTTTCTGCATCAACACTGTCACCAGATAAAGAAATGCTAATCTAGCCGTAATATAGAATTCAACAAATATGGACTACGCTATAGATTGATTTAGACAATCATTCATCATCCGCTAATGAAAACCATCTTTTTCTGTTTAATTATTGGTCTCTAATGATATTAGATGAAGACAATGTATTTCTCAAGGAGTTGACAAGCGCATATTCTTTGGCAACAGTGAAAGCTGTCATACACTCGGTGGTTTCAATTTGCTCTCAAAATTATGCTGGAAAAAGCACTTCTGCAATGCCTTGGGAAAAAATAAAATAAAAGTAGCGAACATCTGCTGATATTGATTCTGTGAATCTGAAACTTTATGAAACCATAGATGGGATGCATTTGACGAGCGTTTTTCTGGAACACTTTCAGACTTAAGCAAACAACATCTGTTAATATTGATTTTTGGGTTACATTGAAACTTTCAGAAGAATTACAATCAGTGGGTGATTGAAAAGTGTTGCTATGTATGTTAGAAGATCAAATACTAAACAAAAGTTTAAAGGGTCTGTTTCCCTTTAGCTTCATTAATAATCTAAAATCACTCCCCTCTAGAAGAAAATAGAAAGGATAAAAGTGAAAAAAACATTTGTTTTATTTAACAGAGTAAAAGATCAGAGAATAAAATTAACATATATGAAAGTTGGTGAAAATGTCTCATGCAAAATTTTTCAGTTCTACAGCTGACATGAGCATTTCCAAAGCTACATTATAGTAAAGGGTAGAATTTTAATAAATAAATAAATAAATAAATAAAAAATATTAAAATAATAAAAAAATTAATTAAATAAGTCCATAGAAGATAAATCATCATGATAGCTAAAGAATCCTATTTTGAAAAGAGTTCTTGCAAAAAAAAGGAAATTTTTATTTTCCTGATATTCTATAGCTTTTGAATCATTAACAAAACAAAATAGTACATTCACAAATTGTAACACGAGGATTTACATTCCCTTTGTTGCTGACCATATCACTCCTGGTTTACTGATGCCAAAGGTATCTTTATGTTTGAACTTTTCCATTTTTCTTTTAAGTGGCATTTTCCTTTAACAGTGAACTTGTAGAGAAACGATCAATTTACTCAGCAGTCTTTGATTTAGTAAATGATTCAGTACAGTTAAAGTACACACTGAAATATCAATATGATTTTTTTTCATATTTCACTTTTATAGTGCTTAGTTAACTCCAGTTCTCCTGCAGCAACTGGGCATTCATGTATGTATGAATTTTATGTATTTTATGCAATGTTAGTAGTATACAAAACACTATGGAATAGCAAATATTATGGGAAATACATCAATCGTACAATTAATAAAAACAGTTCTACATTAGTTTTTAAGAAACTGTTTTCTGATGCAACTGGACTTGCTGGTTATTAAACAGAATTAAATCTCCTTCCCATGACCAAGGTAAGAATCACATGGAAGAATGTACTCTTCTGCCAACCTCCTACATCTCTTCCAGTCATAGATTAGGCCTGGATATGAACAGATAATGGTACTAATGAATCAACTTCAGCTAGAGGTCATACAACTTACATACGCTATCAGGTTTTGGCAAAAGTCATCTGAATGCTGCCACCTGTCTAAAAAAAAAGTCATTTATTCACAGAAAATATTTCAGAGGACAGAGTACTCAATTTTATAAATTTACTTTTTCACTCAGGTTTATGCTGCTTCTCTGTCCTACAGAAATTCTATTTGCACTTGAGAGATTTCTTGAAGTCAAATCCCAACCATATGGAGGTAGCAGTCAGTTCTATTTATCTTTCACACCATATGAAGTACCACCAGCTAGTCCAGTATCTTGCTGGTAAATCTAAGCAAGACATGGGTAATGTCAGTAGTCAGAAAGAAACAATTGACAGCACTGTGTGCTTCCTTCAGTGGAGAACATCTGTTTGCAAACCACCAAACTACCATGAAAAAATTCAGGATTTCTTGTTGATGCTGACAGCTACCATGTAGCTTGGACTACTATGTGTGTATATATATACATATGAGCACATAGACACCTCGTGTGTGTATTCAAATATGTCTCTCTTATTACACAATACAGACTTTCCCAACTCCTGACAATTTTATTATACATAATTTATAACTTCTTCATTGTTTAGAACTTAATTATCCTTAGATTTCTTCAGTCCAAAACAATATATCTGAGGTTTTATGCATCAACTTTAAAAGAAGCTGCAGCTGGTACCAAGTGTCTTACCTGTCCTGGGCTGTTCTGCTCCCTGGGAAGAAGAGAGCTGCTTGCTTTCTCCCAGGGGAGTCAGGCCTTCCCTGACAGCTGGCCAGTGACTACAAACCGGAGTACCACCACATCTTTGGGCTGACAAAGCCCACCACTTTCAGGACCTAACGTAAAATAAGATTCATCAGCTCTTAGTATGTCACAAAAGAGGCTTATGGCAGGAGTTACAGACATTTATACGAGGAAAGATAATTGAAATAAACACATATTTTAAGGAAAAACCTTCCTTCCATCCCCAAAAAAACATTTCAAAGGGCTAATTTTTGAAGAAAAGTCAGAATGATGGTCCTGCATTGAATGCTGGAAGATGCTCAGGTAATACAGGGATGGAGCATCTAAGAGATATAAAAGAGAAATGGCAGTTCTTAAGTATTTGTGGAAGTGCTTTCATGGTGTATAGTTCATAGCAGCTCTGGTCACAGTCTGGAGTGCTTCTGAGGATCTGAATCAGAGTCAACATGGCACCCGCACCCACCATGCTTCTATTCTGCAAACATAACATCAATCAGTAACCAAACAGAAGTCCTATTTTATAAGCATACCTTTACAATACAATCATTGCACAAATTAAATGCTTTCATGTTGAGTGAGTTATAATGAAAACTGTAGACAAGAAAAAAAGGAAAAAAAGCAAATTAAATAATGACAACTTTTTTCTCCCATGCTATACAGTTAGAACACAACGAGGCCAGGAATATTCAAAAGACTGTGAATAACCAGGCAGAAAACTCCTACCCACTGACCAAAGCACAATGCACTGCAATGCCTTAAAAAAAAAAAAAAATTTATATATACTCATATCTATATATATACACCTATATGTATACCTATATAAACCTATGTATACACACCCCTATATATAGAGAGAGATATATAATACACATTTTCAGACAAAAAAAACCATCCCACACTGTGAAACAGAAATAAAATGAGAGAGTCAAGTAAACACTCCATGTGATGACACTTTGTGCCTTCCCTCTCATACTTGGTTCCAAGGAGATTGACCTATTGGTCTAGACACCATAAAAATTGAAAGATAGAGCCATGGAAAACAAAAGCCTTCCCTGTTTGATCTTCTGCTTCTAACTCATGGGATTAATACATTTTAAAATGGAGAATTTAATACTAATTACTATGTTAGAACTAGGACTGTAGTTTTAAACTAAAGTTCATGTGAATCAAAGCTGACCTTCAGAATATAGCAGTCTGCATTTATACTGTGGATCTTATCTAAGGGAAAGTACATCTCTTCTCAGTAGAAAGCTTGATCAAACTGAAGTCAAAAAGAATGCTTATTTACTTAAACTACTTCAGTATGTTTAATTACATTTGTTTAGTCTTTTATGGAAATGAATAGAACAATGTAGTCTAAAAAATAGGGCATCAACTGTTTTGTGCACTTCATATTAAAGGGCTGCTTATTTGGCTCAAGAACAGTTGGAAGTCTTATAAAGCTTCTTAGAGAGTAATTAAAACACTTCTTGTCACTACTTTTATCTTTCAAAACTACTCAAAGTGATTAAATAAAGACATTGAGTAGCTAGTATAAACCTTTTTAACACCAGCATAGGGAAGGTACAGACATGTGCCTTTTCTAAAAGCCATGCACAAATTCCTTTTTCTCCGAGACATGCTTAAGAACTGTTCAGAGGAACAGGGTTTTTTTCTTAAATGAGTATTATAAAAGTGGAAGCACTAAGTTTCATAATTCTTCCTTCAGAGCTATTCACACATACACGTATTTGAAAAGCTTTATCAATCATTAATAAAAACTAATTTCATATACCAAAATGCATACACGCTTTGCTTGGCCTGCTCTCAAATGTGTACAAAATTGGCCAGTCCCTGAAAAAAAGTTATGTCTTTTGACACTGAGCAGTGTTTAGCCAAATGGGGGCAGAGCGTGTCATTGAATTTGTCCCATATTCTTTTAATGATGAAACAAGTAGCATCAGGCTGCCATCTATTTACTGATGTAACACCCATGCACACAGAGCAAAAGATAATGGGGTAAGAAGTAAAGAGTGATCTTGTTTAGATGGGCAAGTTAGTTGTAATTTCTACCATCCAATAAGGACTAATTTTGTGACTCCCATTTCCCTTAAAGAAACTTAGAAAACTTACAAAGCTCTGAACCTTAGGGCCCTGATAAAGTGTGGATCTTCATTTGAATCACCTTTATAGAAGGGTTTAGTAACTGCTAAGGTTGAAATATTTAATGAAATGGTTATAAATTTTAATTAGGGGAAAAATTAAGGGAAAAGTACTGGTAGTAGAAAAGGTCAAGAGACTCCTTTAGACTGTTTTGGAATGAAAAATTCATATTTTATTTTATTATAAGCTTGCCTTAATTGATTTACTTAGATTATATAGTACAACCAAATAAAAGATGAAAGCATTATCTAAATTGCTATTGCCGTCATCTTTTAATCAAAGATTTCCACTTACTAACCTGAAACTTCCTTTCCCTATTCTTTCAGTCAGAGAATTTCTCAATTAGTGAGTTTGTCCTACCTGCCATGAAGACATATGCTGGTAACTCAATCCTTCCCCAGACAGAACTCTTGTCCTTTGCACAGCTCTACTCAAAAGTTAAGCAGGAGAAATGCAACTGGCATTTAGATTCATACTGAGGGCATTGTGTTAACTGTCACTGAGATTAATACAACCTGCAAAAGGCATTGTGGTAGCTGGCAGCTAGATTTATATAGTGCGCTTAATGAAGATATACACTGTGTTTAAACGCTCTCTAGTTTCCCAAAAGGTAGAGCTTGCCAGTTATTTAAAACTGATACATCTCTCAGAAAAAAATTTGAACCACGTGCTTTTTTGCCCACGCCAAATATTTACTCTATTTTCCATGACTGTTGGCAATCTGCATACTAAGTATATGCATCCACTGTACTGTTTCTAATTCCATAGAATCTTCCTCTATATTCTCTTCAAGGAATATTGTAAAAATCCTCACAGATTAAGCTCAGCAGACCCTGTATTCAACTGGAAGGCATCTGGCAGTTTGCAGCAAGAGGACTTCATAACCTCACAGCTAATAATTTTCCTGCAGATTCTTGGTGTCACTAGACAGAGTTCTACTGTGATACGTGAAAAACAGCCTAGAGATGTTACATCAAATAGTTTGAAATAACAGTCCATCCATAGATTCCCATTGTTTCTGGGTATTTCATGGACTCAAGAAACATGAAATACCTTCTATACTGAGTTCAGCATACACGAAAAAGCTAAATGTATAAAGTGTTTGTATGTGTGCGATGTGCTCTGCCTAAAAAAGTATCAAGATCACAGAGTGCTAAATAATACAACACTACTCATTAAATGTCTTGATAAATGTGTGAAATCATTTCCATCAAACGGTAAAAATTCCCCTCGGAACCATTGCTTCGGGTTCTCTGCAATTTCAGGCAGATGCTGCCTTACAGATTCTATTTTCTTCATATTTCCATGATACATCAGAACAAGAAACAAAATCTTTAAAAATACATAAAGAACAACAGAGAAAATCTACTAATACAATGATGTGGCTCTACTGCAACTGTGGAAGGCAGTGTCTTCAAAAATTCACTTTGGGAAAGCACAGCAAGAATGAAATTCATACAATAAAATTTAAATGAAAGCTATTACTTTGCTATTCTGTAACTTCTACTGACTAAGAGGTCTCAGAATGCTTTATGAACATTATTTGTGTCTTATAATACCCTTGATTATATTAATTTTGCTACTGCATAAGAAAAAAAGTTAAGGCCAAGCACTAAAACCTCGTTGTCCAGAGGTCTATATTTAGGCACTCCCTAAGTGACTTGGTTTTTAAAAATGTTGAATTGCAAAAGGGGGTTTTGGCGCGTATCTAGGCAACCTAACTTAATTTAGTATTATTCTGACAGTTTTCATTTTTTAAACCTTATTTAAAAAAAAAGGTAATTTTGGTTTCTCTGTTCTTCTCAAGATCAGGTTTTGGGTACAAGGCCTTACACCCATTCTTCTCCTCTAAATACAACACTCACTGAAATACTTTTTTCACCACTCAAAATGTCTTCCTTAACATTTTATTGAAATGTAATTTTGGCAAAACCAAGGAAACAGATTTCATCAAATATTTTTCTAACCAGGTCTGGTTTATGCTACTACATAGTTTCTTTCATTACTACACATCAACTATTATGGCAATTGCCAAAGATATGTTATCCAGGTAAGGCTATTCTTCCTAAATTATTTTCCAATTCAAACACTCACATGTAAGAGGATTTGGGGTTGAAAATCCTTGTTGAGTAGGCCATTTAGTTCTACAGTGTGGTGATTTTAGCATCACCATTCCAAGCCCTTTTACAACCTATCGCCAAGTGATTGTATTTTGAAAACTGAGGCATGAGATCAACTTTCAATGGATTCTTTTTTTTCCTTTCTATCTTCCTGATTATCCTTGGCTGATTTAAAAGGCTGCTGAACTTAGGTTTTTATTTTGGTAAATAAGCATTTGTATCTATTGAGGACAAATCACCTAGCAAATGTAAACAGATGAATATACAAGCAAAGCAGCAGGTTTATGAAAGAGCAATGCCAATACTAACAGAAAAACATAAACAAATGCAATGAACAAAATACAGAGTAGCTCCAACAAAAGCTTTTGTTATAACTGGATTACAGGTATATAGTGTGTGAAGTACATTTTATCAACTATTTGAAATATTTTTTAGTATATGAAGCCTATTGCTTTCATCACAATAATTTTTTCCAGACTTAGTCTCCCCATTCTCTTGCAAATGACAAATATATATTAAATATCCTTCAAAACATTTTGAAAAAACTGCCTTCGCAGACAACAACTAATTGTGTTCTCTTCTACCTAGAATCTTCTTAAAGCCTTTCCAGTTGCTGTTGTGCTTTACCTTTAAGGGAGTTATGGGTCCTATCTATATGGAAGGGAGATTAATATGCTAGTTACACCACATTGCACTTTCCTAATAAAATATTTATTCACTATTGTAAAAGAAAAAAAATTGTCAAGTATAGCATGTCTGAAAAAACAACTTAGCCAGGTTTTTTTAATTATTATTTGGTTTTGAGATAATTGACATGGAGTTCTATTTACCTTTAACTTGACAATGCTTCTATCTTTAATGAAACTACTACTTTCAATATCAATCAAACTTTTATCAAAACACTTAGAAATTGTGAAAATCTGACATATATTTCAGAGTATGTTATTAATCAGCAACAATATCTTACTCCTGCTGCTTTTTCTCTGAAATTTAGAATTAAATTTACCTGTGTATCATCTGGCTAATTGATATTTTATTTCCTAATTATAATTACAATGTTCTTTTCTAATATGTCACATTTGATTTTTAATGTAGTTAGAAAAAATGGTGTGTTACTTGACATTAGGTATGCATGATGTATTTGACTGACTTGTCTAAGCTGTTGTTTGGTGGGGTTTTTTTTCATTTGGGTTTTTTTAAATGTAAAGTGCAATTCTGAAGACTACTAAATGTGATCAAATTTGAGATGCCTAATGACATTTAAAAAGTCCTGAGTGCTGAATTAACATCTCAGTAATTCACAAAATACTCTGTCGGTTTTCAAAAAGAAATTGCACTTTAATCACTGGTTGAATGAACCTAAAAGAGAGACAGAAGGAAAGAGATTCCCTTCTTCATAGATCTCCCAAGCTACATTTTTTACCGTCCAGTTCGAACATCCTATTACTCTGTTCTTCTACTCAAGATTTGTTTTTTACACTGTACTACCAAAATTAGTTAAATCTGGTAGATTCTCAGTCACTAAAACTATTTTAATGATCAGAGGACATACACTTACAATAAGGAAACTAATTACTGGAAATTTTCTGAGATGAATTATTTAAAATCACACAGGGAAATTACTGATATATTAACATTTTCTCTACTCAAGAATATGGAAATTCTTTTGTCTGAAATAGCTGTAGTGTATGTGACATGTATGTCTGAATGAATATCAAAGAATCTCTGCCTATGTATGTCTGCAACAAGATATATAGGCATAACCTATCCACCAGGTTAAGATGAACCAACCAGGCATTCTCAGTGGCATTCCCACTACAAAAGAGAGGTAATTGATCTTCACAATATGATTCCAGGAAAGTCAACATATCACATATAACAAATTTTACGAAAGAAAAAAACCAAACAATGATACTGACTCCTTTATAATTGCAGGTGTAATCAAGATCCATCCTTTCTGATCAGAGTGGACTAGAAAAATCATACGTGGGCAGGCTGATCTGTGGTATGAAGTCTTTTCTTTACATTGCTTCTTTTCTTGCCATGCCCTTACTTTAACTAACGCTATTGCCATAACTCCAGAATTGGTAGGGAGAGTCTATCGGCTAAAACATTTATTATCTATCAAACCCAGCAATATACAAGAGTAATTAATTCCCTGCTGAATGCTTTAAGTAGGAGGGGAACATATGGAGCTGGTATCTCTTATTTCAAACATTGATCCACTCACCAAACCTAACTGTAAGCAAATAGTCATGCAGAAACTATAAGAATTACCTATATATCAGCTATAATTCCTCAAGAAAATGTAATATGTATTCCCTTGCAAAAAGGCAAAGATGTAGAAATCAGACTCTTGTGTTACTGATGTAAAGCAATGATGACTTTAGAGAAAACAAACCTGAAGAATTATCAAAACTCCTTTTCATATTTTCTTGAAGGGTATTTCATGTGAGCCATGCGTTCTTATTAAAGTTCACTTTTTAAATTACGATATTTGAGTATTCACTTATAATTTATCATCTTGTTCATGGAGATGCATGATTAATGAAAGGAAACTGAAAGGTAATTGAAAAGTACTAATAAAATTTAATATATTAGATCTGTTATTTTTAATTTTCCAAAGGATCATCAGAAAGCCCCTTATCACTTAAATGGAGTCTCTTTAAATGACCACAAGATGAATATTATGGGCTTCAACCCCTATCAGTGATTTCAAAAGGAGCAGGGCCTTACATATGTGGAAGTCCCGTCAGTTATCCTTTCTGCCACTGTTTTTCGCGCAAGAGAGTCCTTTATTATTTGATCTCAATCTTCCTCTCAGTGCAAGATTAAAAACGAAAAACCCTATTTATGTGAACTGCAATACTTGGCTCATTTAACATGAGAAACCAAATGGATTTGGAAGTAGTTCTGTTTATCTAAACCAGGACCAAACTAACTTATTATTTAGTGAGTATTTATACCAGTTCATTTTATTCAGACTGTCTCTTATTCCTGTGGAATTACACACACCAAAGCATGTGTGCAGACCGTATACAAGTGGAAAGGATGCATGAAAACAGAAAAGATACTAAGCTGTGTATTCTCCTCCTATATCGAAGACGGCTCAGCATGATGAACTGCTTTATTTCCATCCAGAGCACTGTGAATGACTGTAACATATCTTTGAAGATGTTACAGAAATAACACTCTTGTGTTTTTAATTTTTCAAAGGTCATTCCCTTTAGAAATACGTGAACTTCTATAAATGACAAATAATGCCTAACGATGAACAACCAGAGATGAACAGCTAGCTGGCTTATTGACATTCAAAGCTGACTGAAAACACAGCTTCGTAACAAAGGGAAAGGAATACATAGCATAAGTATGACACATGGGTTCAACTGGTAAAGCACACATCAAAGAATATCCTGGATACAAAAAGGAACTGTTTAATTAGCAGCTTCAAGAAGACTGACCATTTGCATACTGAACAAACAACTGAGTTATCTGTGTTCTGATCAAAGGCATTTGGATCTGAATGGTCAGGGATTATGTATTATGTATCAGTCAATTACGCATTAATGCACAAGTCTGAGTCAGAAATGCTCGATGTTTGCTCACAGAAACATGTTTCCTTAATCAGTGGAGTTCAGAGATCTTTTACTATAATTGCCATACCAATGAGTTTGGTGGACAGACACAGTTCTGATGTAAGAGCAAATCTGTTCTAATTAAGGCTATGGGGCTAAAGGGGGTAGCAGCAAAATGTAGTTGGTGTTTTTTTTTTCTTTTCTTTTCTTTTCTTTCTTTATATATACTTTCTATAATAATAGAGATGCTGGGGAAGAATAGCTCAACAAGCACTGATAAATCTTTCCCTTTATTCCAGCTGAATTATTTCCATTTTATTTTAGTATCAGCATGTGTGAAGTCTCAATAGGTGAACAACTTGCTTCTGAAACCTTATTTGTCCCATGGTTCTTCTAAAATCTGAGGTCGATATTGAGAATTAGCTTCATATTTACAGGGTTTGAAATGTACATGTGCGACTGGTGCAATCAAGATGCAATTTCATACAAGCTACTGCAAACTAATAATGAGGTTCTCAGTGATGTGAAGATTCAACTGTCAGTTCAAAGCTTTCATTTCCGAGCTATTCCATTCGCTAGAAAAAAAGAACATTTGGAACAATGTTTGCAAGCTGAATGATCAAGTATCCTGAGGGATCTGAGCAAAAGCAGTTAACAAAGAAACCATATAAAGAAGAACTTGTGTCATTTGCAAATATGGCACAGCAATGCAGATATCTAATACATTTTTACTTCCACAATTAACATCACACAGCTCTTCTACATAGCCTATTATCATTAGATTTCAAAGCACTTTACAATGTCTACTGTCATCAACCATCAAAAACACAAACCTAATTGTTCATTAGTAGTGACTATTATGTTTATGCAGTGCTTTGGCAGTGAAATTTCTTCCACACAGTATTTGTGCCTACATGTATACTAGTTAATTATACCATTCCCAGGCAATAAAATATGGTCCTGTATATCATTAAAATAATCCAGGGAATGTTTCTGGCCTAAGCCTATTTGCACTCTCCCAAATAATTCCCAAGCCTGAGCTGGGAGCTGGAGCTTTCCAGTGATGACTCCCAAAAGAACATTCACATGCAGCCACCCTGTTTTGGCAGGTAGGAGACTTTATTAGCACGGGGTTGATCTGTGCCAATTGGCCTCAGTGTCTGGGCATCTTCCCAAGCATGTTTAATTTATGAGTGTCAATAGCCTGATAGACCAAGAATTAATTAAACAATTTGGCCATTTTATGCAATCTTGTACTTCAGTGGCAAGAAGAAAGCTGTGTGGTGGAACAAAGAAATAATATTTTGGACATCTCAAACTCTCAGGAAAGTAAAATGAAAACTAATAATGTATTATACATTAGCTTAATATCACCTATTTAAAAACTGAAGATACAACGTTCTGTCCCTTTAAATAGATATTGTTCTTTCTATGAAGATTTAGGTTTTGGTTAAAGAGAATTTGGTCACTATTGTCAATCAGGTCTACTATATTTTCCTCTTCCAAATGAAGCGTTAGATGAAAGATGAGGTTTTAAGAGTATTAGACATCAGAAAAATTGTTAAATGCTATTAAAACAGCAACATGCAAATTATAGTTTCACCTCTTGTGATATTTTAGATTTTTACAATGGAAAAATAAACAAATAAATACTCCTCCACTCCCTGCACACTGAAAATACCTATTAGAAAGTTACAGTGTCCTGAAGAAATTTCTGTAGAACATTGCTTTGTTTTGCTGTAGTGTTTCTAGGCATATCAAGTTTGTCAGAATTTTTCACAATTTAGGAAGTTACAAACAGTTGAGTCTATGTTTAGAGAATGTAACAAACTCTGCTAACTTTTTTTAGGTAGGCTGGTAGATACCCATTCTCAGCCTGAAGGAACTCAGTCTAACACCGTACCCTTTTCACATCCCAGGTATCAGGCTATGTGACATAAGACACTTGTGTGTTGCGAGAATCTCTCTTATTAATATGTTACAGAAAGAACCTTTCCACATGAATACTCAAAGCCCCATGACTCTCATTGCCTCATTCTTTATTTATACAAAGCAAAACAGATCTGCTAGATGCCTATCGCTGAATAACATAAACGTTACTGATTAAAAAACTCTGAAAATGGGGAACACAAGTGGCTAATCTTATTATATTGTAGGAACCAAACCCAATTCTCTTATTTTCTAACTGAGTACCCTAGCTACTGAACTATTTGATGAGAGGAATATCTCTTTCTGCCTGGTAGCTTTCTAAATATAGCCTTTTATCTCCTTTGATTTTCTTACAAGTGCTCAAAAACATAACAATCCATTACATGGCTAATGAAACATTTGCTAATGGAAAAAAAAAAAAAGTTTTTAAAGAAATGCAGGAAGCAAAAACACAGTGAAAAAATAATTTCAGTTTGACACAATTTTCCTACCAATTTCTGGATTCAGGTACACAAAAAATAAAATAAATAATTAAATGTTTATAGAATTCTAGGCAAGAAAAATGCTGTAAAATATGTGTCTCTTCTCAAAAACTGCTTTCACCTCAAAAAAGAAAAAAAGTAAACCACAACCACATGACCAACACAAGAGGACTTGGTGAAGTATATTAACAACTTCTTTTTTAAAACAGAAGAGGATTATTTTGCTTTTTGGGTTTCAATCTAGCTGAACACACTATCAGCAAGTGACTGATCTCTAAATCCCTGTTTCATAGTGAATTGCTATTTGGTATTGATTCCACAGGATCAAGAGCAAAGTGTGCCTTGAAGACAGAGAGGGAAGCGGGGAGGAGCTAAACCATGTTTTTTAATGTGTGCACGAAGCCAAAACCAGACTCCAAGTACCGCATAGTAAAGACTCTCTTCTCCTTCTTACTACTCAGTTTTAAGTCCAGGGCACGTTTTTAAAAGCATCTGATGTGACAGAAGAATTAAACTTCCTTTCAAAACAGCAGTAAAGACAGAAGTTAAGTTTTGAAGGAAACTGGTCTTTAACAATAACTTTAGCCTCTAGAACAACACAACCAGAAATCCTCAATAAGATTAAAATCATGAAGCACAACTGTGGATTTTTTTTTTCTTTTTTAGTTTCAAGAATAATTTTTACTTTGCAGCATTGATCCCCCAAATAACTCCTGCTAAGGTGTGGTTGTGAATTGAATGAACTCGTATCATCTGCTTTGATTTAAATACTGATTCTTTGTAATGTATGAGAACAGCTGCTTTTTAGAATTCCTTTCCATCCTCCTTATGACTAAAAACACGACCAATTTATCTACAGGATTTTGATGCTTAAATAGCATTTCAACTAGACAGTCTAATGAACTCAGTCAGGAAAGATTTATTCACTGAGATCTGAGGAAAATACGATCCAGATTTTCAAACACTGACTTAACAAAACATGACTTCAGGAAGTTACTTGATATTACAACAAGGAAAATTGCCTATACCTGTAAACCTGAAACCAGAGTGTATAATTAAATCAATAAATGAATGGAATGGGTGAAAAAACGTTCTTCACTGAACTAGAAAAAGTGTTTAAAATCAAGAAGTGGAAAGTACAGTTATTGCACATTACACTCCAACAAAGAATTGACGCCTTCAAAGGATTAAGAGACAGAATCTGCCTCCCTAGTATTAGGACCCTTTACACAAAACAGTGAATAATTATTGTAGATAGACCTGTAACAGACACTTCTCAGCTTCTCAAGTGAAAGGCAGGCAAAACACAGTGCTTGTGAAGTGGGAAGGGATGCCTCTTCCCTGAAATCTTCTCCACAACAGCTATGACTAATTTTGTAAGTAAATCTGATTATTTTTATGCGTACTAAGGGCAGTTTTATCTCATTTGTAAACTAGGTGTTTAAGCTAAACTGGTTTCCAAGGTTTCCAGACTTCATATTCTCTCAAACATCTACCATCATACGAAACGCATAGCTATAAAAGTTCCTTCTCCTCTCTTTACAAAGGAAGAGTAGATAGCTATTAAACAGGTCTGGTAAGAAAAATCCCATCCGGTTTGTACAGTGATATATTAAAAACTCAAAAAAATTTCCAACACAATCTATTTTCTCTGAGTAAACCAGGTGTGGGTCAGAGACACATCTTTGTCTCAGCTTTGCCTACTTTGAATTGAAATTCTAAATATTGTGTATCATGCATCGTTTTCATATAAATCAGTGAGATGAGATAAAAGCAAGGTTCCTTGACACTCCTTTGTCTTAGAGTGCCACCTCAAGTTAGCGAAATTCAGCTGGCTCATTCAAATACACATCTGATACTCTTTTTTTAAAGTGAAGAAAAGGTCTAAGTAAGTGACTTGTCCTCATATGTCCTCTCTCCAGCTACACTGTAGGCCGTACCTACAGAACTTTGACTACCTCAGTAAATTATGCCAAAGGCAGGATATGAATGTAAAATGCTGTTGGTATATCAATGTACAACTCAGGTGAGATGTTACTCTCTGATGCATATTCCTTCTTCTAACATGCAACAGTCTGGAAGCAGCTCAAGTTACATTGAAAATTCTAGTTATTTCAGAATAAAAATATCCAAATAGGCACTTTCCAGTGCAGTTACTATAGTAACTGTGAGAGTGGGAAATTAATTCTAGCTCTCTAACAAGAGTCAAGAATAACCACTTTCCATTACATATGCATAACGATAAAACTATGTTAGCTCATATAAAATAATAATTATGAAAATTATTTTTTCATGAAGTGGATTTTTATTTTTAAAAGAGATCTTGAGGAAGCAAGCAGAATCAAACTGTAAAAATACTGTGCACAGTGAGCTAGTTATGTCACCCCAAACTTTGAAAAATGTACTAATTTTTTTTTACTCAGACTGAAAGCACATTTTTGGCAGTACCTCTGCTTTCTTGCTTTCTTCTGTGCCTACAGATTCTAGCAAACATGAAGTGTAGATGATCTATAAATTTCTACATGGTGCCATACACATCTCAATGCACACACAAGTACAACTTCCAAAAGATCTGAGTAAGCAAGAAATGCATCATCTAACTCTCAGCTGGCAAATATTTTGTCAGGTAAGAGTTAAGAGCATTGGATTGCACCATGCAGATTTATAATGCTTCTGCTGGGTATAGTCTCAGTAGCTGTTCCACAGTAAGTGGGCTTTATATGGTGTGGTATGTTTAGAGCAAACCTTCTGCTTTTTTTTTTTTCCTTTAATTTTTACTTTGCTGCCTGAGTGCTTTCTCTCTGAAACAAGGAAAAAGCATCCACATGAACTGTCTGCAAATCCTTGCAGCTTAATTGCTTTCATCTGGGGACTTGTTATTGTTAAATTTAATAGACATTGGGGTGTTCTCTGCTGAGACCTTTAATGTGTTCGGGGCCTTAGAGATCTCTGAAGAAAAATGGAACTTATGGAGAGAAAGTCAATGGTCCACTGACTAAGGAAAATCATGCACCTGCTAAAGAACATCTTTCTTTTAATATTACACCACGGTCTTTGGGTCCTACAGGACCAGGGATGACAGGACTAATTTAAACCTTTTAGTCTTGCTGTGATTATAAGATGATGTCCAGCATGAATATACCTAAAATTGTTTGTAAAGTGACATAGAGGAATATTTTCATATTTGTAATTATGCATTCCTAACATACACATGCAGAGTTCCTTATTATAAGGGTGGGGTTTTTAATACCAAAGAAATAATTTACACAGGATTCTAGATTAGTGGTTCCATACTTTACATTTCAATTTTTAAGGAAGTATAACATTAACTCTAGTTGGATCGCATTTTCTTATCTAAAGATTCACAGATTACTGTAAAAAAGACAGATTCAAGTTATTACTTCCCCAGAATGAAAGCTAGTTTTGCAGGAATTTTGCTAAGTGCAGCACTGACCCTGTGATATAAACCCACACCTAAGTGAGACTTGAGTCCTGTCTTCTAGCAGAGATTTTTCAAGCAATACGGATTGGAGCTAAAGACGTATCAAACTGAAGACTGCATTCTGTGCATGTGGAACCTGTACAAAAGTGCCTTCTGACTTGGGAAGAACATTCTTAGTAGTTCAGGCAGGCAGACAGTTGAGATTCTAGTTTACATTAATGCTATCAAAGCTTTTTTCTATTCATATGAAGGTATGTCAGGATTCATTAACGGGTTTCATCCTTTATAATCTGGAGTTCAACATATATTTTGGTTCTCCGGTATCTTCATTTGTCCCAAATCAACCAATAAATATTGAAAAATTAAGGAAAAACTCTGTTATTGTGAGATTACCTGCCTGATTTGCAATCTAATGATGTTCAGCTAGGCAGCCAGTTTTGAAAGCTTACCCATAGCAAATGGTTTGAGCTTTATACATTACTTCTATTCTGTAATAAACTATTCTGCCTGGAAGAAATTACAGAAAGCCACTACTGAATGAATCATGCTGTGCTCTGTAGTCAAAAAACAGGTATTAAATTTTTTGTCCTTTTAGCCAAATAGTTGGCTTGTTTACATAGTTGAAAAAAATAGAATTTAAAAGGTTAAAACAAAAAGCAACCACTAATACAAGGCGAAAACATGGGTATGGAATTAAGAGATATTTTTCAGATGAGAGAAAGAAGCAGATGGAAAGCTGATGAGGCAAAGAAATGCCAACCTGGGACTTTATCAAGCCATCCAGGTGGCAAAGCAAAGCGTTAGAGCTTAATTCCACAAGATACTGAGAAATTCTTGAGATTTTATGTTCCCCGATCATCCCTACAGATGAAATATTACAACAAGCAATTAATTTGTACACTGCTCTTTATCAATAGCTTGTTAGGAGAAATAAAATACAGGAACTTTTTGAGAAGCTGAATCTCTTTTAGAGTACTTTTGGTGATAGCTTTTGAAAACTCCATAGAAAGGAGTCTTGGTTTTGACACATTCAGAAAGTTAATCTGAGCTATGTTTTAATAGCCCTGATGTGTAAATATCATAATAATTCCATTCCAGAGTGAAAATAATTTATATGACTATAGTTTTGATAAAGCTCCTAGAGTGTCTTAGATGAAAGGTAGACAATAAAGATGTTGGGGACCCTTTTATCTGAAAAGAGAAGGTATTACTGTGAAATATTTTGGATTCTAAGGACTGTCATTTTTAGAGAGAACAAGATTTGTTCAAAATGGTGTTGTTGCAAAAATCTTTCTCTGAACTTCCATGCACAATAATCTGTCAACGCGCAATGACTTTCCTTGATCTACTACAACTTTCCTCATTTGCATTTGCCCTCCCATGCCTTTATATCTTACAGACTATAACCTGCCTGCATGTACAGACCACAGGAATAGTTGTTTGGACTTTTTCTCCATAATTTTACAATACACTTTTATCCTCACAGCTACTGGTAAGGTCACACAGGTTTAGAGACTCCTAAGTGTGCAATAAAATTGACTATGCAAAGAGCATCAATCTCCATGCATGCAAGATGATCTTGTTCACACAGCAACAAGGGAGAAATGAGTGACAGGTCTCATTTGAAAGGCTATAAAGAAAAAGGAACGGTTAGGAAAAACCACGCATAAGGAAAAGCATCTGAATGTTAACTCAATTTAAAATACTTCAGATATGATTAAAAAAGAAGCATTATAGAAACTCAAGAAAAAAAGGATTTGAAAAAATGTCTTGTCATATTTTTATCATCAGATTCTTAACTTACCACCTATGGAAAAACTATGCAAAAACTGAAAGAACAGTGCAATTTTGACATTTTGTGAGAACTTCAAATTCTACTTAAGTCAACGAGTGCTGAAGGTACTGAGGCATTTTATAAAACTGAGAGTGTTAAAGGCAAAGAGTGGAGCAAGACTGGAGTCAGTTCTATCAACTCTTTGATACCTGGTCACAGTCTTCCCACTGTCACACTATGTAATTATTGCTGTTTAGGTTTATTTCTAAAGTAACAGGAAGCTGAAAGTTTTCGGGGGGGGTGGGGGGATGGATTTTTCTTTTTTCATTTTCCCTTTCTTCTTCTTAACTCATGCTGAATTACAAGAACTTCCCTGGGAAATACATCGCTTGGGGAATATGTATTCATTAGTAGTTTAACTGCAATGCCAGCACAGTAGAAACAGCTGCATCTCAGTTCTCCCTTAAGAATTGTGTTGTCTTTTGTCCTAAGAGGCTAAGAAAATACAAAGAAGAACAAGCAGGAAGTATTATAGAAAGGTGCTAGCAAAATCGCAAGCAAATGGAAAAGATTTCTAACAAAAACTATAACCACTGTGAAATACGTATTTAAAATTTGACTCGATTCTTAAACAGAATAAACATCAATTTGTCAATTGTCATGTGTTTTAGAACCATTTGTGCCATTTATTCTGAAGCAGCATCACATTTATTTTCCTGACCTGCTGTGAGAAAGGGTTTGAGATGTTACTGCCACAGTTGAAATATGTTGCTGTATTCACCGAAGATATTCAGCATTATGCTGCACATAATAAGCCTCACCACTCATCTTACAATTAGTCATGTTGACACATTTTTATAAATTAGACCTAGCAATCATTTTCAGATGAGACATTTTCCCTGCAGAAGGAATCCTTCAGCTTTTCAGGAAGCATCAAAAGTCAGGCATGTACTACAATAGAAAGCAATTTCTGCTATGGGAAAGAGAAAGGTGCCTTTTGTACATGCCAAAAGGAAAATGAAATGTGAATCAGATTTATGGTGGCAACAATAAAAAAATTATTTTCTTCAAGTGAAGAGACATTTCACATAGCCTAACACTTCTTCTGGGCTAATTGTTCAAGTTCTATATATCATAGTATAACCAGAGGTAAAACAAAGCAAAACAAATTCCACTAATGAGCATGGCCCAGATTCTCAGAGGGCACAAAACAGCTTAGTTACATTAAACGCAAGAGCCATAGCAGCTACTTCAGATATGCAGTTGGTATCACTGAGCCTGAGAAAGAACTAGAAAGTGACAGAATAATACTTCTCCTTCTGTACAAGTCTGTTTTGACTGATGGATTTCTGATGAATTTCCATTAAATATGAAATACTGTGCTAGGTACATATTTTTAACTGCCTGGTAGTTAATTTTACAGTTTTGAGCTGAAGACCCAGAGCTCTTCAGTGAAGTATGTAACTACAGCTAAGTAATGTCTGGTTAATTATTCCTGTTTTAAACACTGATAAATACAAGCTTAAGAAAGCACTGCTGGCACCTCTTTAAGCAAATACTTTCCATATTTATATACCCAATCTGACAGAAATTGCGAATTACTACAGAACACCCAATTATATTAGTTATAGCACCTCTGTGGAGAAAATACAATGCCTATAATCTGAAAACATTTAAAAATTACACAGTCACACATCTGAAGACTTTGGATTTGCGAAGGTCAATGCACAATTTTCACTGTTTTACTCATATGGTCTGCTTTATTCATATTCCACAGTGGATTCCAGCAGGGCCCCTTTTGCCAAAGGCTGTCTTTCTTCAAGTCTCGCCCTCACACAGAAGTCTTCTAAAAAGACTCTAGCTTTACCCTAGTTACTGGTGATGATGATAGGTTCACTGTTAACAGCTTGCTTTATTCTGTCCTGACCTTGTGGTTTACTCTGAGAGCTCCACAGAAATCACTGCAGAAATCTTTTCATCAGCATGAAGAATTTTATGTGCATTATGAAATGAATAGTGTAGCACTGACAGTATGAGACATCATCTAACTTCAGGTTACAGTTAATTTGCATTGCAATTTGTTTAAGGACATTAAAGACAGCTATGCATTCAGGTTTGACTAGAGTGTCATCTGGTTTTAAATTTTGTTGTAAAACTTGTAAATACCTGTTATTAACTTCCAATCTTTTGTTCTAACTATTACATCCAATCCCAGAATAATGAATTCTACTCCACAGACAGCCCTGCTAGCCAGTTTTATAAGTCTATCAACATGCCCAAGTATATTTAAACAGCCTGGAGTGTGACAAACTAAATAAAATGATCAAAGAACTTCAAAGTGTCATAGCACCTCAAAAGGCAGATCTGTGCAAAGGTATCAATTCTTACTTTGCAAATATTTGCAAGTAAAAAAGAGATTTCCATGAATTTGTCAAAAGGCAAAAAATGTCACTTTTCCCAGTAAATACAATTTTTCATTATGACAGCAGTAAAAAATATAGAGCGGTATGTGTGCTTTGAGCTCTGCATATCTTGTAAAAATGAATGAGATCATTATAGCAAAATCATAGGAAAATAATTATGGAAATAACAGGATTTTAGCGAGGCTTGTATTTTTTTCTTACTTTTATAACAAACACTTTTTGAACACACAAAGTGCTGTATTTGATTCTAACTACTGTAATTTCAAAATAACAATATTGAATATTAAAAGTCATGAGAGGAGTTAAGGCCTCTCAACAAAAATAGTAAAAGGCACAGATTTCTCCCTCCAGAGGCTGCAGTGCTAGTACATCCAGGATGGCTCTTCATTCTCAGGCTATGTACCTACAATGCATTTTTCTTAACAAAAAATAACCAAACACAAAGCTGTCTGATATACTGGGATATCACCTTAAAAAGTGGCAGGGGAGGGGGAGTTATATTTTGTCACACCCAGGAACCTAAAGTTTATGGCTTATATGTTTTTCGTATATGCTTTTTTATTCCCAGAAAAAAAGGTTTAGGTTCCTGGAGCTGGTTAAAAAAAATCTCTGTATTTCTAAGCTGATATCCATATAGATATATATATATATACACACACTGCATATAAATTCCTTCTCTCTTTATTTTCTCCTCTTTTCAGAAAGGCAAATTTGTCTGCTTCAGAGAAAAACAAAAATTCAGCACCCATATTTTATTATTTAAATACACAGTTGTAAACTGTGAACCTACTAAGGATAAATCTATTCTGAAAATATTTTGAGACGATAGTGTTTTGATTGTGAATCACAATATGATTAGCTTTTCTTTCAAAAGAAAACTAATATGTAATGGGAATATGGTGCCTGTATCAGTTTGTACACAGATGTATGTACATTATAGACACATGCATACATGATTACAATCACACACAGCATCATTTATACCTATTTATTTATTTTTCTAATGTAACTTACAAGCAAAATATGTTTGGCATGACTGTGTGGCATGATTAAACTGTTTTATTGGATTATGCTTCAACACGTTTATTATGGTGGTGCTGAAATAGCAGCCACTGTGATCATGTAGATAATTTGTACCTAAAATATTTGCAATCTGAAGAGAAAGGATTGACATTGTGTAAGGAAAGGCAACAGCAGCCACAGCAGAGTGAACAGTGGGTTTGTACAAATGACATGATTAATTTGAACTTGTGAGTTGGCTTAGGAGGAAATTAGGCTACTAGAAAGAAAATTAAATTAGTCACATGAGGGCGAGAAGACATGGGGGGGGAAGGAAAATTAAGATAAAGGGAGATGTTAAATGACGTTGAGCCGAAGGAAGGATTGTAACAGCCAGCCAATGTGTAAGCTCAGTTGAAAGAACAGCATTCTCTGAAAAGTTCCATTTGTACCCCCAAGTCCCATACTGGGCCAAGACCCAGACATGTTTTCTTTTCCTCTATACCCACAGTCAAGTTTTCATGAAAATGGAATCTGACTGCATTGAATAGGAACCATAGCACTCTTTGGAAAGTACTATCTGCTGTTATTGTTGCTTTCATTCTTACCGGCCGTTTCTCTTCCCTGTGAAGTCTCTAACTTGCTTCTTCCTGAAGTTTTCCTCAGGGACATATGATGAGCAAGAGGTTGGGAACAGCAAAGGGACATGGCTGTGAGCCATGCCACAAGCTGGCACCTGGCTCGCCCAGCATGGTGCTAATGAAGATACCTGCCTGGCTTACAGCTGTGCGATAAAACCTGTGTAGCAAGCTTTTGTGGCTACCCTGTAAACCAGCACATTGACCCAGCTGGAATAAATCAATATGGCACACCACTGTGTTGTCTCTGTCTATACTCACCTTTACAAACTATGTAAAAGGGGGATATTGCTGCAGAAGTCAGTGTTTATAGGGTCTTGGGAAGATAATTTGCCATGGCTGGGTCCAGTGAGATGTGCCAGGGTAGGGAAATAAGCATCATTTTGGACTGTATGTGTGTGTATTTTTACTTGTACACAGTCTAATATAATTTATCAATTTTACACACCACCTTTAGAAAGAAAGTTCTTACACTGGAAGAAAGCATGAGAAAAAAATAATCAGTTCAGTGATGGATAAAAAAAATTAAACCTTAAAGCCAAATCTGGGTATATGCAGTGCAGGTATAAGGTTTTGTGTTTAATTCAGTGATCGGGTGATGCTGTGCAGAGCATTAATCTACTTTCTTGCTACTATAGCCACAATAGTTGTCTCTCTTTTTTCTTTTTTTTTTTTCCAATTTCAATTCACTACCCCAAAGTAAATTAATCGGAAAAACAAAAAAAAAAAAATTAAAAGATAGAAAATAGATAAAGGATTATGTACAATCAACTTCAGAGGTAATATATCTCCTTCAACAAGCCTCATATCAAAACCCTTAAGTATTCACCACTACTGATACAATCTAGGAAAGAGTTCACTATCATGTTACATACATTTGTGATCTGTAACCTTTTAGCAACACGGTTTCTATTTTGGGGAAGTTATACTATTTGTACTATTTGGTAATTCTCCTATTCTTTATTGTTGGTTTTGAAGTGAACCCTCCCTTTCTTCTTTCTGTTTTTTTCCTTTTAATTTGAACTTATCTTTATGTCTCCTACTTCACTGTCAGTGAAGAAATTTAAGGAAATTGTTTTAAAAGCTTTATAGGGTACACTTTACAAATAGAAACATTTAATGCTTAAGTAGAGATACAACTTTTA
This sequence comes from Haliaeetus albicilla, assembly GCF_947461875.1. Lineage (NCBI taxonomy): Eukaryota > Metazoa > Chordata > Aves > Accipitriformes > Accipitridae > Haliaeetus > Haliaeetus albicilla. The sequence goes on along the minus strand of NC_091505.1, from coordinate 21,701,821 downwards.
TCAGCCATCTAGTGCAGCAAACCTAAAACTGTTACTCAGAAATACTCTTTCTTAAAATTGTCTTACATAGTCATACTTCTCTGAGTATCATAGCCACCAGTATGGAAACTTTTTAACCATTACACAGAAAGCCCAACACTTACTTTTTAAGTCCTTAGGCTTTTGAAAATATCAGTATCTACAGTATTTGATGTTCGAATATTTTCTTACATTTGTTACTAAGAATTCCTTTGAAAACTGCTCTGCCTTTATATATGTATCTGTGTGCATATAGATGTGTGTTCATTTCCTGGATCCCTGAAGCAAATATTTTTAGACTATTGTTACATGCAGATATATTGTTTCTCTGAGAGTCCAGAAGTGGAATGACTGGGGGATTATTCACTAAGGGAATCTTACCTGCATGAAAGAGCAATATTTTTTTCTTACATTTTCCATTAAAAAAAACCCCAAAAAACATGGATAATGAAGATGTAGAGTTTCTGACAGATTGGAAAGAACACAGAGACCAGTCCTTTCAGCCCCAGAGGTAAATAGAACAAATTCATAGGAGATTTCAATTTGGATGTGCATTGTGAGTCATTTCTACACTGAGAGATTTAATGCCAACATCAGTTGATACGCTACTGACATCATCTCAGAATTTCACCTGTCATCCCTTGGTAAAAGTGACTCAGCCTCTAAGTTTACTCCAGACTGATTTTTATTACATGAAAACAGTCATTGAGTAATTGTCAATATAATTTAAAAAAAAAAAAAATCCTTAATCCACATGGTGGATTTTAGGCTAATTCATTGAAGAGAAGCAAGCAGACGTTAATTAAAGTTTCCTCTGACTACATATATCTCTGCCAGGAATTCTCACACTAATAAAGAAATCACTTCTAAAGATTTTTTTTTTTTCCATCTTTCTAGCCTTTGCCTCCTCTCTTTTGTCACATTAAACCTCACTGGTCATCGTTCTCACCAGTCCTCCTTTATATCAATCTATCTGCAGCTTCTGATTTTCCACTCCATACTCCTCCAGTTCTAGAAAAACACCTCCCCCAAATCACCTTGCATTTAAGAAGCTCTTCAGCTCCAGCAGAAGAGGTGATGATGTGTTATAAGAGTCCTATTTTTGCCTGTAAGCCCAGCAGTCCTAGGGTAATTGCCAGAATTATAGTGGCTTTCAAGTTGAGCTTACAAAATCAAGCTGATTTCAAAGCAGCATTTACTGCTCCATAATTTCATCTAATCCCCACGGCTACTGACATAAACTAATTGCATGTACACATATGATCCCATTACGAATGGTGCAATCCAGATGGTGCCAATCTGGGACTGCAAACAGAGTTCCAGTGCTGTCAAATGCATGCCAGGCTTACCTGCTGCATTTACATCTCTATTCCTACTTCTTTATCATAGGCATTTCCTATTCAACTGGTTGGGCAACACAGTAAAACCATGTAGTCCTAAGTCCCCATGGAAAACATTGTCCAAAAAATGTCCCAAGAGACCTTGACAACACACCAATTCCTGAGAAGTCTTAGGTTTTGCTTTGAATCATTTTATCCTTACTATTATCATCATCATTATCACCACCACTATTTACTATTAAGTCAGCAGCACTTCAGAATTCCTGTGATGAGCAATAACCTAGCTGCTGTGAAACCTGAAATCACAGGTAGAAAAAGACAGTTCATAGCTGAAAGAACATACATTCTTATTTAAGTCTAAATAGAATACGCAAACTAACTATCCACATGGATTGTGCTTTTTTCCTATGTCTCTCATCTCATAAACTAAATAAGTAGTAACCTAAAACACATCTACACAGCTTTATGCAGATACATACACACTGCATATGCAATTACTTTAGAAGAAATTCACTGAAGGATGTCTGGTATTCAAACTGATCTTTACCACTCAATCTCTCAAGAAATCTCCAAAATAAAAAAAAAAAGTGAAACAAAAAGTAAATAAAAAAATTCTTACATCCATTCACTCTTGGCTTCTCTGTAGAAAATACGTTTGCAAAATCAAACATACATTGACAATTTAAAAGTGAAAAAGTTTCAGTGAAAAAAGGAACAGATTTCTATGCTGTGGTCCTTTACCTGAAACTGTCCTTTGGGCTTAAACCCTAGGTTGCTGGTCTGAGCATCCCAGATGATTTCAGTGTATATAGTATCAAAAAGCAACATGAGTAGCCCTTCATAATAGAGAGGTTCAAACATGTTGTAAATTAAAACAATACTTTAATTATACCCTTATGAAACTAGGAGATAGCCTATGTCATAAGCCAGAACACAGACAAAGGACAGAAAGTGTATGCATGCAAGGATATGTTGTACTAAATAAAACTATTAAAATTGGCTCTAAAAAAAACTTGGGAAATTTTAATATTACAAAGCAACATTCCTTGGAATGAAAAGAACTTGAGGAAGCTGTATGAAGTAATTTCAGTCTTACGCTTACTGCTTTAAAAAAAAAACAACAAACAAACTACAAGCTGCAAAGAGTTTGATGATTTGATCTTCAGAGACAAACAGATATGGGAAGTGCTGAGCAATGTTTCTTCTTCTTCTTCTTCTAAAAAAAAAAAAAAAAAAGAGTATTTTCTAAACTTACTCTTCCGTAATTTAATAAAATACTGGTAAATACTAATGGAAATACCTGCATTTGTACAGTAATACTGAGAAGCATGCATTTAGATCCTAGACACGCAGCAAATATTAGTTAGTAATTTTGGGAAACCGTGTTCCTAGAGTGCCACAGAGCACATAGTCTCATAAAATGTCCTATGTCTTTGTGATATATTAAAAGCCATTTAGTTTGATTCTCTTCTCACTTTTTTATTCCATTGATTCTTGAGGTGCTACCCTGATCTATATCAGCTCCACTTAGAGTAAAATCAAGTCTACTTTTGGCAAGTACTCAAGTCAGTTTAGCATTCACTTTCTATCCACATTCATGCAAGTAAAACTTACTTTTCAGAGCAAACTGAAAGTCAAATGAAAGGCCACTAGCCTGGCTGATGTGAATTCAATTTAGAATTCAACTGAATATTCACCGACTCTTTTCTTTTAATGTTATTTATTCTGCTCTGGAAAACATTATACACAAAACAAACAGCTGATAAGAATAGCCTGAATTTATGGAGATCTAAAGAGCCAGACCATTCAGAGGTGTAAATCAGGTTGGTGGCTCTGCTGGAGCCAGTGGTCACCGACTGAGGGACAAAGGCACTCAGTGATTCTTCCATCAACTCTGATTCTTTCCATGTTAATATATAAGCACAGATGATTTTATGATTGTTATTATTGCTCTTCATATTATTAAACAAACAGTCCAAAATTACTGTATTCAATTTGAATTGCTTCTCACAAAATCACTAGCAGAAATCCTTTCTGAACATGCAAGAGGCACTTCAGTATTTCATGAAGTGTTAAATTGGCAAAACAACAACAAGAGTTCATTACTGCAGATTCTTTCCAGATGGAACCATAAATGTACTGTACTTTACTGAGTGCCCATGGTACAAAGCAACTGAGTTGAATATTATGACCACTTTTCGAGGAATAACGTCTCACATAGTGATAATTTATTTTTGCAGGGAAGAAACTAATTTAGAAAAGACCATAGAAAGGAAGATTCCAGAGCTTCTCTGATTTCTTTTGATCTGTTTCTTTCTAGCCTCTGAAAATCAGGACAAGCTGTCACCGTGGCCTTTGACTAGTTTTCAGCTCCAAAGCTGAGCCTACACTCCACTACTCTGCCTCTAAACACAATACAGAAAGGCTGGGCCAGAAGCCGTTCTCAACACACCTGAGCCAGGACACTGACAGGCCACGTAACGGGACTACAGCACACAGCAACATTAAAACCAACCGTGATCTTCCATATAGCAATTTCTAAGTGGATTGAACTTTCCAAATAAACTGACAAAACCAAGGAAATGGAATTCTTTGAAATTTAAACCAATGATTACATACGCAATGATAAAATAAAAGTGATAGTAAATTTCGCAGTTGACTTCAAGAGAAACTACTAAAGGCTCTTAATTTTCTTTTTTCCTTTACTGTGCTAGGTTCTAATTTTATTTTTAATCTGTCCATCTTTTTATTTACAAACCTGTTTTAGAATTCAAAAAAATGTGTACGTGCCTATTTTAAAACATCAGTCTATTCCAGCCTCATCCCAATGTAAATCAAGAATAATTCCCATGGTGTAAAACAAACATGAACACCACATACATATAAATATTTAAAATATAATCAGTTTTATCTGTCCATTATTCTTTGCTTAAAGGAAAAGTCATGCCAAAATTTTCAAATGCATTTAAAGATGAAGTTGATATATTTTGTCCTCACTTACTTTGAATAGGTTTTGCCCCAAAGCAGTATTGTTTCATTAATCCATACCGTTTCATTCAGTGGACTTCCTTTAAGTTTCCACTGTTCTGCTGGAGATTAGAATCAATCTTTTCATCCACTCCATCTGAGCTATTGTTTAAACTAATAAATTAGCTCTACTTCTCCCCTCGAATACATCTGCATTTTGACCACATTTGTTTCTAGTTAGAAATGATTTATTTTTTTAATAAAGCTTTCAAATGCCTGAAAGAGGTAGCTGCTTTTTCTTGAAATTTTAGGTGTAAAAATAAATATGGAAATAATGATAGAGCAAACAAACAGCAACACATTCATTTCCTTCTGCTTTAGAAAGGCTGTGATATCTTCAAGGGAGCATCCAATATGAAATTATGCTTCCTGGTCCCTGGAGTTTTTTTGAACGATCAAATTCCATTGTAAAATGTAAATACCACAGTCTTCTCAGTTCACTTACATGGCAGGAAGCACATCTTACTTCTGCATGCAGTGAACTACCCATATTTCACAAATACATAAATCTCTCTTCTGTTAAATCTCTGTGTATTTCACAGCTCGAGGTTGAAATTTCCTTAAATTCCAATCAAGAAACTCATTGCAGTAAAATGATTATTTGTCCCAATTAAAAAACAAACACTACTAACAACGTGATAAGATTAACTTGATGGGAAAAGAGGCTTTTATAAATTTACTTTTACTTTAGCTTTTGTCTTGAAATTAAAAAATAAGAGAAGCTCTTACTGTTCTTTATTGTGAGTTAGGGCATAACTGCCTTAGAAATGAAAATAAGCTTTGCAGTACTATTTTGTACTACTACACTGTAACTGCTACTGTTTTTTCTCTCCCACTAACTACACTCACATAATTTTGAAATGGCCATAACGGTACTATAAAAATTGGCTACATTGTTAGACACTCCGGTAAGTCTTTCAACCCAAAGAAATGATGAAAACTTTATTGCTCTTGACAAAGTTGATAGGCATGGAGTAAAATTCTACTTTTGTGACATCTTCAGGATAAATTCTGAAACCATAATCCTGTTGAGGAACCTGCATATTCCAACCCTCTGACATTAAATAGGACAAGAAGAGCAGAAACAAACTCCACAGTAGTAATAAATTTCCGTAAGTAACCACAGGGTCACATCTCTATTCTTTGTCCATCCCACCAAAATTCTTCTCAAACTCAGTACAAATGGATCTGTCATCAGGTTAGCAGAAAAACTTAATTTATATGAATGTATACATTTCCATAAGGCATGATCCAGAGGTTACAGTTAAACTCTCCAAAACCAGAAGCACTCAGAGTCCTCAGACTCCTTTGAAAATACTGTTAGTAGCCAAGACCTATCTGGGTATCTGGAGAGCACAGACAGTAATGTGAACAAATATTCCTTATATAAACACACTATCATGTTAGGAAGGAAAATAAATCTATTCCATTAAAGACTTATTCTTCAGGAAATTCATACATTTCATATTAATTCTTCAGAACATGCATGCAAGAGGCTAAAAAAAAAAAAAGGATTACTATATCTTTGTTCAGTTTTATTTGGGTGGATGTTTGTACTTATCTCTGTGTTCACTCAGTATCCACAGATAAAGCAATACACCTACATACTAAGGTAGAATAGTCTCGCAGCCTGGACACTTGGTTTAAAACTGTTGCCTCCAGTAGATCAACCACTTCATTTATGAATTCCAGTGTCAGGTTTTATGCCACCTTCACTGGAGAAGTCCCTTAACCCATCTGCCTACATTTCTGTAACGACAATAATGTCAAACTACCTCTTTACTTCTGGAGTCTGATAAAGACTAATGAGTTACCATTTTGAAAAGGCTCCAAGGAGAAAACTATTTCACGGTCATTAAACTGTGCTTTCAGAGATAATCAAACTCTAGAGGGAATGATGGCAAAATTACCTTTTTTCCCCCCCTGTATACTTGCATTAAATCAGGTTTCTGCTTTTCTTATATCATGTAAAATTATCTCTTTTTAGCAGAGCATGGCACAACTAGGCAGATTACCAAATAAAGGTGCACCAAATATTCACCATCAGAGAGAAAAATAACCCCCATGCTGCTACATTTTTGCAAGAGGTGGGAAAGAATGGCATATTCTTCAGACCTATATACCAAAGCAATACCTGCCATTTGGTAAGTTCATGCCTATACCTTGGGAGCACATATTCCACTGACACTGTTTCAGGAATTAATATTCTCCTGCAGTATTAGCTACTGTATATTACATTCTCTAACGAACAACATTTCCATTCTGCCACCTTACAGCACATAAATGCAGCATGTTGTTCCTTTTGAAGATCTTCATCCTTTTACTTCGTAGGCCAAGAGCGAAATCATCCTCTTGCAATACGTGTGTCCCTATGCAAAGGAAGAGGATAAAACTAAGGGAAAAGCTTGGAGATCCACCATACACAATAACAGCTTAGAGAAGAAGTTTCCAAAAGGCAGAAGTGCTTACATTTGGGAACACTTGGAAAGTCCCTCTGCACATGAAGTTCACTGTAGATGTATTTATTATTTTGAAGCACTAGTATATTCCACATTACTCTTACAATTGACAGGAGAAGCAGAAGGGGAAAAGTGTGCAGTGATTTCTCTAGTATTTCTTCCTTTCTTCGCACTGGTAGAACACAGGCACGACCAAGTATCAAGGCGCTGTCCAGAAAAATGACAGGCTTGCATACTCTCACACCTATCAAACATGTAATATACCTAAAAATAAGCTTTATAGGTGACAGTTCGTATCACTGAAAGTTATTATATTGCCTTAGAGTTACCAACATGCAAACTGACTGTTTTCAATAGTTCAATAATTTTATTTCAATAAACAGTGACTTTTCTTACATATTCTTCAGTTTTATAGAGTGTTATATTTAAAGTAGACCATAAAGACATCCAGTCTTTAAAATCTAGTACAACCTTTTGACAGGATTTGGCCTACCTGAAACCCATTCCCCAATTGCACATACTCGGCAAGAATTCTTCCTATATAGATGAACTGCCTGCAGATACCCATAGTGCATTAAGAATCTTTTGTAAGTCATTTTGAAATGGTTACAGAGATTCAGGTTATAGAATGACCTTATTTTGCATACCAGTAAAAGTTATCAAATTCATATCTCTAGTTTCATAGTAGACATACAGTACCATTGTATAGTTCTTGAAATGTTTGAAATTCCTTTATGCTACTACAGATTACTCTTTAAATAAGTTGACAAGCAAGAATGCTATCTAAACCACTGTAAAGAGACTGACAACCAACACAATCTGAAGTCAGATAAAAGGGGATTTTTGATGGGCCTGAAACTTATGAGCAAGGCAAAGAATAAATCTGTTTCTTATAAGTTACTTTCTTAAAGGAAAAATATCTGGTGTATATTTCATCTAGGACCTGTCAAAATAATAGCTTGGTGATGTGAATTCAGAACATAAAAGTGTTCTATTAGCAATCAACAAGAGACAAGAGATACACCAATCTTTTCTAGTATAGTTTTCTTATCAGACATATTTGTTTTACTTCATGAGATTGTTCTAAATCCATAAAATTTACATACATATGGCTGCATTGTTAATTCCTACTATGAAACTATTCAGAAGAGTTTCCATTTTCTGCTTAGTAAAGGAACTTCACAGCCAAGAAATGTAAGCCAAGGATGGTAGGTACTCCTCTGATTACCTTGGTATACTTAGACAAAATACTGTTTGAATAGCTCAGTTCCTATCATCATAATAATGAGAAATTATAGGAATTGCAGACATTACATATTGTAACTACAAATTAGGAAGAGTAAACAACAGATCCTGATAGCATGATTAAACTATTTCAGAAGTAACCTAATTTATTTTTTTTTTAATTCCATCTTCAGATATCTGATTATGGACTTTGTTTTCAAATGCAAAGCTTTTTTTCCCTAACTCTTCTCTCCTTTCTTACATATTAACATACAAAGTATTGCTAGAAAGAATACTTTTTTGCAGTTGTAGGTTAAAAAAAATAGGTTTCTACTGCTTATATGAACACAAGCAAATATAAAATAGCTACTCAGATGCGAGTTTCCAAAGAAAATATAACTTGTCATACCTTCAAGATATCTGTCTTGAAGGGACAAAACTACAGTTATTACTTATGTTTCTCTAAAGTAAAGGTCTGTGAAAGAGGTTGCAGAAAAAAAAGCATTTTCACTCAGCAAGACCTGTGAGAAAACATTCTTTGGTCTTTATCCAGGTGAAATTACATTGCTTTAAATTAAATTCCAGATCAGAAGAAATCCTAGAATTATGAAAATCATGAGCTTCCCTTTATTTTCACAATGAAATTAATTAGAACTTATTTTCACAGTGACACTAATCAGAGCAATTATTTTCATGCATTCAAGTAGAATTTGGCTTCTTATGAAAATGCCAAAATTATGCCTCCTTGTCTTATGATCAAAAGCAGTAATTTTCATCAAGTAAATCTAAGTTTCAGACTTGTTCTACTATTGAAGTGCATCTGGGTTCGAAGTCCACTAAGAAAATTTTGAACAAGCTTATTTTATTTTCTTATGTCAATGAACATGGGTTCCAAATGAAATGATAGTAAATTAGAAAGCAAATAGGTCACAAGTACGAACAATCATAATGATTTTAGGCACATGTCCTCATTGATAATGGCAAACAGGAAAGGCATAGAGAAATCTTGGGGAGATTACTGCATAAACAATGCACTATCCCTCAGCTCCACTGTCAGGCAGTCAGCATTCATTCATAATGATTTTTACAAAAAAAAGAAATAAAAAAATTAATAGATGACCTTTTCATCTCTATAAAGCACCTAAATTGAAAAGCATAACTACAAACAATAAGAACAAATAATACAATGGCTGTTGTTCAGACTTGAGTGTAAACTCCAACATAGTTAATATGAAAAAAGAGAGGCCAAATACTTGAGTTCTGTGTAAGGCTGGATTCACAAAAGACAAGTAACATTACTCTCCAAGTTTGTTCTAATGAAATCTGGATCTAAAATACTGTGCAAAAGTTTGCTGGCTGTTGTTTGAGACTGGGATGTGACACCTAGTTTTAAGAAAATCTTAACAGAGAGGTTTATTTTGTTCATTACTTACTAATCTGTTCTCAGGTTAGTAATACCTATATCGATTTTGGCTGAGACACAGTGCTACAAATCAGCCTGCTTTAAATCAGCTGATTTTGTGCACCTGTCTACACCATTAGGTTTTTATGAACTTTTACTGGAATCCGTCCTTCTAAGTGATTAAGATTTCTATTTCTCACATAAAATGATTTCATTAAGCTGATAACACAATGCTGCATTACATTGCTGAACAGTGAGTAATTACTCATACTAACAAACAATAGTTCAAACTGCTGTAGTAAATAAACCCAGCTTTTACCTGTTACATCCCAAATCTTTTTAAAGTATGTGGGATTGCACATGTATAACAAAAACCGTGATACACTCAAAAACACATACCTACGGTCACAATCCTGCAAAAGCAAATGTAATATATGAAAATTGCCCCATTACCAGCAGTCCCCAATGACATTTCCTGCTTTCAGACACAAAGCTGACCTCAGGAAAGCATTTAAGAACATGACCAAATGTGGGAAAGTGCTATTATTATTCCATGAAAACAAAAAAGACTTTTTACCACAGCTTTAAATTAAATATATTCAAGAAATTTCATGAATACACAAATGCTTAACGTAAACAGTCCTTTTTTAGGACTGCAGTTAGAAGTGACTGGTTTAGTAAATGCATTTTCAGGAAGGCCAGTAATACTTTGGCCTCTTACTTAACACTGGAGTTGATTCAGACAATTGCTTGTGCAGCACTGGAAGCTGCATTTGTTATTTTTGGTCTACTAACCAAACCACAAATATTTTATCATGTTGTTACCTTCTTTTAGCTCCTTTTTTTGGTGAGAATATTTCATTTTTTAGAAGGAATTAAAATTTTGTTTCACCTAGGAAAAAAAAGTTGGCTGTACTTTAAGCAGGAGAGATGAAGCACACATTATCAAAGACAACTGGGTATGAAAAAAAACTGTAAATAGAAATTTATGAGTAGTTTTTGAAACTCTTGGTGAAGTGACTATCAAGCCAAAAATTTAATTTCAAATGAGTTCTGTCAACCATAGGTACCATGAAGAAAATATATTACAAGAGAAAGCACCAAGTTGTATCAGATAAACATTTAATAAGACACTAGTAATTAAATTTACTGATTCACTAATACTCTCAAAACATGAAACCCTCCTGAAAACAAAGGTATTTGTAATTTAACAGCATATCCTAACCAGTTCGTCAGATTCTGGAAAATTTTACTGCACTTCTTATTTTTGTACACATTTCTGCAAGATACTTTTAGATTATTCATAGCAATTAATCCATCTTTCCAAAGGTAGAGGCAGTGCCGAATCCTGATACTTTTGACCTGAACGTTTATAGCCATACCTGTTCTTTATTGTCCCCAGTACTAAAACACTGTTTTAGTATAAACATACAGGGCTGATTACAGGTCCAACAAATAAGGCCCTGTACTCTTTTACAACAAAGGATCCCATTTAGAATCATAGAACAGTTTGGGTTGGAAGGGACCCTTAAAGATCATCTAGTCCAGCTTTCCTGCCATGGACAGGGACATCTTTTACTCCATCAGGTTGCTCAAATCCCCATCCAACCTGACCTTGAACACTTCCGACGATGGAGAATCCACAACATCTCTGGGCAACCTGTTCCAGCGTCTCACCACCCTCATGATAAAAAATTTCTTCCTTATATCCAATCTAAACGTACCTTCTTTCACTTTAAAACTGCTGCCTCTTGTCCTGTCACCACAGGCTTTGGCAAAAAGTCATTGTCTTTCTTATAAGCCCCATTTATATATTGAATGATAAGACTATGACAAATCAGTTGAACATTTATTTTCTAAGACATAAAAATGAATGAATGGGGCAACAGGAAAAGGTATGTATGAAGGGAAACTTTTAAGATATTCTAATGGTTCTAATTTTAAAAGCTGCCATCAAATCTTGATGGATTATGAAAGTGTGTCGAGTTAGATAAATTATAGACATGACACTTCGGAGATCACAAAGGTACCTTTAAGTTATTAAATACTGACTAAGTACAAGTACTATGGCTCAACATTGAAGTGTACTAATAAGTTCAGCTAACTGCATTCAGAGGGTGTGAAGATGTATTGAATAGTGGGAGTTCTATTTTGTAGGTTATTCACAAAGATTTAACATTTCTTTTAAGGACATTATCCATATGCCTAATTTCATGGGCCCGTGGTGGCAAAACATATAGCAGAGACACAAAGAGATCAGCAACAAGGGTTTCTGTATTAATATATATTTAGATATTCTACAGGGAAGATGTTGAATGATCCTGTAATGCATTTTGGATTGCATGCAGCATTTAACATTAATGTTCAACTCCCATTCTGCCAGTATTAAATGTTACATATTTTGTCAGAATAAAGAAAAATTAAATTTATTCTATCCTTAACTCAATTTATTCATTCTTAGTGCTGGAGTTTAAAAGGAATTGTTTTGCTCTTCTGTGCAACTATAAATGAAGCAAATTTTTTTTCTGAAGTATATTACTTGGGTTTACATCTTACTATAAATCTCAAAATGATAATATGTGTCAGAAGGCAAAGAAGTTTCCCTGTCTGTGAATCCTTTCACCACAAGCTGAACTTACCAAGCTGCTGGATTCTCTTTTTTTCCTCTCTGCTCAGAATAGGGCTTATTTATTTGCACTGACCCTCACACCACCTTGCATAAAGCTGATAGAGAGACTCCGGCAAAACTTACCAGGTTCTCCCCAAAGTGGGAGGGATAGATATGGTTGGTTGCATAGCTTTATGTAACAATAATATTTACCACAACGCCTTCATTGGCAATGTAGGAAAGCACCTCAGTAGGATGCATTCTAACATGGAACACAAATTTCCTGCCTTTGCTCTAAGAAAGCAGAGAGCTTTCCAACTATTTTCCTGTGTGAAGCAGGATAGCTTCCTTCCCACGCTGTTACTTTTCTATTGAGTAGTGAAACGAGTCATGAAGAAATAAGAAATGGAAGATGCAGAATTGCTTGGCAGAGGATTTTCAGGAAAGGCATGGTCCAGACACACAGCGTAATACAACAGAAAAAACTTCTACTATAACTGAATAATTATGACTACAGAACACATGCAACCTAAAAACTGAGATTATATCTAACTGTGAAACTCAAGTCACAATGTCTCGGGAAATTTAAATCTGAATTTGAGGAGCTATGTGAGCAAGTTAGATACCTACTAAATACAGGCACTTTGGATTACTACGCTTTTCTGTAAATTGCTATTTACAGTCTATCTTACTTGAATTCTTCTACTTTGGCTGTGAAAAAGATACACTGTAGTCTACACAGGCCAAATCAAGTAATTTCTTTTGTTTCTATACAATTTAAAAGCTGCAAAAGGAGCTAGATTTAATCTACTTAATTAAATGTCATTATTAAAAAGATTATAAAGATACCTGTTGAAAGCCCACAACAGGAATTTAACAAATCAAAAATACAGTGTAAGAAAGAGTCCCACTGCAACATGTTATTCAAATGAATTGTTTTATCATACCACGGGCATTTTAGTGAGACAATTCCATTCCAGGAAATATGCCACTGTATCCTTTCAAAGCCAGAATGTTTACTGGCAGTCCTAAATTTGTTTTGATTGTAAGCAATGATACACTCACAGAGCAGTTAACCCTGACAGGAAATGCATACGATGTGCGCGAATATAAAAACCCTTTGCAATCCATGATCTGGCTGCATCATCTTTGTAACAGCCCAAGGGAGCCACAGACAAATTTTCCACATACTCTACTGAAGACTGAGAAGGTGGTGGTTTCTGCTCCCACTTTCATTCCACAAAACCAGAACTGGATATTTCTGCTTCCAACAAAAGCAGTGGGATAATAGTGAGAATTGTCCCCCTGCCTGCCTCAGAGCTCAAAAAGGAATTCTGTCTCAGCAACTCAGTGCTCTTAGTGAGAAGCCTGGCACAAACACAAAGCACTGGGATTATTCTGGCAAAATCACTCAAGTAGTGTGAGATTTAGTTCTCCAAAAACATAGAGAATGTCAGATTGTGGGGAGCTTTTCTTGCTTGTAAGCACTTCCCAGATCATCTTATCTGAGTTATAGCTATACACCTGTACTAAAAACCTACGATAGTATTTCTTTTTGCCTTTTGAGATTTCCACTGAATGGGCTTAAAACTGCAATTACTCTCACCTACATAAAATCAGGTTAGAATCCAAAATACCTACCATCTGCCAATACAGATTTTTTTTACCTAAGTAACAGTAATTGTATCTAATTAAATAGCAATAGACATTCAATATGAAAAGGAACTGTTTACAGGTAGCCAGTAACAAGTGATAATTTTGTAATACCAACCCCCAAATTAGCATTTTTCCACGTGCATTCAGTGAGTATTTTTTGCATTTAAGATTTCTCCTTCTATGCCCTGGTCACAAACAATTCTTTGTAAATACCCGATATCCATACCTAGAGTTGAATCATCTGAAATTTTGGACACGTTTTGTTACATCTTGTCTCACAGATCAGGTGGTGGGTTTTCTGCTTATAGGTTGGATCAGACCAACATTTTTGGACAAGAGGAAGCTTTGCAGAAGTATACTTTTTCTTTCTAAGGAGAGTGTAACTTAAGAAAGGCAGAAGATGTTCCGAAGTATTTACAAGGAGTAAAATTTCTAACACTCTCTTCCGAATGAAGCATACTTTGCCTGAAATAGCATTCCAAGGAAAATCAGGACTACAAATTGGATTTCTTTCATTCTATCTGCTGAGAGTAATTCTGTTTAATTTAAGCTCCCTTTATCTCAGAAATTTGGTGAAGACTGTGGTAACCCTATTTCAGTGCTCTGTGCAGTCACACAGAGGAAATTGTCAACACGAAACCAAACCATAAAAACAGCCAGGTCCACTCTTTGCAGGCTTAATAAACAAATCTCCTTAGCAATACTTACTAGCAGGCAATAATCAATTCATATTTGGAAAATTATGAAGCCTGGAAATAGAAGGATTTGAAACGAATATATACTTGAATATATGCAAATACATATTCCTGGAAAAAAAGCTAATTTCTAATTTTTTATGTCCTGTGCCTGGATCATATTTGCATAAACTGATTACTTGCTTATTACTTATTACAGTATTTATGGGAAATATTTTTCTGATTTCTGAGAAGAAATGTAGTAACAGGCTTCACAGACAAGCCACAAAACCAGCTACTGCAAGGAATCTAACAGAAAGTACACAAATGCACTATGCTGAAAAAGACCAACACAGATATATTCAATGTATCTATCAAATTTTGATAATGCTCAGAACTAAATTAATCGAAATAATTTTGGCATAGTAGGAGTTCAGTATTAAATAGCTTATGTTCCTTTACCTGCTTTTCAGGTTAGCAAGGTCTGATATATTCTTAATATTGAATTTGAAATTCCTCTGTAGAAGTCTCTTTAGACCATGGAAACTATGCTCTGAATCCAGCATTGATACAACTAGGGTCCAGAGATTCTTCTCCTGTGGCCTTTATTGACATATCTATTGTCCTTTTCATTCTTGCAACAAGAGCTGTTTTCAGATTTTCTTCACAAAATTTATTTCCTAGCAAATCTAAAATTGCCACTTTATTACTGCCAGAAATATCCACTCTATATTGAGCCTGCTCTTGTCATTATAGGCAAAGAAACTAGCAGTTCCAGAGATGTGTAAGAAAAAAGAGGGAAAGCACAAGAAATACTCCCTCTTTGCATCTCTGTGTAGTGGTCATATGTTTAATTCAGTTATGTTAAACTTAACTCTATTACCTAACAGGGATTTTCCCCACCATGCTTGCTCTGCTATTCAAGGAAACAAAAAGAGAATGGTGTGAATTTAGATTCAGAGCAAATTATGGCAGGAACTCAACAATATAACCTAGAGAGAGAAATGGAATCTCCAGAAAGAAGACTGTGACTGAGATTTTCAGAAACATTTTTTTAAGGTTGCATATGTAAGTCCCGTTAATTTCAAAGAGAGTAAGGAAAATACAGAAAGCCAGGCACTGCCCTAAACACCGATCTGAATTAATTGGTTATACACTGGCTGGAGGAATGATTTTTGCTTGCGATTGCCCTTAATTTCTATACAAAGAACACATTTTATTTTTGGATGGCTCCAGCTCAAATTCAGTATTGTAGTAAAAACAAAAAAAGGATGTCCAATCCTATTTGCAGGACATTACAAGCTAAGACAGAAGGTTAAGTCTCTTTCAAAAATAAATGCACAGCAAAGCCTCATCTATTTTTATTTCACATAGTATTGAGGAAGGACAGATTCTGACCTGGACTGTATAAGGTACGCAGTACTCTATCCTTTTGTGTATGAGAGAGGAACAATTTCTATCCACTCTCTCCCTGAAAATAGGCAAAGATAGAGCAGCAAAAGACACAGAATGGCTGATATATTTGATATGCCTTAGTCAGTTAGGTTAGACCAATTCCCAAAGGTGACAACTGCCTCCCTCAACAAAGTTTTAGCAGAAAGAAAAGACAAGACAGAAACTTTGACAGCTCACCTTGAATCAGAACTCCCAAAAAACATTAGCTCAGACAAAAAGGAAGTATCCACTTGAATGCAAGTTTAGATACAGCATCTGCTATTTTTACAAGTTAGATCCTTTCCTGAAATTATCCAACACATTAAAAAATGAAACACTAGTTTTGGTAGCAGTTTGATTTCTACTTTGTCGAGGTATCCCAGATTGTCCTGATATGAATGACAGCCAGAAAGATCTGAACATCTTTTTCTCTTTTTTTTAAGCAGTCACTACAAACCAGCGGATTCAGGATCTAAATGTGGAATGCATTTGGTCTCCTGCAGTTGACCTCAATGAAATACAGCCAATAGGTTTGGCTTACTTTTCAGTGAAGAATGAAAATATGCATTCACTTTGGACATGCACCTTATAGAGCATTAGTTTTGGATTTGGGTCATAATCTTATTAATCCTAAAAGATTTAGAAAGATTTCCTCTGAAGTTCTGAAAGTAGACAGTTCAGCCATTGTACAATTGTACAATGTACATTGTACAATTACATGCAATTAGAGAGCTACTAAAGCACATTCCCTAAACTCATCTACAGCATGTATCTTCTGAAAATAAAACTCGTTTTCACTACAAATCCATGAAAGCACATAAAGGCTTTCACTATCACTGGTTTTCAAATGTTGATGTTATTTTCTTACATGCTTTTCTTCTAATTGGTTAATTATCAATGTCAATTTGGTGACTTTTTTTTTTAAAGTATTTGAATTACATTTCTACATACTTAATGAATCTGTTCCAAATGGTACTTCTACAAAGACAGGAAAGTAGATTATACAAATACTGCCCATCTATCAACTGGAAATATTAAATAAGAATGTTTTTTAATTTAATGTGTCTCTCATGTACTGTCTAAAGAAACTGAGCCCATGAATCAGTATTCATTTAAATCCTCATAAATATTCCATTCTAACATTTTGTAGAAGGGTAGTCAAACAAAGGAAGATTTAGACAAATGGTGTCAAAGCTATAATTTTTTAATTAAAAAAAATCATGTGTTTTATTTTTAAGAATCAGTAGAGAATATGTGAATTGGCGTTCAGAATTTTCATTATACACCATAGAGGTTTTAGGCTTTTATAGGATGAACATTCTCTTGATTGGTCAAAATTTTATACATTTCATATATTCTAACACATATCAGAAGGCTAATAGCTACAGATTTTCTAACCCCCCAAAAGCAAGAGAGCAAAATCACATGATCTTTTTTCCACCAAAGAAGCACATTTGGATCAACTTCTATGACTTTCTAAAAATCCAGCTTAAATGCATAGGCAATTTAGATAGGAAAGACAGATAGAAAAAAAATCTTGCAGACAGGATGTAGAAAGAAATCTCTGCTTCTACGAGACAGTTAAGCTCAACTGACAAAAAGAGGTAACAGAAGTAACGCTCCTGCAGCACTAATAGTCTGTACAATGGGGGTATCACAGAGGGAAATGTACCATATACATAAACTCCCTACAAAGCTTGAATTACTAAAAAATGTATGTATGTAGATGGTCCCTAGAAATGTGAAACATAAATATTTCCTTACTAAACAATGCATATGTGACATAAAATTCAATTCATGCATTACCATTAAACAACAGAATATTTTTCAGGGCTATAACAGAAGCTGGAAAACTGTCACATACCAGGATTGCTAGTAACAATGTCGACTCAGTATTTCTCCAACACAGTTCTTTGTCTCTCACAAGGGATAGTAGAGTACTGTGTAACACTTTTATTCCTGACAGTTTTTCTTGCAGGTGCATATAGTCAATCTATTTGCCATTTCTTCTATTGCACTCCCAAAGGAATACTCCTTTATTGGATCTAAAAGCAAGTGACATATTTCCCCCTAACTGAACAGTCTCAGACACTTCCTTTATAAATAAGTTATTTTAGAAATGTTTCTGTATGTGATAAACTGGAAAAGGCTATCTAATCTGTGGCAAGCTAAGAACTATAGTCTCCAGGAGTTTTCCTTGAGGAAGCATTTGGGACCTGTGTATTTTCATATCAAATGAAAAGTTATATGTTTGCTGTTATACAGGCAGGAGCAAGATGCATGAAAACATACAAAAGTTACAGCAGAGGTGAGATATTTCCAGAAATAATCCAAAAGAGTAAACACCAATGAAAACGAAAATGCCTTCCTGCCCACTGCTAGAAAACATATTGATTTTTCTAACCAATTCCATATATGATCTAAGTTTATGTAATTTAATACAATAGATACTGTATTCCCTGAATACACTTCCCGGAATATACTGAATACAATAGATACTGATTCCAAATCCCAAGATAATGCAAACATTTTCTGCAAATAAAGACATATTTCAAAACTTGGTAAAAGTCAACACAGGAAAAGCTATTCAAGTTCACTGCTAATGTATCATTAGGTTTTTTTTTTTAGTGTAATGACAAAATTACAGCACCAGATCCTCAGCTTGTATAAACTAAGGACTATAGTGTACAGTCATAACACATTAAGCTACAATGCACAAACAAAGTAAAGACATCACCAGCTGGAATCAAAAGCAGTATTATAACTGCTGTAACTAACTAACTATTATTATTAGGTAAAAAATATAGTTTATCAGTCTATATTGTTAAAAACTCAAATTAACATTCTTTACTACTGCTCTTCCCCAGAACAGGCTACTAGTTGCCTTGTGAATGCATTAGCAAAATAAGATTTCCTATGTATTTACTACTGATTCTTTATTCAAAAGAAAACCAAATTCTGAAAACAAAGCTATCTACCCCAAAATATTTTTAGAAAATAAATATTGTACTAAAAATTAACAATTAAACTTCTCACCTCATTTGCCAAACATCTGTGTATGTAAAAGGTACTCTAAAACACTGTTACTCTTGGTTAAATTAAATCAAACATGTAAAAAGATAACATAGCATTCTTTGATCTGAAGCATGCAGAACCATAAAATGTTTGGACATGATAAAAATTTGACATCACGGATAAGCTTCACATCTTTTATTCTTTTTCATAAAGAAGTGTCAGACAACTATATAAAAATAATAGATCAAATAAACATAGACACTGTTGTACACAGAGCATAAAACCTTAAAAAAACACTGAATAATTCAAGGGAACTGTAGCAACACTTGTAATTTACAACACTTGCAATTTTTCATAAAGCAATACTTTTTTTAATTTTCATCTTTTTTCTACAGTGCCTCAGGAAAACGAAAGGCAAAAATTGAAACTATAACTACAAATATTAAAGTGTTTGCTTTTAGTATCAATGTAGTAAATATGCCATTACTCTTAGATGGTAATGCAATATGCAAACAATATTTGTCCCAGATCACTACAGTAAACAAAATTTTCAGTGACTATAGTATTTTTCCCTCCTGCTATTTGCAAGGTTACTTTGCAAAAAATGACAATTTTTTAATACCCTCACAATAGAAGATACTTTCCCTTTCTGAAACAACAGAATCACACACAGATTATCTTTTTCTGTTCTAGGGTAAGTGCTCAGATTTTCAGCAATGTAATTAGCCTAGGTGTAGCACGCTATATTAATTCTGATGTCTGCACTAACTTGAGTATCTCTGCATTGCACTGCATGACATTCATCATAAGGAAACCAAAGATCTAGTCTCAGTTTTACCTCTGATCTGCTTCTTGCATCTGCTATGTCACTTTAAAATACACTTTTTCTTCCATAGCTTGCCCTCTAATTAATATTCCTGTGCTCCAACACTTTTTGTGCAGAGGAAAGAACAGCTCACCAGGAAAAACACAGACATTCAAACAGTAACTAAATATGTAATTGGGAGTTATAACATATAACTTGACTTGGAGAAGTAAACATCATGTCCACATTTCACTTTTATCTCCTATACCTATGTTCTGTGTGATCATACTTGGACTATTGTTTGCCTGTTTGTAAGATTTTTTTCCAAACTTTCTCAAAATTTCTCAATTTGAGAAATAGCATCCTAAAATGTTTCCTGCCAGCCAACCTTGAAAACCATTTCCTTCTCTCTACGACATACTGACACCATAATACTACTGCTTCCCTTTCTCTCCCAGTTTCTCAAATCTGTATTGCTTTTTCATTGTCACAGTACCAGTTAACACATGTGGCAAGGACCAGATGCTCTTACGTGTTCTGGAGGAAATGTACGTATTTTTGTTACTCATGTGACCATTAGGGCTCGCTTATTCCATGGGAATCATTTGACTGTTTCAAAATCCAACATTTGACCAGCCCTTGACTTTCATTTCTTTAGACACTCCTAAGTAATCAGGTGAATTGTCTTGGGTTTACATATTTACAATCCATTGTTACAGAGTTTGATACTCTAACTGGATACACTCACTTTCTGTCTTGGCCACAACATACGCAAAATAAATGTTTTTCTTGTTTTTTCTCACTGAATTTTCCTTTTCAGAAACTCTAATTATAAGGCACCAACTTACTGGTAAGTCTACTGTCTAAGTTTTAATGAAGTGAGGTGTTTTAGGGAGAGAAAGTTCTATTTTCTTAACAAATATGGGGCATTACTATTGTTTTCTGATGTAAGAGTACTGACACAATCTAAAGCACTTGTTAGCTGCAGCGGTTTTGTCAGCATCATACTTAAAATATCATTAATTCCTTTAGTAACTGAACTCAAACTGAAAGGAATAAATTAAATGAATATATATATATATATATCTTTTATATGCATTAGTGGCGTATGAGTCACCTTGATCTCCTTTGGGATGGAACTCTAATTAACACTGGAACATATTTTGTCTATAAAATTTCTGTTGATTGCCCAAGAGGTAACAGGAACTCATTTTGCCAGATGATGTTAACTTTTATGGGTTAAGGCGGTGAGTTACCAGGAGCCGCAGCTGTGTGTGTTATGCTCAGGGCACTTTTTAAGCAAGTCAGTATTTTAAGAATCATGACATTCACATGTGATGCAAGAAAAATTAACAAAAAGAAAGAGAAATGATAAATCATTATGTATTAAAATATTAGAACTGAGAAAAGAACTACGTTAATACTCTGACATATCAATTATGCATGTATTATATAGAATAAGTGCAAGTAATTAGAACTACAGGAAAGAAATGAAGTTATTGACATGAGCTAACTCTGTAGAGAAAGCTGTTGTTAAAGCAATGGAATGGCTTTTGCAACTGAGATTTGCTAACAGTTCTTGGTAAAATCATTTGCAAATTGAAAGACTATTTAGGTCACTTGTATATTATGGCTTGGACACATAGTTACTAGCATTTTTATTTTATATCTGTTTACGGAAGCTTTAGTATGTAACAACTGCAAAAGATTTCTTCAAGCTGAAATTCAGGTTGGAACACGAGAGTCTGCATAAAGCAATCCTGTGCATTTAAATAAAAAATCCCATCATTTAAAATGCTTTAGACCTTCTTTGGATTAGAAATTTAGAAAATATTTCCCACCTAAAAAACTTGATTTTGGACACAGTGCAAAAAAATATACTGCTTTTCAACATGTTAAAATATGCCATGAGTTAACAAAGCAATTATAACATTCTAAAACAGATTCATTACTCAACCTGAAGTGCAGATACGCAGAATAATCACATTTTTGGTAAACTACCAAAAGAGAAGGCAAATAGTGGAACTGCAGATCTTCAAAACAAACCACACTTATTAGGTCAAAAACCTAAAATACATACAATAAGTGGAAGATTTAACTGAAGCTTCTGTTTCTTTTTCTTTCCAATTTACCTCCTTCATCAAAGGAAACACCAAAACCTTCTCTGACAGAATGTTAAGACTTTTGAAGCCTTTCAAGCTGTTTTCACTCCTTTCTACTATTTGTATGGAAAAAACTAAATGTCATAAAACCAAAAGATAGATTAATCTTTGCATCCTCATTTCTCTCAATAAAGACAGATTTAATTAATGATACCAGTTTCTCCAAAGTATCTCCATTTTTTCTGAAAGAAATATATTTTGTGTAATACAAAACCTTAATTCCTAGAAGGCACCATAACAGGAGATCCAACAAAACCCTTAGGTACTAAAAGCAGTCACTGGATGGGTTTAAAAGCCCAAATCCAGAATCATTATCCAAAAAAAACTTGCCAGTACCTTATCTACCAAACTTATTGCTTGTGGAAAGGGTGCTAGATGAGAGTGCTAGTTCTGTAACTGCCAGCTGTCCTTGTTCTTCTGCCCTGGTAAGAGACAAGAAGACCCTCAAGAAATTAAAGCTGAGAGAACCTTCTCTAGTCTTGATGGTTCCACATACTATTAGTGGAGGTAACCAAACTTACTTCCTGAGATTGCTTTTAATAGCTGTAGGCATTTCCATTTGAACTGTAACTGTTCCTAGAACTGAGCAGTACAGCTCAGTAAAGCCTCTTCATGTGTCTTCCATGTTATACCTGTGTTGGATTTTTTTTTCATTGAATACTTCCCATCGAATTCTGAATTTTTTTATCAGTTGCTATACACTGAGCGACACAAATTATGCAGAACAACAGAGACAGATATATAGGAGCTCTGAACCACACATTAAGAAGCCTGATAAATGAAAACACTCCATTTCCTCTCAGTGAAACCAGTATTACACATTATTTAATTTCACTTGCAATCAGTTTGGATATGCACTAGAACATCCCTCTCAGCATGCAATTACTATGTTTGCTGGATTTTCAGTTATTTTTCAGAAGTCTGCCAAAGAACTATTAGTGTTTCACATGTCAGTGACACCTGGCATCCACAGTGACTCTGCAAAATTTAATGGCAACAAGGGAATTGTTATTGTCTATTGCTTCACTGGTCCATGAACTGAGGAGTTCC
Organism: Haliaeetus albicilla; assembly: GCF_947461875.1. Classification (NCBI taxonomy): domain Eukaryota; kingdom Metazoa; phylum Chordata; class Aves; order Accipitriformes; family Accipitridae; genus Haliaeetus; species Haliaeetus albicilla. Next base: position 21,678,947 of record NC_091505.1, on the reverse strand, counting down.
TGAGCAAGTCTTGGCACAGTGCAGCAAAGCAGCTGCTAGGCCCTATTGTTGTCAAGAATACGCATTTTGACAACTACTAATCATGTATTTACTCTGAACACTGAATAATCTTATACATTTATTATTCTCAGAATATATTTACCCAACAAGTAATGGCAGCTCTAAATGAGTTTCTTATGTCCTAGCAAGAAAACACAAACAGTAATTAATTAGTTTATTCTTCTTTAGCCACAATTTATTTATTTATTTCCCCAAGCCATTCATCAGATGCATCACGTACATAATGACAGGTAGCTTTTTGTGGCGTCTATGGTTATAAAGTTCCTGGAAAAATTCCTTATGAACTATTCTAGGGAACCTCAACTGTCCTTAAGATGAGAGATCTAATTTTGTCCTGAATTGGGAACAATTTAAAAGACAGAAAAATGGATGGTATAAGTAAAACAAAATGCTTCAATAGGAGATCGGGTTCAAGTTGGTGGTTATCTATTCTCTGTTAATAAAACCCAAAATGAACAGAGTTGCTAAGCTGTCTAAATTGCACATTACTTAGGTTTGTCATGACAGGCAATAAATGTAAACCATTCCCTGGGAAGCTAGAAAGTCCTTCTGCACATATGGTATGATGGCAGATGAAACTAAGTTGTGATCTACACAGGCAAAGACAGAAAGTAAGGAGTCATTTAACTTTTGCAGGTTCTTTGGACTATAAAGACAATGATTCGGGAAAATGGGAATGGGTGTCAGTTACAAATCAGAAAGTTTAGGATCAAGTGCAGGAGAACCCATAGGTTATTGGGAAGGTTACATGCGAGGAATACATGGCAACAGTAATTCTCGGCACAATGTTGCCATGTTACTCAAACTCTTGATACATGCACTGCATTTTAGATTAATGCAGTTCTTTCTTCTTAACTTTTCCCTCTCTAATTGTAAAACAGCTGATCTTGCCGAAGATTTGTAAACTCTAAGACGTTTCTAAAGTTGTAAAAGACAGACGTATTCCAGAGTTATTAATTTTACATAAGGGACACTCAGCATGGAAGCTGCTAGTAGGTCAAAACCTAAGATAGGTTTAATCTACAATGAAAAGTATTATCAATTTTATACTTAGGAACTCTTATCTAGGATAAGTGTCTGAATAACAAATTGGACCTATATGACTGTATCAGTTTATACTCAGAAATTATTCACTACTCAGAAATATCTTTCCTATACGAACTAGGAAATGAGTAGACAAATGGTGATCAATTTACTAAAAATATCTATTCTAGGGACAACTAAATATTAGACCATTCAAAATGCATAATGACATTATAAATAATATTATAATTGAATAAATAAGCTGTATGTCTTTTTTGTTGCATTACAGAAATACTGCAATAATTCCTTAGTACTATGAGATTGCTGAATGCATAGCACCATTTTTTTTTCTATTTGCTTCTCCCTGAAGTAAAATAAATCATAATGAATGATAAACATATGAGAAAGGAGTGCTACATTTACAGTTATTTGGAAAAGATAACAATTAAAAAATATTCATCTGTTCATCACAATAACTCTCTTGAAGCAAATCCAGCAGCAAACAGAATTACATCATATCACACAGTCTGGAGATCATGCCCACTTTCCTTCTGACCTCAGAGCACAGGTTTACCAATTTTGAAATATTTTATACATGAGATAAATAACAACTAATTTGACTTAAAACCAGAAAAGATGGTAAGAATGACTTCAGACGGCAAGAACGTCGCCAGTCTTCAACTGTGTTTAAAGACCCCAAGAGCATGCCCCCACCAGCAGGTCTGTTGCTGGAACTTGGGACCAACTTAGCAACAGTGCGGCTGCAGGCTGCCTCCTTCCCCTTTGCAAAGGAGCTCCCAGGCATTGCTGCAGGGGGCCAGGGCTGAGTCCCTGCCCGTGGGATGTGCTTTCAGCTGAGACCCTTGCCTTTGGCCCCACCTGAGCTCCGGCCTTGGGTCGGGCCGTGGACCCCGTTAAACCATACTCCAACCCACAGGCTGATGTCCCAGCCTGACCTCAGCCCAGTCCCATCACTATGGACATGGCTGGCAGTGACGGGGCTGTTTCACTCTGGTCATGGTCACCAGGCTCCTGATCCTCTTTCCTGACTTGACTTCAGCCCTGCCCCCTCCTCACAGGGGTACCTGATGGCTGGGGGCTGCCCCTAGCTTTCCTCTGCTAGCTTGTCCTGTTCCTTTGGCCAGAGGCAGTCGGACAGACCCAGCCGTGCCAGTCCCCATGGGGATCCCAGGTGGTTCCCAGACCCCAGGGAGCAGCCACCCTCTCTGCATTATGCTGATGAAGGACTACAAGATTTTTAAAACTTTCAGCCACATTTCTGCTCTAAACAAACTTTGCATTTTGTTTGTTGCACAGATCCTTCTGTATTGTTCCTCGCTGTGAGCAAAAATGTAAACCTTGAAAGTTTTCTTGAGGAAGGTTGATGCAATCTCAGGTTCATTGTTTCCTGAAGTGGAAAAATCTTTGCCCAACAGTGAGATTTTTCACTGGCTTCTGACTAGATCATTCCCAAATAGCACTGCTGCAGATGAAACAGGATCTGTCATCAGACAGGCATTAATCTTGAACAGGTTACTTATTGCCTGAATAACAATTATTTCTTTTTGCTACAGAAACCTACTTTCATAGAAAATACAAGGATCAATGATGGTTTCTATGAGTGACCACAAATAATCACCAAAAAAAAAAGTAACTGCACTGATGATGGTAATACAGCATAATTAATTATTAGAATAATTAATTAGAAGCACAGGGATACAGTCCTAATGTTAATTTAAATCCCAAATAGAGCATAAGGACATGCAGGCCATATTATCACCCACACAGAAAACCAATGGTAAGTTCTTGGCAGGAATGCTTGTAAGTACTTAGTTGGGGCAGGACTGCTGATAGCAAAAGTGGGATAAGTTATTTTAACAAGCTGTTAACATGAATAATTCCTTATTATACCATGGCTAAATTAGAGAAGTAATGAGGTACAAAACTTAACTGCCTTAGGATAAGCCTGGAGAGATACGAGTTAAAAGGAAGAGGAGAAGAATCTTTGAGCAGCTAAGCATAGTTAAAAATCAAGAGACACGTACAAAATACTACAATCCCTGACTGGCCTTGGAACACAAGCAAATATCATATTAAAACACAGAATACAAGAACACTGATGTTCATGAATAACTTCAAAATCTACTATTTTAATATGTTGTGACGTAGCATCAAAATAATTCATTCTGTTTGCTTATTTTTAGCCCCAAATCCTTTTTGTTTTCAGTCTGACATCACCTTCTGTCTTTAGCTGGAATGCTGCCCTCCTCCATAATCTAAACAGAGATGCACTTAATCTTCTTTTGGGGCTAACAAAAACATTCAAGGTCTATCATTTTGAAAAGATTATAATAATTTGTGTTGAAATATTTGATTTAACTCATCATCAAAACATTTGGATTTGCAACTCATACAGAATTTTATTTTCCATTTTAATGGCCACAGTCTCAGGAGCAGAGTTATATTGTGATGGTAAGCTGTTGGATTCAGAATACTTCCTTTTTCTCTTAAAACTTCCTATGATGTTTATTGTTATTCTTTCTCCTTCGCCTGCTTCTCTAGCCTCCAATTAAAGGCTGGAACAATTAGCTTTTATTGAATTGTAAGTTTGCTAATTGAATAGATATATAGACAGTTGAAAGCACCAGGATTCTCTACAGGGTCTTGTTTATCAGTGTCTAAATCTTGGTTAACAGCTTGCTACCACTCTAAATATACAACTATTTATTTAAGTATTTATGTACAATGTTTGTTTACCATGGCAACTGCTATATCAACTTGACATACACAGAAGTAATTTTATTCAGATACATTTACCTCCTTCTTAGAATTCATCCATATTTTATGGTATTTAAAGAGAAATAACAACAAATTCTCAATATATGTTTCAACTTATTTTATCTGTAAAAGGTACTTGTCAATTTTCTAGTATAATGTATATGACTAAAGGTATTTGCCAACCACAGAACTGGTAAAACAACCAATTAAATCAGCTGGGGGAAAAAAAATCACAGCAACCTTTGAATATTACTCAACCCATCATTCTTCCATTTACAAAGTTATTTATTTTATTTTTTTGAATTTACATCTGAACTACAATTTTGAAAAAAGAATACAAACAGGAAAACATATGTATCTGAGTAAATATACAGTTTCTCTAATTATCTTTTTCTACCATCTTTTCTTACACTTTCGACTCCATAGTTGATAGCTTCTATATTCTAACTTCCGTTAACAATTAATCCTGCTCTGTTTCAGACCTCTGGAAGAACCTAGGCCACATCTGAATGCATCTCAGCAAGAGCAATCTACTACTGACTCCTGAGTTGCTCAGAGCTGAATACTCAAAACACCTTTTCTGATCTTCGTCCTAGGATCCAATGCCGTGAAAGAAAGAGGTTACATAACTGATTGGTTAAACTGTTGTAAATTCACAGTATGTTAACTGACTGGACTGTGTCCTTGGTTCTCTGAAGGGACAGGGCCCACATCCTTCCTCATTTGCATCTGTGGAAATGGCCAGACTTGTTAAGTCACATGCTATGTTTGGATATATAGATCATGGCCAAGTAAAGAGCAGAAGTACACACATACAGTTCACAGAAATATAAACCCACAGTTCAGAAACACAAAGGATGATTGGTGATCTATCTCTGCTTGACCTGTTACACTGAATTTCATTGACATCTGATTTACTAGTAAAATCAGAAGATGAAGAATATACAGCCCTAGAACTGCCAAAATTGAGGCGGACCCCAAAGGGAGTTTGCAGGGTTAAAGAGAATAATAACTACAGCAAGAATAATAACTACAGCATGACTGGAAAGGAAACTGGATATAATAGGATAGGTAATTACAGAAGGCAAGAAATAATTCAAGGCTGCAACATCATGAGAGTACAGTACCAGGAGAGATAAGAGGGAGAAAGAAATAAGACTGGTCATGAAGTATTGTATACACTGTTGAGTTTCCAATAGGGAATAATTCACTTACGTGATTCAACTCTTTCTCCCTCATCACAGCCAGAAACCGCCCTGAGTTAAACAGAGGACAAAATTAAGAGATACTGTGAATTCTACAATATCTTCTGTACCAGCAGCCATGATCCAGTTCCTCCTGCAGTAAATGAGTAATACTTAATAATGATAATAGTCATAATTAATATTAAACTCTTAGTGAAGGTTTATTATCTTCAAGTCCCATTAAGTAATTAACCAATTCATTAAGATTGCTAGCATAAAAGCAAGCAATAAAGTGACAGAGACACACCCTCCAGGCCCAACATTTAACAACCTATTTCAACAGTAAAAAAATTTAACATTTATTTCTTAATAAAATGATCTAGTCCTACAGTTATGCAAAACAAATCTGAAGAACACATTTTTTTTAAGTTCTTATATTTTCAGAGGTTGCTGTTGAATTGTACAATTTCAGCTGGGAAAGACTGCACAGGGATATGCATGTGCTTGTTTGAGATAAAAGTCTACCCTGCAAACGCTACCAAACAATGGTAAAACCATAAACTTTGTAAAACAAAGAAGAGATGAACACTGATCTATTTATTATACACAGTTCCAGTAATTCCGATCAACTTCTTTAATTCAGTGGACCAAATCCTGCAGTTATGCCATTATAAAACCAGAGCAATTACATAGTTACTAAGAGGCTTTGAGTAAGAAGGAAAGTAACAAAACCAGCTGCAAAGTATACACGTCCTAACTGGAACAGAAACCAGCTTCCAATGCCTAACATTTCATGTTAATATTCTCTTTTGTGTTCTTAAATTCTCTTTCCTTTTTAGGGGAACCCAGACAGGTCACAGTTTTCCCAGTAAAACAGCTGGAAATACTATCGACATTATTTGCTTTCAGGCAGTTGGCCAGTGGAAAAGAAAACCAGGTAGAACTTTTATCTTTACTGGGGTGACTGTGAAGTTTAGAGTTCATGTAGACTTGTTTTGCACAGCAGTAAACTGCAATTATTCTAATGAGGCATAATTCCCTTTTCTACTTTAGTCTGCTTGAAAACTTTTTTCATATTTTGATTAGCAGGAAATAATGCTTTAGATCAGATTTGAGAACTTTCTTTTCTATTTTGTTACATTCAAGTTTCAAATGCAACTTTTGCTTTCATTTTTTATCTTGATTTATGATGACAGTAAAAACCTAAGAGCTGTGCTTTCTCTCATTTTACCTTTAATTTTGTGTTTGCAAGGTCACAACTTTCTCTTCTTCATGCTAGTGAAATGCAGAACCATCTTAACTGAGTTCAGTACGGCTGAATAAAATTAGTACTGCTAAAAAAGAAGTAAACACATCTTCCTCTACCCACAGCAAAACAAAATTTGGTGAAGTATTTTCTTAAAGTTAAACCTTATTTCCTCCTTTCATTTATTCAGTTTCCCAAACTTAAGGTACAAAGTTTCGCCTTACTTGCAACTTGCTGCTTTGCCTGAAAACCCCACCTCTTGAGAGACACAGTGCTTGTAGTATGCAGTATTTTAAGAACGTGTTTCTAATTAAGTGAACAGGTGGCTTCAGCCAGCAGGAACTACTGAGCAAACAAACCCAGTGAGAGCTGGGACTAGTTGTAGCAGATGGTGTGGTCTTTGTACCACTTTAATGAAGACTGTGCCTGAGCTCTCTGTTGGGTTTAATAGAACACTTTCCTTATCATTTGTGCAACTACATTTACACCTAAATAAAAAGGAATGATTTCTAGATTACAAAAGCAATACATTCTGTGCACCTTTCAAGCATGTTCAAGCATACCTTATCTGCTAAGTATATATTATGCATAACAAAATTCAGTTAGAAGGTCAGTTCATACCTAACACTATTATCTATATCCATCCACCAGTGAAATATACTGTTGTAATATTTGTATCATGCTAGCAATCATCTTGTGAAACTTCGTACAGACATTAACAGTCTTTAAGCAGCAGGTAGACATTTATAGATTTTTAGCATTGCCTTGCTAACCCCTGTTTCTAAATTAATCTATCAATGGTTTAGAATACATTTATTAAATTATAAGCTTCTCTTTATAGATTTACGTGAGCATACTCCAAATCAGAGTTCACATCAGGAATGGGAAAATTTGTTGAAATGTTTTTAATGAGGATTAGCATTCTATCTTGCATCCTCCCATTGACTTAAGTGAGGATGATCAGACAGAAAAGCAGTAGCATAAAACCAATTTCAATATAGAATTTAAAAATAGAAAAATGACCTTTCCAACTTGAGTAAGGATTAAAAAGAAGAATAGGCAACAGAATGGGAGCAGAGGAATTTCCAGTACAAATTCAGTAATCGAATTCAGAAATGGCAATAAATTACACTTTTGTACAGTCCAGTATCATAAATTCATGAGCTCTCTGTCATAAAGTATTCATACACACAGACTTCCATTCAAACATTTCCTAAAATGTATCCATACATTTAAAAAAAATTAACTGAATCATTTACTATGACAAAATCATTCATAAAAAAGAGTACCCATTTCAAGTCATCACACATTACATATATTTTTTTACAAGGCTTAAGAATATTACTGATGTGGAAAAGATGAACCCTCATAGAAAGAGATAAACTGGATGGATCAGAAAATGAAAGTAGGAAAAGCACCCTTCTAACTCTTAACAGTTTTACCATGAGCAGCACTACTGCACAATTGCTATAATATCATTTGACAATTCCTTGAAAACCCCATTCTACCCTATCCTTGGGCAAAAATTCAATTGATATGGAAAAATAAAGATACAATATGGCCCCTTCTGTATATAAATACTCCAATATGTAATAATTTGGCTGGAATATTGCAAGAATCATAGTATACACAGTTCATCATTCTTACTATTCATATCACTGAACTTGTCTTGCTAGTTCTATTTATTTTTCACTGGAGTAATTCTTTTGGGAACTTCAAAGCAATTAGTTCAGGAGCGCATGTTAAAGGGTGAAGAGTTTCAATGTTGCAGCAATGTAAGATAACTATAGATCACAAAATCTGTCATGGTATAATGCAATCAAGAACAAAGCAAATTGAAGCTTTGTTTTCAAAAGATAAGAATGCAATGGAATGCATCACTAGCTCCTCTTATTTCTTGTGCTGTCTACCTAAATGAGACTCCCTGCTTGCATATTTCAAAGTCACTGGTTAATTATCCTGTAGCAAAACCACATTTTGGGTACTGTGATTTGAACATAATGATGTGACTATAATTTGAACAAATTAGAAATATGCAAAGTTGAATACTTGATTTCAGATATAATCCAGTAATTAAGAACATAACAAATCATTTAGCAGGAATGTTGCCACTGTTGCTGAGAAAAACTGCTAATTGCAGTGCCTGTATCTCCCCCATATTTGCAGTGCTTTACTCCAACCCCAGATCAAGACCCAATGGCAAAGACCAATGAATTAAATATATTTCCCAGACTTTTAAACCATACAGACAATACTGAGTAAGAAAGGAACAAGATGGACTAAACAGACATCATTTGCATTGTCAATTTAATTTTTGTTATGCAGTCCCTGTACAACAGAAAATAGTAATATGCCAGTGTGTAAAGTTACACAGATGAGAGTATAGTAAATATAAGGAGATAATCAAACACAAAATGAATGTTGAGGAATATTTCTTTTAAAAATATGCTCTTGGTGTTACCCTGATAACTTTTTATAATTCTGATGAAAGTCTTTTTGCTATCAATTCATCCAATTAAAACATATTTCTGGTATTTTTGACACTGTGTATGTATGATATTTTTCCTTAATAGAGTGGCATGATTCTGGATGGATTTTAGGCATCAGCATTTACAAACCCTTCTAGGAGCTCTCCCTATGGCAGCTGCTCTCAGGTACTCCTGGTTAATATCAGTGAATGTTCTTTCACTAGAAGACCAAGCATTCCCATGAAAAAGGCCTGCTCCAAACTCAGCAATACGAAGGGAAATAGCAATGGCTATTCTACATCCCCCTGAAATTACAGGCAGTCTTTTATTCCCTGCCTTCAGTGTGATTTCAAATCCTACAGTGACATTGGTTTTGCCATTGCCTGATGAAAAAATATAAGCATGCTTCAAGTGTATTGAAAATGCATGTTCAGCAGTACCGTTCAGCCATGGATATTGTTCAACAATGACTGAAAAGAGCAGATGAATGATATAAATGTTTTACAGGTCAAATCTGTGTTCTGAGAACTCAAATGAAAACTACTTTTCCTAATTCCTTGTTCCCTTAGCAGTCTATCTGATCACAGAGGTAAACCTATGCTTTCACACATGCCAGTGTAAACCTATGCTTTCACATCTCAGTTTGCCTCCAGAAGTTGTTCTAGTGTTGTCTGTTTTTTTCCACCCCTCCTGCTATAGGGAATGCATAACATCCACATTTCTTTGAAATGCAATGCTGTGCTTATATAGGAAAAATATTATTTCCGACTGACAATGCTCATCACTTCTATGAGTGTTTTTTTCTCCTAGCAGTTGGTTCAAAATCAGCAGCTCTGGTGAGTTTAGACTTAACATTCTCCTAACAAGCACAGGCACCTGCTCAGCTTTTAAGCAGACTGAAGTTACTTTAGAGGGGTGAGTTGTTTTGTACAGATAATGATTCACAGACTTTGAGTGAATCACCAAAAGTCCGCTGACATTGATTGACCCATGCCCATTCATCCTTCTTAAAAATCTGGCTCAGTGTTTATTTCCTCAATATATAGACCAAACCTTTCCTTAAAATCCCCAGCAACTTGCTTTAATTGGTGAGTGACATAAAAGCACTAACTAATGTATTTTGCTTGTCATATTTGATAGATAAATTCAACAGCCTCCATCTTATTTTTGTCACTATGACACAATTTTGCAAATAGGTGGAAATGCTCATTGTAACAACTTTTCTCAGGATATTTAAACAATGCAGATTGGGAATTAGCAATTAACTTCTATGTTTTGTTCAAACATTTGTATCCTGCAAATATTCTTTAAAAACTGGACCTTTGACTTTGTTAGAAAAGTGAGCAGGAGAGAGGATTATGAACTTGAGAACGTTAGATTTGGCTGGGAATTGGATTCAGTATTGCCCATCAGTTCTCCTTTCTTAAAACAAAAAAGGCAATGTTGTGACACAATCGTTCAGTGTTACAGCATTCCTCAAAACGTAGTACTCCAAAATGACATAAATAATGCAAACAATACCAGTGCAGGAAAAAAAAGAAAATCAGAAGAAACCCAGATATATTATCAACAAAAGATAGATTCTTAGTGACTTCATGCAATACACTGTCAGCAAGTGCAGTAATAAGTAATACCTATAGCCTGTACACCAGGATGCTAACCAGAACATTCAGAAGTCATGTTCCACATTCATCCACTCTGAAATGATCTAAATCTGCTAATCTTCAGGGACGTGGAAGAACTCATCTCAGTGCCCAGACTTGGAGAAGGAAGCATAAATGGAGGGCTGACACAGATGATTGCTTTCCCTCCTGCTTCTGTTGCAAAGACTGCATTGGGTTTAGTTCTGTTGTTCTAGTTAGCTCACATTATGTGGATCTTCAGCATGATAGACTGAAGTGCTTGGAGAAAGTCTAAATATGTCAGGAAATGAAGAAGAAACTAGTTCTAATACATGAATCTCTCAATTATTTAGCACTCACAGGCATTAATCATTTCATTAATTCCAGATTAAATACTGTTCATTTGACTTTACTACCGTCCATATAAGAAAATGAATTTGCATATACTTGTGCAGAATTCTTAAAAGGTAAATATTATGCTAAGATAAAATAGAACAAGCACCGGACACAAAGAAATGGAAAAACTACCCAAGTAAGATAACTGAAAAGAATTATATCAATAAAAACCAGTCACAAGAACAGCAATCAGAAAGGAAATCTGATGTTAAATTATTGTATGCATTGCATATAAAATAAAGCTATCTGTTGTCAGGAACTGGCTCAAAAATATGAACACTGACTGCTCGAAAGAATTTTTGGAATGTCTCAGCCTCTCTTATTTTCTTGAGAGAGAAAAAAACCCAAAACATCTCTGCCTAAACATTTTGATATTTTATTTGAGATGATTCAGGATAAATTATTCTTAAATTTGTAGTAGGTTTTTTTTTTTTTTCTAACATATGACTTGAACTATGGCAGCACACAGAAGTATCACAAGGACCGGCATGGAAGAATACAGACACTTTCCTTGTGCAACTGCTACCTTAACCTTCTGGGACCAAGAGATACCAAAGTAAGGATCAACTCTCAGTGTCACTTCCAAGAACTTTAACACCAGTATAACCATACTGACCTATAATGAAGTTTGCCTTGATTTACATGAATTCAGTGTTATTACTCTGGCACTGTTCCTAAGATGCATCTGCTCTAAACACTGTCCTTTTACCTCACTTCAGCATTTCTTTACACTTGGGCTGACTCAGAAGGTAAAACTGAAAGATGCTTGCACACAGGAATTTAGTAGCCTACTGACTGTGAAGACAGAGATGACAATGTCCAAGTATTGACAGCTCTCTAATGCTGTCCTACAGTACTTCCTTACATTTGGAGAGAAGGACACAAAAATTCTCCCACCATTGTCTGGAAAAGGATCAGTGGTATAGCCTACTGAGGAACAAAGAACCTTAGGGCACACCCTCAGAAATTCTTACATCTTGTGTACATAAATGCAAATCTAAACACGGCTTCAGTAACTCAAGTGTGGTTTTCTATGAAGCTGCAAATACACATCAGAGACCGAGTAATCAATATTCAGATTTAAGCCACTCACTCAAATTACTACTTATTTTCTGTTTTTCTTATTTAGGTAGCTAGTCATACTGAACTACTAAACTTATATGCACTGAACTAATAAAAGCAGTAATAGTTTTGAATCCTGCTGTTCTTAACACATCATGACATGTGGTGGTTCATTTTTCTTTTCTTTTCTTTGCATTGCATTTCAATGTGATGCCACTCTGGAGGTTATTGAAATTATTGTTCATGCCCTGGATATCTGGTTAAACAGAAATGTGTGATTCAAATTATTAACTAAAATGAAAGGAGAAAAGATGACAACATAAAAGGTCTTATCTTTAATTCTCTTTGCAAATCTCAGCAGTTAAAAGCCAGGTGAATAGAAATCAGTTAAGGTTCATTACAGTTACAATCCATCCAAAGAAAGAGAAAGATAGAAGCTCTGGTACATTAACTTTTACGCTTGTGACCCAGTAAATAATGTTCTAGTTAGAGAGCTATGACTTCTTGCAACCCAAAGCTCATATAATTTTTATAATAATATATTAAAGTTTTGCATTGTTAAGTGCTGCTAAATGCAGATCTGAAGGATGTCAAATTGAGAACAAAAATGAGAATATTTCTTTAAAAAAATCAGATGTATATTCAAAACTTTTAACCATGATGATACTGCTTACATAAATGAGAAAACAAGGCTGTCTGTCAAATCTACAGCAATCCAATTGAAAAATCAAATTTATGATGAGTCTAACGCAGATGACATGCTTCCATTTTCTCTTCACACATGGGAGAGACTAGATTTTCAGTTAGCTTGGATCATTTAACCACTGCCTCTGTAATTCAGATGCAAGCGCTGAGCGTGTTACCTGAACAGACAGCAGAGGTGGAAGTGTGGGTTGAGGGAGGGAGTTTGACATTGTATTTGTCCCCACAAAAGGATTTCTGTTATATCATAATCCTGTTTCACTTGCAAGAAAGAATGAAGAAATTCATTCAAATACAGTAAATTACATCTAGAAAATAGATCGACCTTATATTAATAATATTTACTGAATTATATTCTAATGATTAAAAATTCATTCACCATGGAAGTTGCATTAAAAGGATTTTCTTCTGAGGTATGGACAAGTTGGTTTAGGACAAGCCTGAACTGGTGAATACAGACAAGTCGTTAAAAATACAGGGGACCTTTTACTCTTGTTTAACCAGTAGCATCTAAGTTGCACAGTTGGGGAGCCAGTAACTGGGATCTTGAATTAAAAAGGCAATTAATGAATTACAGATTAGCATCGTAAAGCTGGATTCAGAGGTTAAAAGAACACTGTATATCTTCTCATCTGCTAAAGGTAGGTCTCTGACGTGGGCAAAAATTAATGTCCATTGACAACAATGTCTGGCAAACTTCTCAGTTGCAGGACTTGAGATATGTTCAGTATATACAGTCAAGATCAGAATGATGGAGTTTTGTCTCTTCAGTTCAACATACAGTACTTCAGGTTCTGCAATGCTCTGTGATAAATTCAGGTTATAATTTAACCTCACTTTCATGTTACTCTACAAGCTGTTTCTAAAGAAGACTTTCAGCAATGGTTAACAATTACTGTATGAATTAGTTTGTCAACTACTAATAGAGACTGAAAATTCATAATAAGCAGTACCTTCTTCAAATTTAGATTAACATCATATTACATTCCGTATAAAGAAAGAAATTATGACCTCGCCACTTACTAAATATCTTACCACAAATGCACTCTATTATCATTTTTTTTTATGCATAAGGGTAAGCACAATACTACATTCATTTAACATACAAGAAGAAAATAGAGATGGGAATGGAAGAAAGTAAATCTAGACATATGGTATCATCCCCTTTGTAACATTTTTACTTTTTGACTTTTTTTCCTTTCTTACACAACCAGTAAGAGGACTCTGTCTACTACAAACTCTCTTATGTAAAAAAGAAACAATCAAGAGAATGCAATGAATATCAATAATGTCTTCTAGTTTTTTCTTCTTCATCTCATCTTAATATTTTAACAATACGAGTTAAAATTATGGAATCACAGAAACACTGGTTGGAAGGAACCTCTGGGTAAAGCAGTACAAAATCAGATCAGCCCTGTATGGCTAAGTCTTTAAAACATCCAGGCTCTCTGAGTAACCCATTACAATACTCCTCTACCGTCCTACTGACGAAGTTGTCTCCAATGTGCACTATGAATCTCTCCAGCGTGACCTTGTAGCTCCTGGCCCTTGCTTTACTCTCTGTCTCTATGTAAAAGAGTTGGCTTCATCGTCTTTGCAACTCTTCTTCACATAGTTGCAAACTGCCTAATCCCCTCTAAGTCTCATCTTTCAGACTAAACAAGTCCAGCTCCCTCAACCTCTCCTCATAGGTCACGTGCTCTAGGCTCCGTATGTATGGCCTCTCCAGTTTCTCAATACCCTTCTTGAACTAAGGAGCCCAAAACTGAATGTAATACTCCAGCTACCACCAGCAACATATTGCCCAGTTGTAAATAATTATCTGGCCCATCTGGTTTAGTACAGGTTATCAGATAACTGATACTTGTACTTGAGCGTAAAGTCCTTACATACATACCTTATTCAGACCCAAAATATAACCCAGTATGCAATCTGCTCATAGATGATGTATTTTCATAGCAAAAGCACGAGCTTTTCTGAGTTCCTGAGGTGCTCTATGTGCCTCTCTGAACTGTTGAGACCAAAGTCTGAGAAACCTCTTTCCCATTACAAAGGTCCAAAAAAGAAACATGCCAAAACAAAGACGGACTGCATCTAATCCTATTAATGCTGTGCAAAATCAATCTCCTGAAGCTTTCTAGTGCTTGCAAACATGCAGTTAAGATGCCTCTGGTGATGGACAGAAATTGCAGGTTTTCCTCCCAATTTTTTAGCCGTTTCTTATTTTCATTCTCTTTGCTTTTGCTGAAAACTGATTGACTGTAAAAGATCTACTGCAATGTCAGTCTCCCGTTAACAGCTGGGAAGTCACTTTGTCTTACTTGCAGTCACAAAGAAACACAAGATAATCATATTGTGACAGCCATACCCAGCAGAGAGGAAGAGAAGCAAATCTCTTTTCATTATTCTACTCTGCCCATTTCAGCCCTTACTGAATTTCCCAACAGTGAAAGGAAGAACATTCCTTTTCAATTCCATTAATGGCTGGATAGCCAATAGGAAAGCTTATTTTCAGCTCATAAAGCATATTTTCAGGATAAAGGTAGATTTTTTTCCCTTCCATGCTACTAGAATTATATACTACAGTTTTCATTAATCTCTCCCATTTTAGGGGAAATAGTCCCTTAACATTCCAGTACTGCTCCCAATACTGTGTATCTCAAGGTACTGTTAAGCTAGACAAGAATATCCTGGGCTGAGGAATTCAATGGGGAAAAATATACAAAGAGACAATTCTGTGACACAAAAGCCTGGAACTGAACAGCATTAATGTCATGTAATTTAGTTGCCAATTTCTACAAGCGCTTGAATGTAAATCACAACTTCTACTGAAACTGAATTTAGTAATTAGAAACACAGGGAAGGAAGCGTAAAGACGATAGTCTCTTTCTCTTCATTGCCTCTGAACCGTTTCTTGTTTTCATAGGTGCTGCTTCTCATTTAACAGAGACATTAGCATAGAAATAATCTGCATCAAGTCTGTTTCAAAGCCCTGCTCAGTCCCAGGAGTTTTGGCTGCCTAACTGTATTAGGATCAAAAATAATTTGAGTCATTATATTTTAGGTTCTGATTAGCTAAAGAAAATACAACTTTATTTTTACTAACAGATAAACATTCACAAAAATATTATTCCCCTTACATTCACATAACATTAGAGAGCTTTCTTGTCATAGCAGTTCATTCAAAGAGCTAGAAAAAGGTAGATAAAAGATCACTAACACCAGGAGATTTCTAATAAAACTATCATGTTGAAGTCAGATCAACTACCTACAATTTCACATTCCACATGGCATGTTCCCTGTAACGAAACAGCTAAATGGTTTTTTCATGAAGTATGCCAATAAATCACAGGTCATTACTCAAAACTCTCTTAAAAAAAAAAAGTAAAAAAAAACCTGCACTAGAAGCACGATGTTGCACTAGCCCAACTCCCAAAGTCTTGGAATCTATCATGAAGTCATAGTTTTATCTACTAAAAAAATTAAGCTTGGCCAAGATCATCATGAAATTGGCAATAAATCTGAGATTCTATCTAAAGAAAGGGCAGGTTAAGGATACTTTGCCATTCTTTTCTCTAGATTGGTAGTTATTTGTTGAAGCATTCAACATTTATGAATTTCTGCAAACCTGAAAGTAATAACTCAGCCAGCCAGACATGGTGTTCCAGAGCCATGAGCCAGTCAGTAGAAAAATAACCAGTAATGAGTATGATGTATTGGTTAGAGCAGATAGTCCTAGATTCTTTATTTAGCTCTACCAGCAATTAGTATGTGACCTTGAACAAATCACTGAGCTAAAAAACAGTTTTAAGCACCAAGTTTATACTGGACATAGATACAAATGTATTCTAAATCTCATAGATTTTCAAATGCAAAAAGTTAATTCAGGTTCTCTTAAATTTATACGTTATTTTTAAAGAAAGCTGCAAGAAAATAAGAAATTTAAATTCCACACCTACTTCCACTGAATGTTGTTCCTAGCTCCTTTAAAAAAATGTCAAACACAAACTTTTTATGCTGCAATATCTATTTACATTGTATATTATCACGGTACTCTTATAGTGCTGTAAAACAGTGAGGCTTTATTATGTAGCACTATTACAGTGCTGTGTAACAACGAGGTACTGATATGGAGGCTGAGTGCCTCAAACTTACCTACGCTTGCCTAATGTCCTCTCTCTGGACAACTAATGATAGAGAAAAGGACCTGACCTTGGACCCAATTGGCTAAACTCTGACTTGGCCAACTAAACTCCTAGAAGGAGGATGCCCTCCAGGTCCTGACCAGTGCACTGTGGTGCAGAAACAAAGAAGCTCAATGCTGCTCCCACATCAAAAAAGAGAGAGGTTCATACACAGGGCATTTCAGTACACCTAATATCTGACATACCCTCTGGAGGTGCTTCTCAATCTCATGAGTGAATCCACTTCTAAGCTGCCTCACAAAAGTGTTGAAGTGGAATGAACCTGGGTCAGCCAGTCTTTCCAAAGGCTGCACATCTGTGAAGAGTAGGAGACTGAACCCAAACTACCGAAATCCCTAGGCTATCAGCAAAGCCACTTGAACCTGCTCCTCCCTTTCTGATTGTATCTATCTGAGCTCCTTAGCTTTGGATTTCAGTTATCTTTTATTCAGCTTTAGGAGGTTTATAAATCCCAGTCACGCTGGGTAGGTTCCTTAACAAGCGTTGCCCATGCCATTCAAAACACTGGATGACGATTACTATATAGACACAAAGTAGCATGTGTAAACTAGTATTTTTAAGAAGGATTTTTATATTTACACTGTTATCAGAGCTTCAGAAATTCTGTCTGTGGCATCCAAAGAGAAGTCAGTAAGGTTACCATATGCAGATAGAAGTAGTTAGCATCACTGATATAATTAGTCCAGAGACAGCCCTCTGTCCTGGTTTCAGCTGGGATAGAGTTGATTTTCTTTCTTGTAGCTAGTATGGTGTTATGTTTTGGGTTCAGTATGAGAAGAATGTTGATAACACATTGACTTTTTCAGTTGTTGCTGAGTAGTGTTTAGACTAAGTCCAGGACTTTTCAGCTTCTCATGCCCAGCCAGCAAGAAGGCTGGAGGGGCACAAGGAGTTAGGAGGGGACACAGCCAGGGCAGCTGACCCAAACTGGCCAAAGGGGTATTCCATGCCATGTGACGTCATGCCCAGTATATAAACTGGGGGGAGTTGGCCTGGGGGAATCACTGCTCCAGAAATAACTGGGCATCGGTTGGCAGGTGGTGAGCAATTGCATTGTGCATCGCTTGTTTTGTATATTCCAATCCTTTTATTATTGTCATATTATTATTATTATTATTATTATTACCATTATTATTTCCTTTCCCATCTATGGAATTAAAAAAAAAAAAAACTAAAACAAAACCACAACAGCTTTCTTGAAAGAACACCATCAGTGAAGCACTTTGGGATCATAAGATACAGCGCATCAATAACTGATACTATTGCAAAATATAGAAAGTCTACCACTATAACAGCTCCTGCTCATTTAGCATGATTTTTGCCTGAGAACAGAATGCCCTGTTAGTTCACTGATTATCTCACATATTCCAAGTATATGTCTGCCACTGAATTCAGCTGAGTCATGAGTTGTGAAGTAGTGAAAGCCCATTTGTATTACCGTGAATAAATACCTTGTAAACAGAACTAGTTGGGGTGGAGTGTTACTGTGTCTATGTTTGCATAACACTTTTTTTAGCAAAGCTCTACGAGGCTGTATTAAACTGACATTGATTAAAAGTTACAGAATTCAGTTATATTTAGAACTTAATTTAAAATCTTAAAAACACCCTGAGGCCAGCTGTAGGAAGACAAAGCATCATTTTCTAATTAATTTTAATAGAAACACTTTCAACTTTTATTTTACTGAAGAACAACTGAATTTTGAATATTTTTGCAGCCTTTTAGAATGAAAAATCACTTTTGCAAATACAGTTAATCTGAACAAGTTCTTCTCTACAGCACCACCAATTTTTATTTTTATACTATCCTCTATCTCATAATACTGGTAATTCCCTGTCAATCATTAGGTAAAATACATTTCCCCCAAGATTTTAGTTTAAAAAACATTTTAATTCTCAAGGAAAAAAGATGTGAAATCAAGCACAAGTGAGTATCAGATTTTTTGCTTTAAAACAATTATAGGAATTCCCAGATGCCTGTTATAGAAACAGAGAAAATAGAATTTTCTCAACTCAGCCAGTCTGCCCTATTAATGAAAGGGACAAAAATGCTAAGAAAGAAAAAGCTTAAATAGCTACTTAGTAGGTGATGGTGACTGAAGAGATAACCCATTTAAGTTAAAATGACTACTACTCTGTTTCAGATACTGCTTTCTTTTCAAACCATTTAAATCTATTTGTTTTGGTATTCTTATTAGTCCAATCTTGTACAATGAATGCCATCTTTTGAGATGTACCCAGCACCCAGTTTGTGTGTCAGTGGAAAGTGTGCACAGTGTTTCAGACAATCAGGCTAAACATTTGCTTATTACCCACTCTGTTTGTTTACTTACTTTTTTCATTTTTTTTTTATGTTAAGATATCTAAACATTTATCTATTATTAGAAATTAAAGGAATTTGCAGAAGAATTAGTACTCCCTATATATGTCTCAGAGTTTAGACCTTGGTGTATTTTTATGTTTTGTTTCCTACTATCTTGGGTCAATACCTGCTATTACTTAGCAAAGATGAGAGAAAGAAAAAGATAGCACCACATTCATGTTCCTCCAGCCCTGACACTGTTTAAACAGCTACAGACACTGCCTTAAGTTTTAATAACATTAGAACAAATCTAAATTACACCTAGCAATTCATGGTCAAATCAGCAGTTTCAGGTCCTGAGTTAACTGAAGTGCAGAATAAAATAGCCATAAGTCTTCTGAAGTGTATCATCTTAGCTGCATAAGCAAAAGGGAAGTAAATTTAGAGGATAGTATCTGGGCGCTCTTTCAACTGAGGGCTCTGTAAGAGAACTCTTGCATAGGGCAACAATATTTCCCTTGATATCAGTGAATGTTTGCTTGTGTGTGTCCCAATGTGATAAGGGGCTGACTTGAAACAAACAAAAAATTTAAGTATACTATTGCAGAATCATAATGAGTTTTTCTAGAAGCAATTGATTTACTCTTTAAAGTTTGTTTTTATCATGAATGTTTATACAATTGTATGAATGATTTGTACATTAAAAAATGGTTATATTTCCATGTACAACAATTTTGCAGCTTTGTCCACATTCATCCATCCGTGGATAGATACAATACTGTGTGGCTTATTTGATCAATCAGACAAAATTGAAAGTATTAAATAAAATCAGGTTTGATATATTCACTCATGCCTCACCTGTGATGGCCATCCTTATTTTGAATCAAGGTACATGTTCAGTAATTTCCAATAGCTTACCCAAAACAGTAGAGGAATGCAGGTTGAACTTCTATGCACTGAAGAAGTTTTTAAAAACTCACGTAGTAGCTCTAGTAATGCTAAAGCATATTGCTATAACTAGCTAGCTTCCACATACATGAATATCACCATTAATAAAGCTTTGGGATAAGAGTTTTAAAAACATCTGTATGTCTTAGCCAACTAATTTACTTCGATACATTCACTGTATCAACACTATACAACCTGTTTTGCTTATTGCAGCACTCCAACATTGTTTTTTCAGGATTTCAGCGCTACTTCCTTTATCATGGTTAATTAAAATATTTAAGTTACCTAAACCCCACAAAATACCTTACTGCTTTCACATCCTCAGGGAGAATGGATTTTTTCAATAAACCAACTTTGAGAAGAAGTTATTTATACCAATCTGACTTAAGCCCCACTTTCTTCAAACAGTAAGGATGACTTGGAACATGACTGATGTTTCCTTAATTTCTAATTATATTTGCTCATAAAGAAGTCAATAAAACTTTATGCAACCTATTTTGGTAGGATCTCTTTTCAAGGTTCCAGTTTGACGTTGCCTTTCAGATCAAAAAGGAACAATTCAATTGAGTTCAAATACTTTTCAGAAATAGGGTGTCAGCAGTGAAAGTTAGAAGCATGACTGTAATGAACTGAAGGATAATCACAGCTGACTACCATTCACTAGTTCACATTGGAAACATTTATCATGAAACTTTCTCTTAAATGAAACTTTGCAATCCAACAGCAATATCTGTCAGCTAAAGGGAGAAATGACAGAATTGTTCAATGTAAGTCTTGCTCATTAGAACTTGGATTTTTTTTTTTCCTTCTAAAAGAAAGGATGTCTTATGATTAAAACATCATTATAAATGAGATGGTAGCCTGTCATGTGGAAAATTGAGATTCTCTGGTTCTGGTGAACTGCCTTCCAGCCTGAGGGTTTTTAACTAACTTAAGTGACAGGCCTTCTTGTCTCACTAGTTTACATATTTAATTTTGCATTAACTGTTTTCATGTAGACCTTTTATCATTTAATGTGCTTCAAGGTATAAAATATGCTTATTGTCTTCTTGCTTTTATTAATATGCAGTCATATATATGTATGATCATATACAGAGTACCATATACAGTTACTTCATTTGGAAGAAGACATTAAGATCTATAGACATTACCCCCACTGCAATAGGAGTTTCATTTTCTTGAATAACTAAAAAGTAAAGGAGCTGCACAAGCATAAGATTTTTATCATTAGAGCATTTCTTGTTCTTGAATGTAAAAGTTTCACCAGCCACACTGAGCAGTTTCACTAGCGCACCATTTTTTTCAGTTCTTTTGTGATTTTAACATAGATTAGATTGACAGTAACCACATTTTTCTTTCAGGGCCAAAATAGATGTTTTCCTATTAGATCTAAGGGATAACATAACATCAGTGGTTGACCTCAGTTTTTGCAGACTATTCTACTAAATGCACTCCTATTATATTTGCCAATCAGTTAAAGAACTTTTGTCAGACCTAAGTACTTTACCTCTATCAGCTATGATCAAAGGGGATCAAGACCTCCAATTTTAGAGGATTTTTTCTTCTTCTTTTTCTCCCAGGAAGGTATCAAAAGACTATGTTTAGGTGGGAGATAGTCACAGGACAAATTCATACTCCAGTATGCAACCCAAAGGAATATCCTAGTGTAAAAAAGGGGAGAGAGCAGCAGCAGCAGCAGTCACTTCTAGGATATTCATGCATCATAAAAGATAAAGAAGTCTCCTGAGTGTTTGTACCTTTTTCTAATTTCCCATGTCATAATTGTTTAATGGCACAATGAGTCATGGTGTCTAAGCTCTGTGTCAGCAGGCAGATGCAAAACTCACTGAAGCCAAAGACAATGCTACCTATTAATGTCAGGGTAGATCAGGTCCTTTACGCCTTTTACTTACCCAATCTTTACTGAGATTGCTAATTACATATGAGATTGCATAATTGCATGTATGAGGGTATCGAGGTTTGTTTCAGAGAAATATAGATGCGTGAAGATGGTATTTCTCCACACTGATGTATGATACGCAAAGGTCTGCTCACCCAAAAATCTGCATTGAGCAGGCTATCTTAATGATCACTTCGCCTGAGGAGGCTAGGTGGGAAGCTTTTCCAAACTGCTGGGCTAACTCTGTCCTGTCACTCACACTGAATCCCGGAGGCTGGGAGCAGCCTACCTTATGCACCTTCACAAGACAGGAGCAGGAACAGTGCAGGGTGCTGCCCACCACACACAGTTCTGGCACTGGGCACAGAAGGTCACTATCTGTGGTGTGTTGCAATGTCATGCAAGGCAATAATGCAGGAGGAACTACAGTGAGGTTGAACAGGGTACATCTGAAGGACTACAAGTCAGCCTAATCAAACATAATCTGGTTAGCGTGTATCTCTATGGCACTCTTCTCTCTCACCTCTGTCCTCCCAGAATCTGCATTTCCCATTCAGGGAGCTAGTTGGTGTATAGCAATAGGAAGCTTGAGAGCACCCTAATATTTAGGGAACAGAGAAAAATAGGAAATAAAAGGAGAGAGAAGAAATTAGATCCCTTACGGATTTGAACATAGCAAATACTAAGTTCTTTCTCAATGCAAGGACATAGTTCTTTGCTACTGGAAAGCTTCATTTCAGCCATGTATTGAATCATATCTCAAATCTGCCTATATTTATCAAAATATTTAACTTAATAAATAGGTAGCTGTTAAAGACAATGAAATAAACAATGCTATCATACAATTCAACTGAAGAAACAAAAGTAATCATCACAACTGAAAAGATTAAGGAATCCACATTTCACAGAGATGCTTGCAACTGATCCATAATTTAAAATAGAAAAAAAAAAAAATCTTGAATCCTGTTTATATATTACTTAAGAGGATAAATTAATGGGATAAATTATTCATTCTGAAATATTCACTGTGCTTTACTAATTATCACAGCAAATATAATGCAGGAATTTAGTAAATTCCACTGTCAGATACAGGCATATACAAATGCAAAGACATGCTTGGAGATGCACTGCAGGCAAAAGTGAATGGTAAGAGATATAATTAAAGATGTTTTAATAGGTTTTCAAAGTTGCTAAGATACCGTCAGGTAGCATGGCACATCTCGGACAGCCACAAATATCCAAGACTATGTCCTAAATATTCATTTCCTGTAGCTTTGCTTTGGTTTTGCCTTTCCTTTCTTTTATTTTCTTTTCCTTTTTTTTTTTTCCCCCCAACTTTCCTGGTAATTGTAAACCTCTTCAGATAAAACATCACCATCTGACAGAAAGAAATATTTCTATTTGGGATTCACTATATTTACTCAGCAATGAATGAGTTTTTACAGCTTTTCTGAATAATAAAAAGCAACACAAATATAAAGACAAAGTTATCTGCAAAAACATGACTTGTAGCAAAGCAGGCAGCTGAGAAGATATATGTTTACCACTTCCGATACTGTAAGGAATGTAACGGGAGATAGAGCCTTCTTTGACTATCATACCAGGATTTTTGTAGCAGCATAACACCTTACTTACACAACTGTGTAACTGAAAAAGAAAATTGAGGGCATTTGCATTAGACACAAATACATATGACAGAATAATGTTAAATAAAATAGCTTTACAGATTTGACATAAAAATAATAATCTTGAATAAACAGTTCCGATCTTACTACCTGCCTGAAGCTTATGACAACAGAGCAATTTGAATAAGTGTACACAGCTAATATTAATTGGTTGAGAGATGGACACTGAATAATTTAGGTGTTACTTTAGCCCATGTAATAATAATGTTCAGACAGCCATATGCAAAGCCTTCACCACTCTTAACTATTACCACCTCATCAGCTAGTAAAGATCTTTTGGCAAACATTCCTCAAATTAAAATTAAAAGCTAAAATATCTATAAATTCTGAACATTAATCACTTCAGTTCTGATTGCCTTGACACAAAGCAGGAAGGAAAAATTTTCTTCAGCTTTGCTTCTGATGTCCATTTTTTGCCTTACAGATTACTGTACAGATGCATTCCAACCCCACACTTAGCAATGGCTGGTTCTGTGAAAACAGAATGGCAAATGCCTACTGAACTTTTCTTTTAAAACTTAACACCCAAGATCAAAGACTAATTCAATTAATTCTAATCTCTGAAGTTATTAGATCTGGGGGCTTTATTATTAACATTTTTTAGGCTTTTAATCCTTTATACAATAACTTATGCAGGCACATAATATCCCAAATGATAATAACCACATTGTGAATTCTAATAAATTTTTATCTAGCACGAATCATATATAAAGCTGTCAGTTTAGCTCCTTCTCTGTAGAAAAGAAACAGAGAATCCTGCACATGATGGAAACAAGGGTGATAAAGACTACAGATATGAGCACACTATTTGCAGCTAATCATTTATTCAGAGATCAGAAATTGTTTCCAAGAAGACACTGGGGCAGTTCTTGGCACTTAACATGATCCTCTTTCAAGCAACTCTGTGTTAAAAAGGGATATAAAGCATCCCAAGGACTGTGAAATGCAAAAATAGCTTTCAGCTGCCTTTTCTCCCTGCATTGTCCATAGTCATGAGAGGCAAGCCCTGACCTCACTGAAGTCAACAGAATTTCTGTTATTGCCAGTAGCAGGACCAAGCTTTATCACTGTTTTTATTAATAATTCATTCTTTGGAGTGACATTATGCGTATTTTGGCAGTAGCTTTGCTTTTTCCATCAAAGTAAAAAAATGGTGCAAAATCAAAACAGATTTGGAGAATGTTACCAGCTCTGATATTAGAATTAGACTAATTGAGAGAAAGTTGCACCATGTTTATGTTATTCAACCGTGAGTTCCTATACTTGCTAGCTACCCTAAGCTCCTGTTCCACTTGAACTTTTCATTAAAATACTGTTACAAAAAGAGGAAGACATAATGAAAACCTTTGTTTTTATGCAGAGAAAAGCAGCATTTACAAAAATGGCAGAGACTGGCCCAGAAGGATCATAATTGAGGTTTATAATTAAAGCTTATGATACCGTAACTCTTCTTTCCTGAGATATTCTTAGATAGCACTCTGAGATTAGTCAGTTAAATAAAATGGAATCTCATGACATTTACATGAAATACATTTGCATATTATATATAAATGTGATACTAATGTGATACTACTCACCTACCTATTGTTCAAGCTCTGCACAGCCATTTTGCACCTTTTTACTCAACAAAGACCTTCTCTCACACCTGCTAATCTGTTGCTCAACTGAGGGTATTTGTGCCCTTCCTCAGCCAACTAAAGGTGGATCATAGCAATGCTGGGCACATCTGAGCTAATTTTAACCTAGCCTGCATGGATTACTTCTGTCAGCCGTGATTTTCTAGAAGGAAATACAGTCTAGCATAGACTATATCAAATGGGTGTGTCATGCTAAGATCTCTGCAGTCATACAGTCAGTATCGCTAGCCTTGGTAGTTATTAATTACACTACTACACACAACACAACCTATGACAAATCATACCTTTGTATACATTTATGTCATGGCTCAGGCCTGAACTCTTGATAGCACGTCCTCCGTGACATTATAATGCTAGTTGCAAACCACAGTAATGTTCTATTATCAAATGAAAGGGACTGACCCGGATAAGAAAAACCCTCTTCTGTTGACAGTGTCTCAAGGTAATGAAAAATCTGTCATGGGTCATTTCTTTTTAGTGAAACTGAAAAGCAATCAACTTCTAACCTTTCTAAACACAAGATCAACTCATGCAACAAGTCCACTTAGCTCCTGGATTTGCAGAGAGAAGAGCCCAAGTCTGAAAGTTGTATCCTGAGTTGCATACAAATATAAAACATAACTGATGTAAAATTTCACAATAATCTTAATTATTTCTTTGCATCAGCATTCGTATTTATAAAGTGTTACTAAGCATTTTTAAATCTTAGAATTTAAAACTACTACAAGAATGAGTGAAGATTAGTACAAGAATTATTAGAACATCAGACTACAGAATGATCACATTTTAGACAAATTCATATATACTGAACATTTGCTAAAGAATATCTGACCCAAGTGTATTATTTTGGGTTTTTTGTCAGTCATTTATCAGTCCAGCAGACAGCTGCTGTTATATTGTATTTGGAATATTGCATATACTGTTAATGCATATATGAATGAAGTTTTAGGAATTGTGTGTTTTCGCTTAAACTTCACAGTTAATGCTTTAGATAGATGCTGAAAAGGATTTCTCAAAAATGAAAAGAAGCTGATGATAAGTTCTAGACATTAACATACTATTTATATTGTTATACACTTGTGCTTCTTATTTCCTAATCCAAATTCTCTTAACAAAATACTACAGTATACATGAGCTCTAGACTTGATGTGATGACACAGTAATATTCTCATTCTCCTGGAAAGAATATATGCTCAATAATTTTAAAACAGTCACTTGCTTCAACAACATGATACTATTGGAAAAAAAATACCAGACGGAAACACTCCATTTCCTTAGAAATTGGTGCATAACGATGTAGAGGAGTTGCCTGTAGTTTAACATCTCTCAGCCATACTAAATCACATCTAATTGTTAGCTGAAGTTTGACAACTATTTTCCTATCATATAGGAATTGCTTATGAAGAATTTCAATAGCTCATATAAATTGAAAAGTGTAAGTTGTTTTGAAAACATCAGAAATTACATCAAACTCTTCTTAAATCTGCACAACCACTTAAGTCCCTACAAACCCAGCAAGACTGAACTGTATCTCACCAAAGTCTCAGAAGTGTCTTTGCATGAAGTATGGAGTATAACTATGAATCGCTTCCTTACACACTTCTGACATGCATCCACCTCCAAACTGCAGTGTGCTATACTATGCAACAAAAAACCAGCTTATTATTAAGATCTTTCAGAAAAGAACATCAAATCTATGTTAATAGCCATGGAGAATTTCAAGAAAGCAGAATTAAATGTTACTAAGATTTAACAAAATTGCAGCACAACTCACATGTTATGGAGATATTATTGCTACTCCAAAGCTCTTTGAAACCTGAATCTTGATGCCCACATCTTAAGTGAGTTGCTTAAACATCACAGTCTACAAAGTAATTTTTGACAGATTATTAATTCTTTTTTAATTATAGAAGTAATATAGCACAGATAAAATTAGGTAGGTTTTATTTGGAATGTTAAATATCGATAATGCTGGTGAATAGAGCAAAGAATTATTGATTAACTGTCAAGTGTACTTGGTAAATGGTCTACATGTTTAATCAATAAGTTAGTACCCTGAATAGAGTGATCCTTAAAGTACTTATCCAAATTTAGAGATTGATAGCCTTCTGGTTTGTTTTCAACTCACTAAGCATGTGCTGTGTGTAGTGCAAAGTATCTTTGTCATGGGCCTAAAAATAAAAATTGTTTTTCCAGATACATTATGTACTTATAGCTGGCAACAACCATTTCACACTTGCAAATTAAACCAATTCCTGTCAAGTGACTGAGAGTCATGTTGATTTCAGTAAATCCAGAGAGATATGGTAAACTGTCAAGATGAGTTTGGTTAAATGTTAGCAGAGTTCAAAAGGAGAATAGAGAACATCAGTTCTACTGAATTCCAAAAAGTAATTTGTGTCAAGTTTACTTGAAGGAAAAAAAGTAACAGAAAAGGTATTCAAATCCCTGCATCAGACAATATAAATGTTCTAGACCTTTTCCAGGGCAAAAATACTTAAAAGGAAAGAAAAAGAGATTAATTTGAGCACAAAACCAGGACAAAACACAACCCAATCTTTTCCTTACCTCTAAGCAAACACACAACATACAACTACCTTAGTTTTGTAAAACCAACGTTTTTTTCCAATTCCATGCACAGGTGATATCACTGTAGCAAACATCACATTAAGGTGTCACATTTTATTTAACTTAACCTTTTGGCAACTAGTGGCTCTTTCAGAATTAAGCATGCCATTTAATTAAAATTTCCCTATAAATTTGAATTAAAAAAAAAAAACAACTGAAAAAAATTATTACTTTGGCTGAAAACATCAGGAAAAGCAGATGCTACTCATAATCCAAACCATAACACAAGGCTTACCACACATAGTATTGGGACATTTTGGAAATTAAATTTTTCCTCTCCGTATACAAATTTACAAGCTGAATAACTACAGCTCTTTGAAGGCTGAAGATTATCTGCTTCTAGTGAAGTTCTCCATCTTACAGTCCCACATTTAGCAAAACCTCAATTCTGCCACATGGGATTTCCACGCAGGAGTCCCATGACTTGCCTCCTCATCTGCTTCCCCACTTCATTACTTAATATTTGTCAAATATTCCATTGCACAGACTTACCAAAAGTTCAGTACACTGTGCAGGAGAGTCAGCTCCTGCAATAACAGGATTGCCCTTTGTCACGTTGAGTTTCTCAGGATTTCACTGTATCTCATTACAAGCTACTGCCACTGTACACAAGGTATTAAAAGATAACGTAAATGCAAAGCTTGCCTGACATGAGTAACTCAGTGAGGAGTAGGACCCTTGAAGAAAATATAGAAATACATAAGGAAAAGCCTACCCAAGTCATATTACATCTGAAAGCAGAAATCCAAAGGTTTTGTTTATTTGTTTCTTTTTGGAGTAACTATGGATTGACAAATGAGAGTCACAAAACACTGACTTCACTCACTTTTCCTATGCATTAACACTTAATCAGAACCTTTTCATCAAGTTCAGCACTATCTATCATGACTTTGCCTATATTTTCAAAGCACACTATATAGATCACAAGTTTCTCTTCAGTTTTCAACACCAGCTTTGTGTCTACCCCATACAGCTGTGAACTGAACATCTGCATGCAGCAGGAAACTTCTGACCACTGAAAACAGTTTCACATCTGTTTGATATCTGCAGTGGTACACTAAGCACAAACAATCACCAAAAAGCCAGGAAAAGGTCTCCATACCTATTATACTCTCAGTTTCCACGTTATTTCATGCAAATAATTGAGGGCTTTTTAGTAAATTTACATTAATGTATATCCTTCCTTCCTTTTCCTTTTCACATGCATTATTTTTATATTCTGTTTGCACAGTGCTCCACTGATATACAGATAACAAGGAGCCTGCAATGCCTTCAGCATGCATTTGTGTAGCTTTCAAGTACAGAAAATTCCTTATTCCCCTGGTTACTCTCACTAGATTTGCATTCTAACAAAAGAAGAAAGAATGCCAACTTCCTGGTTGTCACCAGTGAACCCATCTATTAAATGAAGATTTTGCAAATAGATAGTTTAAACTTTTAATTTCTCCTTTAAAAACAAGTAGGTAAGAAGAGAACAGCTGTCAGTAAACAAGCAGTCTAAAAGAATTAAAAGTCTCTGGAAGAGAAGCGAAGAATCTCGGATGTTACATGGCTGATGAAAGCAACTGGGGAAGGATGATGTTGGTGAAATTATTTGTTTAAATACACTTTGAGAAGTGACTGGAATGCAACAAACTCAGATCTTAATCTTAGGATTTGACTGCTTTCAAGATCCAGAGCAAAGCACAGCATCAGACTTCTGGTTATATGTATTGACCTAGTATTTCCTCTAAGTCAGAGTTCAAGATGCGAAATTCCAGTTTTCAATGAGCAAGATAAAAATGCAAAGCATGATAGAGCATGTTCTGAATTTCAAGAAAGGCCGCTGAGCTATTTATGGGAGACAGCATAATATGGAAGTTTGGTATATCTCAAGTAATCCTTGCAACAAACACATTCAACTTACCTGGTAAAGTAAATGTCTGCTACCAGGCAGAGTACATACAATATAAATGTAAATATTATAGGTCTGATCCAAACATAATGAAGCCACTCGTTACAGCAATACCTGCGCAGGCCTTTTCCCGTGATATTTTTGCTACATTTGCCATACCTGCACTTTTACTAACAGATTACTTACCACTCCAGATCAGTAAAACGGACATAAAGCTAAAGAACATTCAGGAACATTAAACATGTTTCTGACACACTGCATGAAGCATTATTCTACATCACTTACTATATCTCAGATCACATTACATCATGTCAAACATCTAGAAATTGAAAGAACAGTACATGACACAATACATTTGTTACATAATGTGATGTAACTGTTAAAATTTCACCAAAAATATTTTCCCGGTCCATAGACTACTATCAAATCAGACTGTAGTTAATAAATCCAAATTGAATTTGGCACAGAGAACATGAAAGTAAAGACAGAACAATTTTGTGCATGCATTATATACATAACCCTGTACATAATATAATCATGTTGAGGTGGAGATGAGGATTTTCCTGTTTGAAACTGGCAGACTTGTGCAGCTGAAAAACTGCTTTTTGTATTTCCATATATATATATACAGAGAGAGAAATCTACAGTAGATGAAAAATTTTTTCAAGCACAGTACTCAAAATAAACTTTGTCATCTTTTTAATCACCAGGTGTCCTTAAAATAAGAAAACCTGTAGATAAGGCAAGTCTTTTAGCAAGAACAGTCTAATAATACTTTTTAGAAAATTTTATGTAGTGCCACCTGTCATTCTTGATGCTTCCAAACTGTTTCCTAGGTGTATTTCTTTATATCCTGTTCTGTTACGACTAAATCTATTACAGTCAAACACAAGCTCCAGTAAATATCTTAATCAGTGGTGCAAATTTCTAAACAGCAAGCCCAGCCAATTAATGTTACTGGCATGGCACATAGCTGAACTCAGCTGAATATTAAAGAGAGAATTTTCTGTGAAAATGTCCAAATGTCTACAAAAAATAAAACCAAATAGCAGAGAGAAATATGTTAAATAATTTTATCTATTTATGTCATCAATAAAGCCCAGAAACCATGGATAAACACAAAAAAACAGTAAGAGTGACCATTTTTAAGTGATGAAAATTTTCCTTTCCAAACGTTTAAGTCTAGTTCTGTTCTCAAAAAAAATACCCTTAGTTCTATTAACTCTACTACCTGAAAACATTTTGAAAAATTATGGCATACTTTCAGACCTAAATGTTTTCTGGGTTGAAATACCAAAGGTGTGGCGACTAAGAAATCAAGGTAAGAATCAAGTTGAATTCAGACAGGTTGATGCAGACAGCAACACCTTTGACAGTGACAGTGATCCAACATGCCTGTGTCAGAGAAGAGCGAAAGACATCAAGAACCGTGCTTTCAGCGAGCAAAAGACCCAGTGCATCACCCAAGCATACAAATGGAATAATCATGTTCTAAAGTAAAAGTTACTCAGTCTGTCATGATGCCTTCTTAGAGTAACTCCTCCTTAATTAACAAAAATTACACGCAACTTCTCTCTGAAAATACAGTCAGAATGAACTATCTGTTCCAATAAAATTGTCAAAAGATTGCCATAAGCAAGTGACAGTGGAAAGAAGTAGTGACATTTTGAAGGCTCAGTATGGTCTGCTATTTTTAAAGGGGCATTCTTTTTACATGCTGTACTAGCATATGGTAAAGTAAGACTGCATGACTGCTACCTTGAGCTAGCATCAAAATAAAAAAAAAATCATCCATCTCATGACATTATTTTTTATAAATGAAGTAAGTCCAGTAAGGATCTTAAAGTTTCATATTTAATGCATTAGCCATTTATTCTAATGAACTCAACAAGTTAAATGTGATAGGTTATTCTCCTTGGTTTATCAAGGCATTTATGTACATGCACACAGTATGAACCTTGCAGTTCAACATCTTTACCAAATGTATTTCAGTTGTGGTTAAAACAAAGGGAAACGCATACAAAGAAAATAAAGTACTGTAAGTTGTAGTCTGCAGCAAGAAACTAGATAGCAAAAGAAACATCTTTTTCTGGAAGGAAAAGCCTTTCTACGACAGCGAACAACTGCTGGAAATAAAACAAGATTAACCTGTCTCTCTTCTGTCTTCATCCTTGTAGTGGACAGGAGAGAGGTAATCACTTGACTGTTGTCCTAAAGCAACCGATTTATAAGCAAAATTGTATCTATTTCATGATTTGAATCAACTTGCATCACAGAACAGAAAGGTGGACCTCGTGAACTGAACTAATTCATCTTCATAAGCCAAAGCAGGACCAACTCTGCTTAAATCATCCCTGGAAAATGCTTGTTTAGCCTGCTCTTAAGTACTGCAGTGACAGAGACTCCAGTATTTCCCCAAGCAATATATTCTAGGACACAACTATTTTTACAACTGGAATTTTTTCCCTGATATTCAACTTAAATCTCCCTTGCTGCAGTTCAATTCTGTTATTCTTTATCCTGTCCCCAGAAGCAATGGAAAACAAATTATTCCCTTTCTCTTTGAAGCTATTTGGAGGCATTTGGAGACTCATCATGCTCCCCCTACTCCTTGTTCAAACTGAACAATTAAAACTCTTTCAGCCGGACAGGTTTCCTAAGCCTCCTGCAATCCTCGTCCTCGCCTCTCAATTCTCTCCAGCAGCGTGAAGTATGCTGCACGATATCCTAAATTCCAGGTGAAACATAACCAAAACCAAGGAAAGTTTGTTTTGTCTGTCTCGCAAGCAAGGCTCCCATTCACACACAGCAGCCTGCTGCCCTTCACAACGTAACGACATTGGTGATTAACAGTGAAATTGCCACCTAAAACAACCTCCACACCCACCTACCCAGCCATCCCCTGCCTCATAATTACACAAATAAGATTTATTCCTACCTGTACTCGCCACAGACGCGGGGTTTTGGCAGCCAGAGGCTGCAGTGGAAGAGCCTGTGTGGAAGCAGCCCACGAACCGCCCGGAACCGGTCGCAGCAGGTTCCAGGCGGCTGCAGCCTGACAGGAGCGACCCGCTGTGCGCCAAAACTGCCACCGGTCAGAGGGGTGCACGGCTTCTGCCCCTCAAACGTGTTCGGGAAGGAGCTGTGGCAGCTACGGGATGAGACACGTGAGGAAACGCGTCAGGAGAGACGCAGGGAGATGCCTGAGGAGGCGTGAGGAGGGAGGGATGGCTGTGGGGACGCGCTCCTGGAGGGGGGTGCTCGGTGCCATCGCTGAGGGAAGGCGGCCCACGGCGGCCCACACCAGGCAGGGACCCGCTGAGGGACCGCGGCCATGGGCGGCCCACGCCGGGTGGGGGACAGTCAGAAGCATGGGTTTAGGGAGGCACAGGATAGGTGACTGGGTTAAACTGAGCCTGAGAAAGTAGGAAGAGAGGTGCTTAGTTAGATGTTTGTGGTTTGGGGTTTTTTGCCCTTAATACCCAGATTACTGATTGGGTTAAATTGAGCCTGAGAAAGCAGGAAGAGAGGTGCTTAGTTAGATGTTTGTGGTCTGGGTTTTTTTTCCCCTAATACCCAGATTACTGATCAGACGCTGGTATTAATTGCCAATAACTTAAATTCACTAAAAATTCCCCAAGTCAAAGGCCGTTCTACCCATGGCACTAACCACATGGAATACTCTTCACCCCTCTGAGCTGCATTTTATTCTTTTCCAAACTACTTCTGCAAATTCTGAAGGTCATTTTGCACTTTTATCCTACCAGAGGCCTGAAAGCACAGTATCAGTCTTGGGAACAAACCCCCAGATGATCAGTTTATTTTCCAAATGAGTTGAAACAAATAAGTGCAATGCACACTGAGAACAAAAGAGAGTACCTTTTAAATTTACACTGGTACACTGTGGTGTCCAAAATACTTGAAGTACTTGCACACACAAGAGTGCTATACAGATTAGGTAAATATCATATTTTTACTCTACTTAACCAGTACTGAAACAATAATTTAAGTGTTATTCTGAAATGTTCTGGAGAGCTATTATTGAAGGTTATTTCTTCCCCTTGATCTATGACACCATAGATGCTGCCACACTTAGGAACAAGAGTGCCACAGCCGCAGCAGCATCCATCCTTCCACAACCCAGCTTGTTACACTTCATGAACACCATATTCACTCTGAACTGCCCAAGAAAATAAACTCAGAAAGGTCACTTAAGGTGAGAGATCAAATACAATCTCAACTTCTTACCTTGTTGTGTTTGAAATTGAATACATAGGAATGAAGAAGTCAGCAGGAAGTAAAGGCGTGTTCATTAATATCAGCGACAACACACAAACTAGGTGCCCCTAATCACTCTAATCGTTACAGAGTAGGGTGGGACCAAGCTTTTGCTGCACCCAGGAGCAGTACCCTTGCACACCACCAGAAGCTCAGGGGAGCGCTGCACCATGCAAAACAGTAGTGACACCTTGTGTGCAAATAAGACATAAAACTGCTTGATTTGGGAATCTAGGTTGAGGAAAGCATTTCTTCCTGGTATGCTGAAACAAAACAAACAAACAAAAAGTTTTCAGTGAGAAGAAACCCATAAGATACATTTACTAAAAAGGCACACGCATCACAAAAGGTAATACCCAACAACCATACTGGGCTGTACAAAAGGCCTGTTGCGATTTTCCTACGGTGTCCTTATAGAAGGAAGTGCAGTGTGTTTAAAGATACACTGCAGCAATAAAGGCCACAATTTGTAGCTAATTTCTCACACTGGCTTTCTCTTTGACGCTAGGCAAACTCATCACCTTCAGCGCTCCTGGTTTCTCAGTGTACACCTGAGAAGCATCTTCCCAGTCATCTGAGTAAATGTTCTGAATAATACCAGGTAATCATTCATCAAACAATTATTTGTGGATACACATTTCAGCAGTTTTAATAATATTTACCGACCTCATAGGGGTGCTGCATGTATCAGTTGGTTAATGTTTTAGTGATACTTTCAAAACACAAAAGCCTAGTATGATGACACAGCCAAAGTTAATAAATGATGCTATTGTTCCTTAGATTAATAACATCTTCATAAAGGATGCCCTCTGAAAAAGTGCAGACTGCTTTTGTGCTGTATTTCCAATGGCAACAAAAAACATTATAATGAGACGTTTTCCTGTTTTTCAATGCTCCTTATAAACAGTTTTTAGTACCACCTAAATTAATTTTCTTTCTCATTTAAAAAAACTGGGAA
The DNA here is from genome assembly GCF_947461875.1 of Haliaeetus albicilla. NCBI lineage: Eukaryota > Metazoa > Chordata > Aves > Accipitriformes > Accipitridae > Haliaeetus > Haliaeetus albicilla. The sequence goes on along the minus strand of NC_091505.1, from coordinate 21,643,972 downwards.
GAATACTCAAGAGAGAAAGAAAGTGAGAGAGAAAGAGAATTGCTTGTCACATCATTTCTCAGTACTCTGTAGCTTTGTAGTGAAAATGTACTTCCATGATTCAGGAGCTGTGAAAATTCAGGCTGTGATCATACAGGCTGGAAGGGGAGTGGGGGCTGACTTAAAGAGGGAGGTGTTGCTTTTGTTACATATTTTACTTTAACATAATACATAGTTGCCAATATGAAAAAATATGCATATACTTCTCATTCGGTGTTAGAATATGCCATGAAATACCAATATGCCTCGTTACATAAAGTAGTAATTGATGCACCACCCACATCTTTTTTTTTTTTTTTTGGTTAACTTTTGTTTATGATTTAAACCAATAATCACACTAAACACTTGGAAATAAATTAAGCCTTTTCAGACTGATTAAATTGGCTGAATGCTTTAAACATGTGACTTCAGCAGATCTAATCATCCCAGGATAGTCAGGGAGTTAATCATGCAAATATCTTCAGATATTTCAATTTGCAAAGCTATGTTTTGTAGCATGCACTCTTCCAAAGCATCTGTATTCTGCAGTGTGAACTGTAACTGTTCAGTGACCGGGCAACAGAAAAACTTATTAACTAGCAAAACACTAAGCCAAATAAAGTAATACAATTAAAAAGTTTTAATCAGAAGAATATAAAATTTGCCAGAGACTTTACACCATTGTAGGAGGTATGGGCCCATTGGCTCCATTTAGGAGGGAATACGGAATACAGAATAGTTCCAGCACCAAACATGTATCCCACAACTTCACTACCCGTGCACAGACGTTCAAGCTTACTACATGTACTTTCTGGAATTAGACTTTCTGTGCCCACTGCACTTGAGGAGAGTGATGGTGTTCCTAAATGATCCTTGCTCACTCTTTTTTTGGAGACAGGCAGCTTCCACCAAACATGAGACTCATTTACTACTCATAGTAATCCTTTTTTCTACCTTCTTTTCTGTGTGAAGGAAAATTTTAGAACGAATGGGGTGAATCGTTGATTCCATCTTTCAGTGAATACCCTATTTTATTTTGAGCATAATCTAAACCCTTCCTACCATATCCTCTTTCCATTCTCTGGTATGGTTGGAAAAGACTGTATCTAGATCATGTATTTTGATGTTACAGCTGACCTCCTTTAAAGCTCTCATTTATTAGAGCAGTTGGAAAAGGACAGAATATGGTAGAAGAAACACCACAGTTTTATAAAGTTAACCTAACCACTTAGAATTTTTAGAAATTATCTGTTCTCTGCTGAAGCAGATATTTTCATTTGCATTAAAATATTATGGCTATCAATAAGATTTAATATATATGTCTAACTTTATGTACTGCCTACTGTCTGAGTTCTATTCCTTGATTATCCTACCTAGACACTGCTAAAACAAGTAAGGGTAATGAAAACACAGTAGTTAGTCCAGAAAATAAACTTTAGCAATAGCCTCAAAAAACCTTCAGAAGAAGTTCCCTGAGTTTTAAATTCTGCCCTGTAATCAACTGGCAAAACCAGTTTTAGTTCAGCTGTATAAAATGTTCAGCTTTATAAAATGCAGCCAACCAATCAGACTTAAAGAAAGTAAATTAGTGAAGAAGATTAAAATCTGCCTTATGGATACGACAAGGAAGGATCAAAAGATAGCTGGAAGTTTGACAGCTCCTGCATGCCACCAAAAGATGTCAGCGATATCTTGTCATTTTATAAATGGATAAAACTGATCTTGCTTGCCTAAGTTAGAAGAGTAGGGATTATGAAGAGCATTCTACAAAATAGTGAAGCATAACTGGCTAGTAAGAATTTTGAGGGATGAAAACATAAATCCCCAAAACAATAAGCAATAAAATTGACTGGAGTTATAACTGTGATACTACACAGTATTTATTTGTAAAATTTAAATCAGTTAGTTTGCTGTAAGTGGTAAGAAATGTAAGACAAATCTAGGTCTTAAATATGAGAGTCCCAGAGCCAGTTTGTTTCTTCCTATGCTTTCTTCCTACACTCAGGAAGAGCCTTCTTCAATGACATTAAGGTTATGATGGAAAAATGATTCCAATAGAAGTCTATAGAGATTTTGTTAATATGCCTTTATGATGTGATATTATGACGGCAATTCAATTTCATTGCAGGCCTAATGAGACCGTGTTACAATGTCAAAATGAAAGGAAACTATATCAATCAAGTTATAGTACCCTGAGAGAAAGAAAAACCTAAAGAAATTAACCCCATTAAAAACTATTTTAAAACAACATTAAGATTTAGTGAAATCAGAATTGCTTTGGTTTTGTTGGTTTAGCGCTTCAGGTAGAAGCTAAATTTGGCACTGATTTACAACTCATTAAATATATTGACATCAGGGGAATCAGTGAAAGTTTTAAGGAAACACAAACAGAACAAAATTCACGGTAAGTACAGTGGTTATGTAAAGCATTGGGCACAGCCTGTTTAGTCCTACAGCTAAAATCTTTTTTTCTCATCAACAGAACCAGAATTTCAAATTTTCTCACTTAAAAGAGGTTGCAATTTGGCCAGTGCCTAAGAATTTAAGTTCTTGTATCTCAACTGTCTTGATAATATATTTGAATTTGTACTAAACACTGTAGAATTAGATCCCCCAAACTGCAAAAGTGAACAGAATTCAAGTGGGAAATTCTTACTGAATTTATTAGAAACAAATATGCCATTGCCAACAATAAAGTAAGAGCTAATACATACCCTGAAGACAAGAGGAGTTTTGGTTAGGTCCTAAGTCATCGAAATTGAGGCTAATGGAACATGCCACCGCTGACAAATACCCTTTGATAGCTATATCTTTGGAATCACCTATAAGGGAGGTTAAGTCAAAGTTATGAAAGCAGTCTTAAGCCTATTTTAAAATATTCAAATGCTTATATTTAAAAAGTAAAAAAACAATAACAAAAGATACAAAAACTAGGCATAATGATTTTTTTTTAATTTTTACTTTTTGGCAACAGAGACCTTTTCATGTGCATTCTTTGAATTTTTTGTCACTTTCCAAGCTAATGTTTCCTATTAAGTGTAGAAGTTAGAGCTGCAATATTAATAAGAATTCCATAAAGGCTAGCATTTGTATTCCACTTAAAATGTGCCACTGTCATTTACCAAACCATGTGTTAGTGGCAATATAAAGTTCTGGTCTCTGTAAAAACTGCCACTCACCGGAACAGGCTGCAGACTTTCTAATGCAGCAGGCAGGGGCAACACTATTTTTATGTAATAGGTACATTCCAATATTCGGCAACACACTTGTAAGGATGGAAATTTAAGACTTAGCAAGACATTAGCACCAAAGATTTTGGACATACACCAAAATGTTGTAAAGAGCAAAAGACCACAGTTTTCACTGTGCCATTCTTCCTCTTTCAGCTCACATATTGTTTGTAGCAAACACTGATATTTACATGGCGCTATGAAGAAAGATTTGCAAACCCACAAAAATTCCATTGATTTTTGCTTTTGTTACTTTTGAACATGCAGGGATGGCACTTTGTCATCACAGTATTAAGGAAAATTGATGGAAGGAAAGTATGAGCCATTCCTAAACTCAAAATCCAGTTGTTTCTATTTTTGCTTGTCCTTGATTGATGTACACACACATCACACACACAGAGAACCTTTCTGAAGATGGCTGGCACATAACAGATTTTTTATTTTCAGCTGTTTAGATTAAAACTTGAATAAACTTTTTGCTTCCAACATCATTATTTATTATATGCAATACTGTTTTGCCTAGAGGATACATCCCCATTGTAGGAGGCATTGTAGAAATAACAACAGAAATAGTCCCTGCACAAAGATCAGACCCCAGAGGTTTGCTATATTTTTATTTTTCTCACAGAGCCTGTGCCCAAGGCCTATAAAAGTTTGGACTTGTATAAGCATTCTCTTGTGTCAGGGTGGGCTTTAAAAAGAAAAATCAAATGCACCAAAAGCAGCTCTTGCCATTTCAAGAAACATAAAGTGTTCTTTCTGCAGACCTGATATTTACTCATGTATCTCAGTTACAGAGATATTCTCAGATAACTCATTTACATCAGCTGTAAATTTACTGTACTTTTTGTCAACATAGTCAGTTTCTGTTGGTATTACTAGCCTTAGCAGAAAAGCTTTACTTACACCAGCATTATACTAATTGCACGTTATTTTTAAATTTTCACAAACCTCTTTTTGTTGGTGCTACTTGGTAGGGAGAGATTAACAGTGGCTTGAGGATGGATTCACTGAAACCTTATCTACCTTGCATAACAATGTTCACTATAGTATGAAGTTCTACTGCAAAAATATCAGGACTACTTCTGTCAACACTGTAGTGACAGTAGTAAGAAGAAATGCAACCCTGAAATTGTAAACAAGATTATAAAGTAAAAAAAAAATTATATTCCATGCAGGCTATACAATATATGACCTTTCATCAGCAAGGTGATTTGTATATATACACTCAGTTCAGACTGAACATTCAATGAAGAACGTACAAACCAACACAGCATCAAGAGAATCTACTGGGGGAAACAGCAGCATAGATGTGCAAACTGTTCTTGCTGACCAGAAATCTAAATTCACTGCTCCCTAGTCATTATGTAAAAAAAAAAAATTCTTCCAAGGGTATGCACGTTTATTTCACCCATGAATTCTTGTGTGCTGAACTTCCCAAGAGTGAGAAAGAAGGCTCATTAGAGAGAATCTTGTTCCCGTGACCTTCTCCATAATTACTTTAACTACATAACGACTGACTGGAACAGTTTCCTTCAGAACATGTATTATATCAGTATGAAGATACTTACGTATCACACAGGAGAGTTAACATATTGACATAAAAATACTTTTATTTTATCGCAGTCTAACTATTCATCATAGGGATCGCATCCATTTCACTGTTTAAATAACAAAAAACATTACTCTGACCAAAATACTTAGTACAAAAATCGTTCATACACAAGGCCCACTATAAACATCCCATCTCCTGCTGGCACCTTCCTTTGAATATTTGATGGATTTGCTTTGCAGTCGGCATATTTAAATGGTTATAATCTGGCTGTAGGATAATGTATATGATATTACTTACACTCTTTTTCTGTGTTGGTGCAATCTGCTTTACAGCTGTAAAACAAAGCCATAAAGTTTTAAAACTAGATATAGTCTCACAGGTCTAACTTACAGAAGCTAAAGACAGCTGCACCTAATGCAATCTAGGTTTTATATTACAATCAAGATTTTGCTACTCAGTGTATTCATTTAATATATTTATTCATCTTTGGAAGCACCTGAAGGTTCCACTACATAATCGGGGGGGGGGGGGAGACATACAGCTTTGCAACTCGTACAGAATTCCTTCACATTTGTCAATTTTCTTGAAACATACTATTGTGTTTCTTTATAAATACTGATACCAAGTTGTTGTAAAAAGACAGAAAAATAAGCCAACAACACAAATCGGATGTAGTGATGAGCTGGCCAATAGACTTTTACTCTTGTACAGAAGACTCAGGTGACTTAACAGATTTGAAACAACTTTTAATTGTTGGATGGTGTTTATGGACTTACTTATTGAATCTTCTCATCATTGAATTCTTCAGCATGACTTCAGGAAGTAATTAGCAAGAAGTTAAGATTCTTAAGCAGTGCCTTTCCCATCTCATAAAGATGGCTGAAATGTTCAAAGTTTTTCCATTTCAAAGCAAACTAAATCAAGAATATGCCAAGCTTTTGTATTAATAAATCTTTACCAGAAAAGAAATAGACCAATGAGCATCAAGAGCCAAGATTTAAACCTGACTTCCCTTATTAGACATTAAGTGCTGCAATTTTTAACCCGTTTTTTATCCATATGAAAACTTTCCTGTTTTCTCAAGGCAGCTTACACTCTTACTACTTTTAAAAAATTCTTGGTGGAATAGCTTTGAAAAAATCTAAATATACAATGCGAGATGGGTATGTCCTGCAGTCCACCTGTTTTTTCACTCCTTCAATGATTTGCTAGGCATGACTTCCCTTTACTGAACCACGCTGACCTTCTCAATACAAACAAGCAGTTCTACTTTTCATAACTGTGCATATAATTACAAATAGCAGATTTGTATGTAATTCCAAAATTCCTTTTAAAAGATTGGGGCAAATTTGCTACTTTCTGTTTTACTCATGCTGAAGAAGGTCTAAAGGAAAAGACTGCAGACTACAGATTTTTCAAAAGTGAAATGCTTCAGAACTCAAGTTAATGCCATCTGGTCCTGCCAATTAACTTTTTCTATTAATACCTGAATTTGAGGTATTACCCATAACATCTCCCCTGCAAAGAAGGGTTCCAGCACTGAAACAACCTTGAGTTCTTCATTAGTAAACACACATGCAAAACCATAACTTTCTATGACTGACCATCTAGAGTGGCTTTGCAGCTCTCTGGTAATTTTTCCTTTATTGATATTTTGAAGAAGTATTGATCATAATTATGCAAGCTCTTTGAAAGTTGTTTATCTCTTTTTGCTCTGCTGTGCTGCAATGTCTTGGTAATATCCTTTTATATTATTCTTTAGATGATACTCCAGTTCCATGAGGGAAAACTTCTTACTTCTGTAGACTTCCTTATCCCAAAAAGTCATGCTAGTTTTCTTTTTTTTTTTTTTTTACACTTCTTCAAGTCTTTTTTGGTACATTATAATGCAATTACCCTAAGTTTATCAATATAGTATTTAAAATATTCTACCCACCACTTGCAAACTTTCTGCCTATTGGCTGCCCCTCAACTCTCTTTTTAGCAGGACTTCTTATTTGTACATAGTAGTTGCCTTTTCTAAAACTATGTATGTGTTGACTTCAGAAAAAAAATGTTTCTGTAGGGAGATTAAATCTGAATATGCTACTATTAGTGTAAAAAGTGGCTCATTTTGCAGCACTTCTTGCACAATGATCAACAAGGCCAAGCTTTGTATCTCATAGGGGTTACCAAACTATGCCATATGAAGTAGTTATTTATGAAATCTGAAAATTTAATCTGTGCACTGCAGCTCCCATGACATTTCTTGTCTTACCTAATTGAACTTTATTATTATTATTATTAAGATTCCTTCTCTCACAGGCTGAGTTCCCTTAACACACTGAACTCACTACTGCTGTCCTGTTTCATAGCTGTATTACAGACAAAACCTGTTTTTTCCTGAAATGTCAAAAAGTCCGTTACTCACTAACACACATACATATCTGCTTTTTCATAGTTTCCATTTGCATTCAACTTCAGTCTTTCCATCAGCAGTCTACTCAGTGTTTCCCTTACACTTTGTGTCCTAGTATTGCTGTGCTTATTATCTTTCTTCTAGCATGCTGGTTTCTAGCATGTATATTATGTTCAGAAGCTCATTTAAATCTAAGTTTTCCAATACCTATTCTTAGAATTATTTGCTTAAATACATGTATATTTACTTCATTCAAAGGGTGTAGCAACCTTAGTAATGTGCTCTTACACGTACACCAGCGTTTTCTCGCTCTTTTGTCTGTATTTAATTTTAATGCCAGCAATTCAATTTAATTTTGATTACTCCTCCTGTGCCTACTCCTTTATTTCAAAAATTTCTCCATTTCCTAATGAAGCTGATTAATTTTCCTCAGCCACATCTTCAAATGCTGCATCTCCATCTTTCTCTCTGGCCCCGAGAACATTTCAAAGAACTAACTTCCTAACTGGATGTTTACATTTTAACTCCACCACCTCTCCTACCATTTCCTGTGTCATTGGCACAGCAAATACAAATGCAGGTTCCTCACTTGTATGTCTGTTCCAACGAGAATAGCCCAGGAACGTCTACATAAGTTTCAGTAAGACATTTCTTTGATAACTAACCTGCCAAATAATAGCACCACTTAACAGTGTGAATGCTGAAGTGGTTTTATTATTATTAGAATTATTTTAATGATTGGCATGCACTGTGTGTTTATATTTTTGTCAAATATTGGGAAATCAATTAAAACAATATAATGCCACTGGGAAAAAACATCATTTGCAAAATAATTATAAGCAATTGGCACCAGATGTTCTATTTCTTCAAAATTTGCATTTTCAGTTTTATAATATTTATACTTTTCTTCTAGCAAAATGCTTAAGTAATCATACCTCAAAAAGCTGGTTTTTTTTTCTTTTTCTGGCTTTGGTTTTATGACAATGTAATTCAAAGACAAAGCTCAGGTCATATTTCCAAAGTCAGTTACACTTAGCGGTTTCATCCCCTACCATACAGATAGAGTATCTTTTATTTTAACCATACTTAGTATTATCTACTGATCTTCTAGAAGCAGAGATAAACAGCATATTTTAACAATACTGTTCTGCTAAACCTGAAGCCAAATGAACTCAAGGAACTGATAAGAAGCTTTTCCTAGATATAAGAAAACCTGAATATTCCTGTCATGGCTTTTGGCTGTTTCTTGTTCATCTAGTTTTACCTAAAGAACTAAAGTTATTTCATCTAAAGAACTAAAGATTTTAATCTAAAATGAAAACTTTCTGATAGCCCTAGATCAAAATTCATCTAATCAAAGATTTATTTTGACATGTATGCAGACACGCATGAGAGAGCTTGTTCTAAATTTCAATAATTTTCTTTATAAAAGAAGAGAAAATGCTTTCCGAGGTCACAAAACATTTAGGGGTCACTGGAATCTCACAGTATGAGCTCTTAAATAGAGACTTTAGTATTTCTTAATTCTTTGTGTGAGAAAGATTAATCCTTTAAAGAAAAAGTATTTTGTTTAGATTCAAGTGTTTAGATTCTTGTTCATTCAGAAAACCTTAGGAGACTACATATTCTGATTTCTTGTTTCTTTTTTATTCTAAGAGTACATTCAGTCTATTTTTTAATTTATTTTAGGTTTAGAGTGAGCAATAAACTTAGCTGTAGGCAAAGAAACACAACACAGCATGAGTTGGCAAGGCCTTGAGAAACACCATATACCCAGTTCTGCCATGACAGTTAATAAGAACCAGTCAATAAGAATCGTACACAATGAACTCCCAGAGCTAAGAGGTTAGTCTCTGCTTATCTCCAGATTTTTAATTCACTCCAGAAAATAAAATTTCTTCAGCTTTTTACTTATTCTTTAGCAAGATTCCCTAAATGTTCTTGTTTTACTATCTCAGATAAAATTAGATTATTTAAACTGAGGCTGTACAGTAGTTTCTTAGATCTGAGCTCATGCCTTGTACAAATTTTACTGACACCATCAAGTCACTGGACTGATGGCATCCTTAGACATCAGTTGTTAAAAACTATGTATTCCTTGACAACACGTGAATAGGAAAATAAAGCTACACTTGGATAATCAGAAGAAGAGATGGTAGAATACTTGAAACATACAGAGTTCTTTATTACTGTGCCTACTAGCTTTGTAACGTTGGGTCGTAAAAAAGCAAAAACATTTAAAACAGATTTAAAGCTTTTATTTGGTGCTGAATCCATTCCTCTGTTTAAATAGCAAAAGGATTTAATAAAAAAAAGAGTATTTTTTCTCAAGATTATCAATAATGCAATGCATCTTTAATTTTGAGGGTAGGAGACAGAAAAAGCAAGATTATTTATTATATTTAAAATATTAATATTTTGCTTGATGTAAAGCAATACAGTAATAGTGGTACTGCCTTCACCTTTTTCTAACATCAAGCATAGAAGTCTACCAAAAGGTCTTTATAAACTCCCTAGCAAGGTTTTATTATATATGTTATTCTCACATCAGAACAGATGTGAGAACAATGACCATTGTCAACTAAAGAAAACGAAGGATATGATAGAAAAAATACAAAACTAAAATGGGTTAACTGATTACCATAACTTTTCAAGGTGGGTCTTCTCCTTTAGGATGTCAATGAAGTGATTTTTCAGTGGCTTTCTGGTTGCAATACATTTTTTAGAGTTCACTTAGAAGAACTGAAAAAAGTCTTACTTTCCATCAGTTCTGTGGACTGCCTTTGCATCTTCTCCATGCTCTCTGCGGTCCTGGCTGTGCCAAAAGCTCTCTTCTTGCTATATTTTCTTGCAGACACTACTCCTGTTCCTCCTTTTTCTCCCATAAGTATTCTTTACTGAAAGTAACATTTCTCTCTCCCACACGTGGGTTCCTCTGATCCAGTATGCTGCAGCCAGAGTAACGCAAACAAGAAAACTTTCTCTTTGCTGCTGAGATTTATTGATTTTTTTTTTTAGAAGTCCATGTGTCTATTAACATATCAGCACTTATCAACCACTAATAAGCAACACTGTGACATTCAAAAGCTAGTTTTCCTCAGAATATTATTTAATCCCTTTTCTACCAATGCAAAAAGGTCCCCAAGAGGGAGCCTTGGAAGAAGTCAGAAATCATCCTGTCCTCTTGATGGCAGGATTCAGCAGAGACTCCATCACAAGAGACTCTCTAATGCTTTCTTCCATTTCACAAAGAAGGAAGAAAGAAACCCATAAAGCTGTTTTACAGTGGTGGGAGACAAACAGTCATATGGACACCACATTTTGAAATTTTTTTTTTTTTAAATAAAGGAAGCATGCCAAGAACTAGAATTAAATACTTTCCCAGATCACTATTTAGTTACCTACCACCATATAAATCAATTTATTACCGAGTCTACAAGTACATGCAACTTGGGCTCAGGTGTGAGTGCAGATGGATTTTAATCCATTTCACAAATCTAGCCATAGCTATATTGGTTTCATAACTTAAAATATGACTTGGGAGAGGAATTGCCAAAAGACTACATTTACTGATTATCTTCAGTTTCTTTAGTACAGTTCATACCATCTCTCTCAGATATCTTTAATTTACATCAAACTAATCAAGATGCAATAGAGAGAAAAATAAGCATTTGAGACCTGCTTCTGAAACCTGCAGGCCCAGCTGAGACACAGAAATGCCCACCCTCACTAAGCAAACTATTATTCATAACATCTGCCTATCTAGTGCAATGTGAGTTACTGTCACTCATCATTGACATGTCTCTATAGTAGGACTGATATCCTAACAGTACATTATTATCTTTCATGAGAATATGCTAATTCCTTTTGTATCACTATGTATGCTGATATGCAGTATCCTTTGACATTGACAACATGTTCTAGTGTGATATATTAATTCAAGAGGAAAAAAAATATGCAAAGGCACTGGTAAAGGCATCATATATCTGGCAAAAATTGATTAAAAGCATGAAATTATTCTCCCAATATGACAACAGAATTTTTACCATTGATCTCAGTGGTGCCAAGATTCCACCAGATGTCCAGATTTTGGGTTATTAATTAATAGCAAGTACAATACTAGCTATATTATTCAGCGTCAAGTAAAATTTTTAAAGGCTTTCCTTCCCCTGTAATTTCTATAGAACACTTTTTGACTTATTAACAAAATAACTTCTAATTCAGTTATTATGATTAAGTGTATATTATCAGATCACAGTACACAGATATTTCTGCCAGTATTTTCAAGCAACAAGTGACCATAATCATATATACTTGACATGGGCAATTATAACACATTATTTTTCAGCTAAGAATTAGTAAGTGGGACTCTCACAGTATGTCTTCTCATTATATTTTCTACAAAAGATTACTTTCTTTTTTTTTTTATATTTGACTTCTTTGCCCTTCACTGATGTCCTCAATGATTTCCTCCACCAAGCATTTTACTACTTCAACCTACCCTAATTAATTCTTAACTTTAAATTCTCCATTGACCCTAATTTAACTCTCTGTAGGTATAAAAGCTTTGGAAAAAATCCTCAGTGAGAAAGTGTTTTCCACATAGCTTTTCGTCAAGCTTTTGCAGCTTTAAATCTGATCACACAAAATACTGAACCAAATACTGCATTGAACAGCACTATATATTGTTGTATTACAATAGCAATGTCACTTTTCCAAGTACTACTGGGCTCCAACAAAATCACAAAATTAGACTCTGAGTGTGGAGATGCTAGGTACCTGCAGTTTCACTTTCAGGAATGAGACTTTGCAAGTAGCTAGTCATCTGATGCACACCTCCTGTAATCAGGCACCGAGAGTCTACTGTAAATTCAGTTCTTTTTTCTTTCACTTGCCAAAAGAATCTTCCTCCTACAGCATACGTGTAAGCAGAGAACACAGAAGGAAAAGTATTTGATTCCAAAACTTCAGTGAACAGATTTCTAGTTTTATTTAGTTATCTTTAAGGAAAAAAAAAAAAGTCTCTCAGGTTAAGAGCTGTATGCAAGGCACTTCAGTTGAGAACAGCTGGGATAGACAAAGTACAGTTAAATTATAGCACAGACAAGACAGAGACATCACCCTCTTTCTTTCTCACATTATGACTTAGCTGAAAAAAGCTTTGACATCAATATTATAAAGTATTCTTTACTTTGCATTTAATATTTTTTGAACCACTGTATTCAATGCAAACAGCTGAACTCCTGTAAAGAGCTTGACCAGAGAGAATCAATGCATTTATTTGCACTAATCTCTCAGCAGAGCTAGCTTCAAACCTGCTGGACTGCTAACAGCTATGGTCTTCTATGTGCTGAATTCCCATCACAAAATACACAGTTGAACACCAAATGCAAGGGGTATAAGTGAAGAACAGTGAATTGACAGATCTTAAGTGACATCAGCAATTCTAGATTTATTTTGCGGTTAAATCAAAATCCCACTAATACTCAGGGACACTGATAGCATTTTTTGATGTCAGTTCCATGTACCTTCAATGACCCTTAGTTCAATGTACACAACATTCACCACTAATATACTTACATATTATAAATCAGTTTATTGATAAATGAGCAGTATTCATTAATTCTAAGCAAAATGTCAAGCCCTGTTCCATCTAGGCAAAGTCGGTTAGTCCAAATCTTTTAGTTTTTAAGCTACGAAGTTGAAGAGGTTTTAAATATTGTGCTTGATTGTTGTAGTCCGGTTTCCAATAAGAAGAAACAAAAAAGTATGATGCTAGACTGTAACTTGCCTATTAATCAGTTTAGTCTGTACCAGAAAGACCATTTTAAATCGTTTCATGGCTTAAAGTAGACATTTAAAATTTATTAAATTTTCTTTAATGTGGCATTAAGAATATTAAAGCAACAATGAGAAAAAGGGACAATCCCAGGCAGTGATAGAGACACAGGTCTGTATTTACTGGAGACTAAATAATTACAAAAATCCTCCTTCTGTGTTCTTACTGGCTTAAATAAAACCCAACCAAAACAAACAATGAAACAAAAAGGAATAGCTGTCATACCAGGAGAAGAAAAAAAGTAACATCACTGTAACTAAAACCCAGGTAGCAGTGACACACTGCCCTTTTAAAGAGATAAAGAATAAAGCATCTACTTTTGGAACCATATAGGCTCCATTTTGGAGTTGCATGAGACAATTATCAATGCTGTCCTCAGGGCAATACAGATATATATATAAAATTAAGCCATGGTGATTTCAGCAGCACAAAGAAAGTTTTGTTTACATCAAAAAAGGCTTTGTCTCTGAGCAGGGACTCATACAATAACAGGCTATCTAGACCAGAAGAATCAATTAATTTTTGAAGATATTTGTACTATATAAAGGATTAAATCTAGATTGCTTTCAGTAAATGTTTTGCTTTCACTGAATGTACAGCACTTGATATCCTCATTACAGTTGTAATATTATTACAATGATGTCTTTTTATTATGATTTAACCATCCCTTATAAATTTTAACACAAACAAGTACTTAGTTAAAAAAAAAAGGTAATTTACCATATGCTGACAAGAAGCCACTTTTCAGAACATCTTTCCCATCCTTTCTGCCACACTATAAATTATGCACATTTGCTATAATCTTGCTTCATTTACAATCTCCATCATTCCTGAATTTAACCTGTTGTACAAAACCAGACAGCTGAAATTGGAGATAGCTTTTGAATGGTATTTTAAGGAGCTCAGAATCAATTAAAAAAAACCCCAAACCAAACCCCAAAATAACCAACCAGCTATTAAGTCTACATAACTTAACCTATTTCCAAACTTGAGTTCAACCCACACCTAAGGAAAGACAGTAATATTTTGCTCCCAATTTGTTCACTGGGCACTGTCATATCTTGTATAATATCTGATTCTTTCAGAAATGACATTTTCATGTCATAAAATCTAATTCATAGGCACTTTCAAGTGCTATTTTTAGAGATAAAATTCAAGACTAATGAATGCAATACACTAAGAAGTTAATAGGACTAAGAAGTTAATATGAAGTTAAATCAAACTCTCTTGTCTCTCTGTTCAACTCATTCTTTTCTTGACAGTAATACACAATACCAGCAATAGTTCTCATATGAAAGTTTATAACCCTTATCTTTGTCTGAAGTATGCTTTCACTTAAAACAATATTTACCGTTGACTTAAAACCAAAGAGTTCTCCTGTGAAGGGTAGTGTGTATTTCTGTGTGGTTATCCTGAACCATCAGATCTCTGTGTGTATGTACCATTGTGCAGCTGATACAACCAACATCAGATCAGTCACATTTGCTGTGACTTTAGAGTCAATCTTTCAATTCTTTTGGAAGAGAACACCAGGCTGAATAAAGAAAAATACTATTTTGGGCTCATTTCAGTCTTTAACCTTTCATAGTTTTGTCCTCACATTTTCTGTGAGATTTCACCTTTTCTCACATTCCACCAAAAACTTCTGTTACGCACTTTTTACTTCTTATCCTCAAATGACTTCAAAAAGCCTGAATACAAATATTCTTTTACTACAATCCCCTTCTCTGCAATAAAAAGTGAAGTAGCTCTGCCTCATTTACCCCCACATGGCTCAGATAGGTTTGTGGGCTTCTTTCCTCATGAAAACTAAAGTCAAGGGTCTTTAATGCTTTCTTTACCATTTATCTTGCAAGTCTTGCTGACTGCATGTGTAAGGACTGTTTTCATACACCTTCCTCTAAAGATTCCTTACACAGACTGCAAAACATTTTACAAAAGGTCTTAAGCTTTTGATGTGTCAGTTCTTAAATAAAAGCATTTTCAATACTCTGAAAAATTAAATGAATAGCAAACAATACATTTCCCTTGGATAATCTTCTAATGTGTCTTGCACCAGTGTTTTCTACTCTATTATGGCTTAACAATCCATCCCTCTGAAACTGCCTTAAATTTGCACAAAGGAATTACAGGTATAAGCAGATAAACTTTTCAATGAACTTAATTTGGCTAAATTTAAGCACATTGACCTTTGTTTAATAAAGAATAGGTCAACATAATTATACTATGGAGTCAGGAAATAATGAATAAACTGATCATGCGGAATTTTTTTTCCCCTAAATATTTCTAGGACATTTCAAGTACATAAA
This sequence comes from Haliaeetus albicilla, assembly GCF_947461875.1. Taxonomy (NCBI): domain Eukaryota; kingdom Metazoa; phylum Chordata; class Aves; order Accipitriformes; family Accipitridae; genus Haliaeetus; species Haliaeetus albicilla. Next base: position 21,628,623 of record NC_091505.1, on the reverse strand, counting down.
TATTCATAAGAGCATTGAAAGTGAACCTTACAATCTGAAAGCACTGATCATTTCAGTAAGGTAAACAAAATGCAGACTTCCTTTTTTTTTTTTTTTTTTAGGTCCAGTATTGGGATTTTTCTCATCCATTATCATCACACAAAATAGATACCTTGATGAATTCCATTAATTGATTCAGTGGCAAAAAATATTTTTTTGCTCAATAGGCATGTTACTTTTCAGGGTTTAGTCATGTTCTCGGAGGTGTACGCATGCAAGGTCACCAACTTCACAGAGGGCTATATCTCACAGAGATCCACAAAGCAAATAGCACCAGCAATGAGCCACCAATAGTACTCTTCCACTTCCTTCAGTCAAGTTTGTTCAAGCATGTTATATCTGCATGATCTCTTCTCCATTTCAGCTATCCAAAACAAATGGTTAAAATGAAAAGCAGGCTTTCACCTCACTTAAAAATGCATACAGAACTAGAAGGAGCATCCCAATGGCTCAGCTGGAGTCCTGAAGAGCAATTTCCATATGGAAATAGAAGATACTGATGCTAGTGAAGCTCAAAATCCAAGTCTGTATTCCTTAGCTATTTAATAATTTCTTACAGACTTCATTAGAAACAGGATTGGGAAAAAAAAGGACTATTGAAATGTGACACACAAAACTGTTCTTAGAAGTGCTAATCACACATCTGTAACAGGATACATGACAAATGATTTGGTAGGATGTCAGAAAAAAGAACATCACAGCTAACTTCCTATTGACCTCGAATATGTTATTTTCCAACAGAAAACAGTATGAGCAGTAATTTTAAGTCAAGTTGACAGATCTAAGTCTAAATCATCACAAACTTCAAAAACAAGTATTTAAGGGTTCTATTAAATAGCCTCAAGAGCTCTTATGCACCTTCATCCTTTTTCCACTCAGCAAATACACTAAGGGAAAATGCTCATAAAAAAGCCTTAAATCTGCACATTCTACTGGTAAAAAAAAAAAAAGTCATAAGGATAAAAGTGTCAAAACTAGCCTGAGGTCTGGCAGCTGACAATAACAACCTGTAGTGAAATCAGCTGGGAAGCTCTCCAGAATCATTCTGGGAGAGTACGCTCATTTTAAAATGGCAATTTACCCTAACTTTAGCCATCTAGCTAGTCATACCAGTAGTTGGAAATATTTATTGCACAACAAAAAATAAACAAGATTTTACTTAAATCAACATAAATCATTGAGAACAGTGAAGCTACCATTCATGCACGTGATCTCATTATTGGATGTACGATTTTTCTGATGAAATGGGGCTTACCTTCCTAATGACTCATCAGGTGTTCCACAGTTGTGGCTTATCTGAAATTCCACCCTTGGGACTGGTTGCAAAAGCATCTAATAGGTTCTAATAAAGTCAACCTTCTTTGTGTTACAGCTCTTCTTTCTAAAGGTCAGCAACTTTGCAGCATGCTTGTTGTGTTATTAATTTGTTAGCGTTGCTATTCACAAATAAACCAATCTCTTTCACACAGCTGTATAAACCACCACAAATAAAACAATAAACAGATGGTAGTGAGCAGTCTAAATGTTTTGGTTCAGCTGTTGTACTTGTAGCTGTCTCCATTCTACATCCCTAGATTCAGATGTCCCATAAAATTAAAAGGGGTTATTTCTGATTTTAAAACTATTGTGTTTGCAACTGCCTATAGTCTAGAAAGTTGAAATGCAGTGCCCACATGCTCCCTGCGCAACTGCTCGTTCATCATGTGAGAACAAAGTTCCATGCCTTTGGTTGTTTACCCTCTTAAGAGGCAGGAAGAAGTAGTTTACATTGACATTCTGCAAGATTTATCTTATTTTATCTCTTTTTAATACCATGTTACTATCCCTGTAAGAGAAAAGAAAGGCCCCCAAACACCAAGAGAAAATATAGGAAATACAAGTACCACTTTCTACCTGGCAGTAAAGCCAAAGCAAAGGAAACCAAACCCTTATATCTTTTGCTTCATCTCTTAAGATACCACGTACGGGTGTTGCCTTCTCTTCCTTGCTAATTCCTATATCCATGCAAAATCAACCATTCCAATTACTAGTCAGCTAAATACAACGGAGAAACTGTACTCTCTCTCTTCTTCCTTTCCCTTCTACGTAATGCAGAAAAATTAACCACGTGTTAACCAGCTCCCATGACACTCCAGAACGTAAAATATGATTATTCACTCTAGAAATATAGAACCATGCAAAGTTCACATGGAACACATACTTGAACTGGTAGCCTTTTTGTATGTAAAACACCCAAAGGAACTTAGTGCCTTAGTAACAAGGTTCTGAAACAAGTGGGAAGATAGCACCCTTAGAGTTCTCTAAGGAGCTCACCTTACTTCTTTGCAATAGCAGACACACCCTTCTAAATGAATGGACATAAAACTCAAGATCCACTCAAGATCCTAAGTCTTCAGAACCTTGCTATCTTCTTGCTGGTTCTTTCGTTATTATTGGTTTTAGAAAGAAGTAAGGACGTAAGTAGGGGTGAGGGAGCCATTGTAATAAGAGCACATTATTTTCAGATTACCAAGCTTGCCCATGATGATATAAGAGAAAACTCCATTTCAGACAGATTTCTTTATGCTAACACAACTCCCCCAAGACAAAGAGACTTAAATATACACAATTAGAGAAAGAATATGATGCTATTATCCTAATTTGAAAATGAAGCTGTCAATAAAAAGGAAAAACAAATGGGATAAAATCAGAGTAAGAAACAATAAATGAGCTCTGCATTTATATTTTCATCTGCTCTCCTCTATGGTAAGAAGGGTGAGAATTTATTTTATTGCAGCTAGAAGACTTTGATAAAGTGTTACACTTTATCACATTCTCCTTCTCCAAGATATCCATTCTAGTGTTGTAAATAACTCATTTTTCTCAGGCCTCCCCGTTCTACAAATTCCTTACCCTATAAGTTCCTAACAGCTACAGATATAAATGAACATTTATACGGACAGAATTAAACGGACATTATAATGGACAGAACTTTCTACTTGGATATGGATGACCAAGTCTTCACTGTGTTCTATGTCAACCTACTATGGGCAGCTTTTAGTTATGCATTACTTCACGTACAGTCAATCTACATAAAAGAGAAGAGTGATAAGAGACATAAAATAAAAATGCAGCAATAGAGAATGTGAATTACAGATCTTTACTCTCCTAGGTGCCACCTTATTGGCTTACTATTTTGTATTCAACAGCTTACCCATTAACCCCCTGAAAATACTGTGTAATAAGGAATTAGCTTTGTGTTTGCCACCAATTACTGCAAGCTGGGAGCAGAAGCCAGTCAGCAAAATCTGTGGGTTTTTTGAAAGGACAAAGCAAAATTGCAATGGTCTTCTGCCTTCCTGAGATTAGCTGAATCAATTCAGCTATCTAAGACCTTTTACCAAGGTTACCTTAAAAAAAAAAACAAAAACAAAAACAAAACCCAAACAAACCAACAACATCAGCTCATACTGGATTTACAGCAGTTTGTCTGCAAAACCAAAGTTAAGTTTACATCAGGTTTTTGTAAGGAGGCATTTAGCATGCCTACTGGTTGCCTGCACCATGTGTATGCATCAATATTGGGCAAGCTTGCTACAAGCAGACAATTAAAAACATAGCAAACTTGCAGGATCAGCTTACTGTCATCTTAACATTTTAGAGAGATCTGGGTTTCTGCCTGGTCAGCGCTTTGCTAATTAACTGTATTCTGACTATTCTGCAGAAATGATATTTTAGCTTGTAAAGTATCAGATGAATATTATGGTCAAATAAACTTACACTGCAAAATTGTAAAGCCGCTGTCAATCTGCTGTATCTTACCCTTAAAATGCTCAGAAGAGGCCAAAATGCTGATTATATCAACATTATGCACATTCTCGGTATGAGGCATTTGTACATGTACTGGAGTTCATATGTATTTCAGAATTTGAACACCCAATGTAGTCTCAAACCAAGAATATTAAAATACAGGTACCTATTAAGATACCTTTAATGAATGTCTAAGGACTAAGGCGTGATCAATCCAACTTTCTCCCAGGTTTCTCTAAAAAACTTCTAGTCTGTTTACTTAAAAAGGAGGATGCCTTGTGTTTATAACTCCATGTAATTCACAAGCTACAAAGCTGTATTCACTGGACCAGCGCTTGAAGCAAGCCCTTCAGGATGGTTCTTACTAAAGCCTGATGGTTTTTGCTTCTTCTTCTAGTTTATTGACTCAGAACAGAGGTCAATAGATGAGGTGTGGCTATTTTTCTCCTTTATCTGATACAGTCTCTTGACATACTGTAGTCTAATTGTAAAATAATTCTTTGTCACATTGAGAGTGCCTACCGGACTTGTCTATTAGGGTTTTGTGCTAAAAGTTTAGAATATAAAAGGTGAAAAGAAAATTTCCCATGTTCTAAAGACAGCCAAAACAATCTTTGTGGCAAGCTTGTGCATTCACTGAAAGCAAAAACAAAACCCTGACACAACACAGGGGCTGGAAGCTGAAAGGTAAATTATGCTTGCTGTGTTTTTCTAAATTGAATCCTGCCTGTATGATCAGCAGCATTCAGACTCCCAGCAGGGAAGTCTCCAAAAGAGAGGGAAAACTAGGCAGGTGACTGTAAAGAAAGCACAGAGAAATGTGCTAAATAAAAATTCTGGTTGAGAAGTGAAATTGGTTTAAATTGCCTACAGCATGTCTGTGGAGGAAAAGGGTCTACACAGATTTCTCTACTTCAAGGGGTGGAGAGAAAAGCATTGCAGAGCATGAAAAGCACATACATGTATGGAAGACTTGTTCATTATAGACAGTTTCTTTATAGATACTCAGTTTTGGAAAGGGACAAAATGAGGGACACACTAAAGAAACCAGTGAGATACAGTGAAGGGGTATATTTGAAGGAATCAGTGACACAGAGGCCTTCGCTGGGATGACTTAGCTGTAGAGATGCCCCCATCAGAGTTTACCCAAAAGACAGGAGTCATTCCTGCTTCATCATTACTAGTCAGCAGGAGCTTCAAAATATTCACGATTGGATTAATTATGAATTGTTAAAAGGCAGTTCATAATTTGGGGATGGGAGGAGTAAGCAGAGTTCAAAAATAGCTACAGAAGAAAAAAGAACAGCTGCCCTTTACAATTACTCAAAAAAAAAAGGAAATGCATTCTGAAACACAGCTGTTTGTCTGTGAATTAAACTCAGCATTCACTCAGACACTTATCTCAGATTGCTAGTCCAGGCTTTAACACATGTCCCCATCTGAAAGCATTTGTTCCTATCAAAATAGATGGAATCAAGGAGCCCAAATTGCTTGAGCAGCTTGGAAGGTCTCAGTCTAACTATCTTTTGAACAGGCAAACTGCTCCTTCTTCAGTAGTATAATATGGCCCTCCTTTTTCACAGAACTGTGGTTTGTTTCCCTCAGTTATCAAGACAATTTTTCAAATACTAGAGTTTTAAAACTCTATCTCCTGGGCACCATAAAAATGTCAATCTCAGGGTAAGGCATAAACTGACCAATTTGTCTCTGGGCAATTCAACAGTACAGAAGGGGTACAATAAATGCCTAGAACACAGTACATGAGACAAAATATAGTTAAGAACAGACCACTGAACTTCTCAGATTTGCTTTTTCTTCTGCAAAATTTCATTACAGATCATGTAGTAAAGGTAATGCTTAAACCTCTATTGGAAATCATATAGTAATTTAATCTATGACACAAAGGTTTGATCTCTTCAGAATGGAGACACTACTGTAGAGACAAGAAAAGCTTTAGGCTAGACCTGCAATCCAGGTGTAACCAGGTGTATCCATTTTCATTTTAAAAAGGCCCAGAACCCTAACTTTTGCAGTTCACAGGCATACCTTTCCTTATTAGCCTGACTACTTCTGTACTCTTTTCTTATGCTTGGTCTGTAATATGTCACATCATCATCACTAAATATTTTAAAAATGCCTCTCAAGGGATCACTGTGCCAAAACAAGCTTAGGTGCTATACAGTAAGAATATAAAACTTGTACTCCTGAGCCATAGAGCTTTCACCTACCAAGAGACAAATACAGGAAAAAAAAACCAACCCTACTCATATACAAATATTACTGTTTGCAACTGACAAGACAAAAGTGGTTGTAAAGCCTGTTAAATAACAAATAACTATGGCTTTGGCTTTTCTGTTTCATTTCTCAGGAGACCTCCAGGAAGTTACAGTTCTGTACCTAGCCAAAGATAAGAGTTTTCTCTGTGGAATGAAAGAAAGGAAAAGATAGAGCCTAAAATCCCTAATTATTTGCTCAGATCATCCAGATAGGTAAGAAAACCAACCGCATACCATCAGTGAAATACTGGGAAGCCCTCAAAGCTAAACAGACTGCAAGAATTAAGTATAGTTGACATAGTCATAACAACTAGTATTTGATAGGATGAAACTTGCCCACATATAATATTAATTAAATCGTTCTGAACACTGAAGAACTAACTAAAATTCTACTGTGTTTGTGGACAACTCTTGAAATGAAGGAAACAAAGCTATTTCTTCCAGAATGTAAATTATTGGACACTATCCAATTAAAGCCATTGAACAATAAATTTGGCCTTTAAAGAACTACTTTTTCTTCCTTAGTGCATACTGCAATTCTGAGAATTACTTATAATGCCTCTCCATTTTGATGAAGAAAAAAAAGCAAGAATAAAACCTTAAGAATGAATCACAACTAGGTTTGAATGCAAAGATGTCACCTTTTACAGAAAACATGCTTACTTTTAAAATCAGTTTCTTTGAGGCAAGATAATAGGTTTCTAATGACCTAATTAATTTTACACTAAGTGTATTTTGCAAATGTACAAAGTTAGACAGCAAATTGCTGTCTCTGCTTTGGTAAGAAATGGTTGTCTCCAAACAGATATCTAAAACCAATGTACAGTAATTCGTGCCGACAGTTTATTCTAATTACAGCTGAATATAATGGTTCAGCTGAGATACCAAATTTCACTGCAAATAACACTTTGCTAGATGGTAAATAAAATAAAATGAAAACAAATTATAAATCCATGTTATTTTAGCTGGAAACTTTTTTTTTTCTAAGCACATAATGCTACTGAAAAGTATAATGTGGCAGATAACATTGTCTGGTGCTGATTCAGAATATTAGATTTATTTTTTTTTAAGTAAAACTAACAGATATATATTTATTCACATTAACACAGACCACATAATATTGATACTCACTCTCTTTTCTTCCCAACTGTACCAGGAGTCTCTGAATCTGCAACAGGAAAAATTATCATCGACTGAGAAAAATTGAGGTATGTATATTCTCTCTCTCTTTGAATACCTAGATTCTGATCTGTCAAGACAGACTTCAGAAAGAAGGTTAATTCCTGGTTCAGTGAAAAGACAGAACCATGATAAGTTGCCTTCATCCATAACATATATCATAAGGTCCTCTTACCTACGTTTTAGAAATTTACCAGTACGCCCTAGCAACACACAAATGTGAATGTAGCACAAGCAAGAAACATAGTGCCTCAAACAAGGGGTTTTTTGTAAGCTATAACCTCATGCAGGAGTTTACAAGCAGGTGATATGAAAAAAAATACCTAAGCAATTATAGCTTTAGGGCAAATAGCAGAGCTAAATGTTAAACAGATTTTATAATATATTTTTTCTAAATGCCTTGGCAGCCTTCTGCCCAAATAGAAATAGGTTTTGGAAAACACATAACAGTAACTATAAAGTGTATAAAGATGTGATGCACACTAAGAAAGGCAAAAGGTAGAGTTTACATGTTAAAAGCCTTTATGGAAATGAACAAATTTCCTACAGGACGATGTTCATATACAAGGAAAAGCAAAGAGCTGAACTGGGTTGTCTTTGTGCACTTTTAGGGAGAGTCAACAAACGACATCTGTATTTGAGATTTTAAAAGTTTTATAGGATTCAAAATACAAAGACTGTGAAATCCACATTCACATCTAGAGACAATCTTAAGTGTTTATGTAAGGAGATTTTTAAGTATTTGATTTTATGTAACACCACACACCTCCTACTCTTGTCAGTCTGAACCTGGACAACTTTAAAGTATATAATTGCACATATACCAGCCATAAGCTCCAAACTCAAACTCCAAACTGAATATGAAAGCTCAGGAATGCAATTTGTCAGTATAGTCCAGTTAATAGCATAGATGTGAGACAGGTCTAAGGGGTTTGGCAACCATAAGCCAAGAGTTTTGTCCGAACAGGACGCGTGTGCATTAGAAAATTCACAGTTTTCTGGATACAATACCTGTGGCTAGGAAATGCAAGCAAGAGAATGGCATGTTTCTGCCTTCACCTACCATATTAGTAAATAATGGAGTCCTGCTTGGAGATCCTGAGAGACACCTCTGGCAAGCACAGCTACGTGGGACAGGAGTGACCCTTTCAACAAAGGAACTAGGACCTCTAAATGTGAAATCTCTTAAGTGATGTCAAGAGGCAAACGAATAAGGCCATGCAAAAAAAGGAAGAATAAAACCCAACAAAATAAAAATAAATGTAAAAAATATGATTTAAAAAACTCCGAAACTATGCAGAAAATGCAGGTGTTCAGATTAGTATCCAAAGCAATGTGGGTTGTTTCTGCAGAAAGAAGTATAGGAACAGCACCAACATATGTATTTTAAGTATTTTTAAAACAGAATCCACATTCATTGAACAGTGAACAAAAGCACAAGTTCTCTACATTAGAAGAGCCCCTCCTTTTTCATACTGGCGTCCTGCAAAAAGATTATTCATTATAAGAAGGCAGAAAAATTCTGTAGGATAATATGAATGAGGCATGTAGTTAATCCACTAAGATTCCATTAAGAAGTGAGCCGATGTTCAGCCAACTAATTACCCATTCATTAAAACAGAACCATAAATGACATTTCCAACATATTACAAAACCCCTCTGTAGTAATATTTTCCCATCTACATCTATTCTGACATTTATATTCTATGTCTCTTTCATAATTATTTCAAATAATTCCTCTGACATATTGAGAGGAAAATAGCTTAAAAAGAGATTACTTACCACCTACCAGTTGCTCACAAAGAAAGGAGCAGGGCAGAGTAATTACGCTGGTGTATTAACATAGAACTGACGTGCTTGTAGTCCCTAATAATCACTACTGTGGTTCAACTTTTCCATAGTGAAAATTTTCTGGTACTTGAAATTATTTGCACATACATATACTCAAGATTCATCCTCCCCAAAATGTGTGCACATAAAACTAACTCATTTGATTCACAGAAAGCAATATAGAACCCCAAAGTTGGCATAAAAATAAAAAAATTCCAAAGCTGGAATCTTCACATCCCACTTAGTTCTGCTATTGCTAGTGCAACAGCTGCTACTGGATAAAATAGAACAGAAAAAGTGTAGAGAAGGGTTGCACAGACATCTCCTTAGACAAAGAATAAACATGGTTTCCACCAAAAGAGAACTTGATACTCAGTACAAATTGTTATTTGTTGCATGTTCACTCAGACATTCCCTGCACCTCTTTGAGTGGTAATTAACAAAGTCACAAAAGCTGACAGTTTGCAGGAAATAGTACAATGTCTGGGCTATTTAGACCAATACAGAGATCTGCAATTTGTTACAAGTGGCTTCTTTCAGCACATTTTCATACGAGGTTTTTTATATAAAGATTATTTCTTTGCTATTACACCACCACGTTATTAATTTCTGCCTAAAAAAAATAAAATATTTCTCCTTCACACATTGGCCCATGTTCTGGCTTCCAAACTGCACATTCTTTGAGCAGTTTCTTCCATACTTGCATTCTTGTTCTTACGGTTCCTGTTCCTACCCCTCTCCCATTATACATTATACATTATTCTGACCTAACTTCTTTTAATTATATTGATATTTAAAATCCATCAGGTTTTGCTGATCCCAGATTTGGTTCCTATACTTCAAGAAAACCTATTCAAAGCCAGAAATGCATTACAGTGTATATCTAATGAGATAATGACATCTGAAAGATAAAATAGATAAAATAGCCCTGATTTGCAACCATGCAAATGTTCTCAGATTCATAAAGATAAAAAAGGTGGGATGCCACTATTTTATCATGTGCTGTTTAGGGATAAACGAAGCTACATCTCATACTGAAGCTGCATCTACAAAAGGACTGACCTACATAACCACCAGAAGAGCTATCCAGTGTTCAAAACTCATCTCTCCTAAAGATTTCTTTCCTTTTAGTTCATGCCATTACCAAAGTCATGTAAGTCAGAAAATAGAGTGGTCAAGCCAATTATTATAGCTGACATATCCCTAGATAGAAAAAGTAGTCTTCCTGACACCACTTCACCTGTGTTGGTCAATACCCAAATGATTTCTAGAAGCTTTAGCAGAGCTGAGTGTGGTAACAAACTGTGATGTTACTGCCATATGCCAAATATAGTCTGCAACCTTGAATAAAGTCAGTTTCCTATCTAAACCACAACCAACGATGTATGATCAGAAGACAGCTGCTAGAATACAAAAAGCTCTGGCAAGCATATGGAAAAGAAAAAAAAAAAAAGCTAACACGGTCTTTAAATGCAAAGGCTGCTAAAGGTTTCAGTTACCAAAAGGAGCAGCAGCATAAGAAGGTGGGATTTATCAGTATGTAGAACTGCCTGAGTATCTGCACACCCATACAGGGCACAATATGGCCATTGTGAGAGGAACACAGAACTGGACTGGATGGCATCATATATATACACTGCATTTTTACCAATACTTAACAGCCAAATATAAAATCTTCCAGCATAGACACAATCCTCAAGACTGCGGATTGAATTGGAATGATTTTACTTACTGTCCACATTTAAAATTTATTTTTAAGGAAACTTTTTTTAAAACATACACATTTAAGAAATCCACACTTAGGATAGCAACATGGACACAGATGGATATGAAAAACACAAAGAACATTTTCCTGAATGAAAGGAATCAGGTTTGTCAAAAAGCAAACCTCAGAATTTGTAGTTTCCACCAAAAAAGGAGAGACACAAAGACTTAATGTAGAAGAAGGTGGTTTGCACCGTTTGCATACTAGATTAAATTAGGTGTTAGATTAGTTGTAGCCAAGGACAATATATTGGTGGTAAGAGAGAACTTGTAATGCTCCTTGATCTCTTAACTCTCTGAAAAACAAGAAGAACAAGTGACTAGCCAAAGCCTATTCCATTTCCCTCATCCAGCCCAGTGGATGGAGATCAAGCACTGAAAAGAGCCTTCTGGCTTAACCTCCACTGACCTGAGAAAGACTATACAATACAGCTCAGCACAATCCCTGAAAATTCTTCTTCCCATTCAGAATCATCCAATAGATTCATGACTATAGACAGTTTCAGATAATTTAACACACATGAAGAGAAAAATACACAGTCAAGTCTCTCAAAAAACTTCATGAAGAAATATTGTGGTTTAATCCCAGCTGGCAACTAAGCACCACTCAGCCACTCACTCACTCATCCCTCCCCACTGGTGGGATGGGAGGAGAATCGAAAACAAGTAAACTTGTGGGTTGAGACAAGAGCGGTTTAATAATTAAAATAAAAAATATAATAATAATAATTGTAATGAAAAGATAGATAACAAAAACAGAGTGACATATAACCCAAGAAAGACAAGTGATGCACAATGGAATTGCTCACCACTCACTGACCGATGCCCAGCCAGTCCCCAAGCAGTGATCCGCCCCCTCCCAGCCAACTCCCCCCAGTTTATATACTGGACATGACATCACATGGCATGGAATACCCCCTTGGCCACTTTGGGTCAGCTGCCCTGGCTGTGTCCCCTCCCAACTCCTTGTGCCCCTCCAGCCTTCTTGCTGGCTGGGCATGAGAAGCTGAAAAATCCTGGAATTAGTCTAAACACTACTCAGCAACAACCAAAACCATCAGTGTGTTATCAACATTCTTCTCATACCAAACCCAAAACATAGCACTATACTAGCTACTAGAAAGAAAATTAACTCTATCCCAGCCGAAACCAGGACAAGAAACCACAGAGATTTAAGCAATGCCTCACAAATATCTGTTACATAATTAATCTCACACAGAATTATTTTTCCCCCCAAGTGTACTTTTACATTGGCTTTAACATATTTATAGGTTGCCACATACACGAATAATTTATTGCAACCTGCTAGGGGAGTTTTTCCCGTGAAAATGGGGTGATTAGATGTTTATTATATGGGTCATGATCATCCACTGGTGTACTTTCATTTACTCAGTGGGAAGTTCTCACTGAGTAAGGATTTCAGAAAGAAACCTTTCTGCAAGAAACACACTAATCTGAAAACTGGTCACAATGTCCTCTTTAAAGCACACAGCATTTAGTTTACATTTTCATTACATAAAAAAGTATTACAGTAATTTAAAAGTAAAATATTTTTTCACATTGTGAACAATTTTTTTACTGAATCTCACATTCTAATATAGTCTCACTAAGAATTTAGGAAAGGTTTGCTTCAGACTAAACTGGTACTAAACAAAATGTGTTTACTATCTATGTATGAAAGTGTATTGTCAAAAACAGAATGTGAGTAACTTGGAACAAATTTTAGAGCAGATGCACTGGCTAGTACTATAAAATAGCAATGCTTTTAAGACTCTTCAAAGCAACAGTCCGCAGGCAGTGGGAATGCAGCACTAAGATAACATACCTATCAGTGGCACTACATTTTGCAGCAAAAATAATTGATGAGGAGCTGGGTAGAGTGGATTATAAATTGCAGGTTGCATGCAGTAATTTCTGCCCTGCTCAATGTAGATATTAGATATATAGGATAAAGACTGTCACTGATACAATAAAGGGCAGAATAACCCACTAACGAGGAGGATTATATTTTATTGATTGATAAGAGATAAAACACCTGTATTACCCAAAATTAGTTTTTACTGCCTTAAAAAAAAAAAAAATCTCTTTTGGCAAACCGTGCATCAAATATTAATCAAGCAATAATTAAATGGGATAAATAAAACTGTCTTGATATCTCACTTGCAATCATTTTCTTGGTGTATAAAATAAGCCAAGCATGACTGAATCAAACTGTAATACTCTAATACTGGATTTTTAAATTTTAATGTTCTATTTTATTCCTAAGCCCTTGTTGGAAATACTATTCTTAACTGACTTTTGGTAGTCTATGTAATAATACTGTTGCTTATCCACAATGCAGCAAGATTGGAAAGCAGGACCAATACAGCAAGATAAGGCTTTAGATTCTTCTTTTGTATTACTTGAACTATTTCACTTCAACTGCATGCTTTTTTTACTACGTTTCTATGACAGAGTACCAAGGTCAGAGAGACCTAGATGTAACAGTCCATCTACCTCTCTACTCAGCAAGTGGTTACACACATGCTTAAGTACTTTTTAAAGGAAATAACATTTTAACCAGATGCTTAAATGATTCCTGGCCTACTGAGGGGTGCACAATTAAGCAGTCGAGATGCAATTATGAATTCAGGATCTATGGCTTCTGTGCTGGACTTTGCCAATGACTATTTCATTGACTGTTGATAAGTCGTTCCAGGTATAATGTGTTGTTAGACTAACTGTGGTTAATGAGAACTTTATGTCTGAAGTCACAACAAAGAGGGATCTTTAACACACAATAGATAAGATAATAAATACTAGAAAAGAATCTTTTAAGAGACACTCTCTTAAATATCTCACTTCCTTTGATTATAGTACACCTCTGCAACCCAGCTAGACTACTTTTAATGTTCATGGATCCCCTGCAGATTAGCCATCCTAGTGGTATCTCATTTCACCAGCAGACTTTCAAACCACTCTACCTCAACTCCTTGTTACAGGCCCACAGTTGCACACGCAAATGTTACAAACCTATAGGTTGACTTTTGCAGATTGTACTATCAAAACAAAACCAAAGTATTCATGGTTTCAATTGCAAATTTTTTCAAACACTTCAAAATGGAGAAGCTATAGCCTGTTTCAAGTAGGTTGACTGCGACTGGAGCACTCAGCCTGGTAAAGAAGTCATGGCCAGCTTTCCATTTGTACCAAGTATCTGATTTTAGAACTAATTGTATGAGCTACTATTTATGCACTTAAGCCTCTGCAGAATCAGGCCCTTAATGTGACAAATACTTTTACAATAATTTTCAAAATTAATGGCACTGAAGAAAAAACATGCCATTAAATTGCCTATTCAACAATCTGTGTTGCTTTCAGGAGATTACAATTAAAACCAGCATAAATTATATCCTGTCAAAGAGATTCTCTAAAGTGTATTTACAATCAATGACTTTTTTTTAAATATAATGAAGCATTTAATGGGAAAATCTATTTTTTTTTCTGCATGCTGGAAACACTTCCTTTTTACACAAATTACAGTAGAAATATTAAAACAATAAATGATAACTGCCTCACATTCAGCACTATTAAATCTATCAGGCCTTCACCTGCTACTGTGACAATATTACTGTCCTCGCCTCATTTAAAAAAAAAAAATCCCACAAAGATTTTTTTCTTCTTAAATAAAATGCTTGAGATATTTGGAATTATTAAAATACATTAAAATTAGATAGACTTTTATGTATCTACCCTGTTTTTACTTATGACTTCACAGGATTTTTTTCTTCTGCGGGGGGGCAAAAGAGAATTAGACAGTATTTGAAAGGCCTCCATTGTTATAAAGAACAATGTATAATATCAAGATGGGAAGAGAAGAGAAATTCATGAATATACAAAAGAAAAGGAAAAAGAAAGTCTGCACAGGAGTAAATAATGGTGTGGTGGGTTGACCCTGGCTGGATGCCACGTGCCCACCAAAGCTGCTCTATCACTCCCCTCCTCAGCTGGACAGGGGACAGAAAATATAATGAAAGGCTCATGGTTCGAGATAAGGATAGGGAGACATCACTCACCAATTACTGTCATGGGCAAAACAGACTCGACTTGGGGAAAACTAATTTAATTTATTACCAATCAAACCAGAGTAGGGTAATGAGGAATAAACCCAAATCTTAAAAAACACCTTCCCCCCACCCATCCCTCCTTCCTGGCTCAACTCCACTCCTGATTTTCTCCACCTCCTCCCCGCCGGTGGTGCAGGGAGATGGGGAATGGGAGTTGGGGTCAGTTCATCACACCTTGTCTCTGCTGCTCCTTTCTCCTCAGGGGGAGGACTCCTCACTCTTTCCCTGCTCCAGCGTGGGGTCCCTCCCACGGGGGACAGTCCTCCATGAACTTCTCCAATGTGGGTCCCTTCCACAGGCTGCAGTCCTTCAGGCACAGACTGCTCCAGCGTGGGTCCCCTGTGGGGTCACAAGTCCTGCCAGAAAACCTGCTCCAGCGTGGTCTCCCCACGGGGTCACAGCCTCCTTCTGGAACCCACCTGCTCCGGCGTGGGGTCCTTCCCGGGCTGCAGGTGGAGATCTGCTCCCCCGTGGACCTCCCTGGGCTGCAGGGCGACAGCCTGCCTCATCGTGGTCTTCCCCACGGGCTGCAGGGGAATCTCTGCTCCGGCGCCTGGAGCACCTCCTCCCCTCCTTCTTCACTGACCTGGGGGTCTGCAGGGTTGTTGCTCTCACACGTTCTCACTCTTCTCTCCAGCTGCAGGGTTTTTTCCCCTTCTTAAATCTCTTCTCCCAGAGGCACCACCACCATCGCTGATGGGTTCGGACTTGGCCAGTGGCAGGTCCGTCTCGGAGCCGGCTGGCATTGGCTCTGTCAGACACGGGGGAAGCTTCTAGCAGCTTCTCACAGCAGTCACCCCTGTAGCTCCCCCGGTACCAAAACCTTGCCACACAAACCCAACACAAATGGTCACATTTAACCAACTCTAAATTGAAAAGTGTCACAAAGGAAAAGGTGAAAACCCTCTGCAAGTTTCTGAGAGGCCACGCTTCCCTAATGAATACTCCATCTAGTTACAAGCATGGAAGATAGCAAAATACTTGCCTTGAACTTCTGCCCAAGTATAATATACGCTACTAGAAAACATGCTGCCAGAAACTCCTTCCTTCTTTTTCATTTGTTCTTTTTGTTGACTTTACAGCAGGATTTGCATTTCCTTCAATGGGACTTACAGAAACTTTAAAGAAGTTAAAGTTCTCATGTAAGAGAAGTGTATATAGGTGACCAGAATCAATGTAGGTATCTAAATCCCAGCTGGCAGATTTGAAAGTCTCCTACTCAGTAAAGGGAGATTAGGATCAGGCTAGTGCAGCTCCTCACGGTGTATAATAGGGGGAACTGCTCTTCCCGATGATATGAAAGGGTGGCTGTCTGATGTGAAGGCAGGTATTTATTTTGGTGGACTTGCATCAATTTTTTTGTTTGATCAGAAAGAAGACTGATTCTAAAATGTTATACCTAAATGACTATAGAGTATTATGTTCTAACCAGAAAGATATAACAACTAGCCTGTGACCCTTATTTTACAAAGTATGCAAAAAAAAAAAAAAAGTATTTCTCAGAATTTACCTTCTGGAGGCTATTTACTTCTGTTTTGCTACTCAGAAGCAAGCATAGTCAACTAGCATGCCTCAGTCTCAAATACTCGAAAACATGAAAAACATCAGGTCTCTTCAAATTTTACAGTGTTTCAGAATAAAATCAGTTAAGGCCTCTAGTAGACAAAATTGTTCACTCAGTTAACATTATTCCAAAATAATAAATTAATGAAACTCTATTGAACATCCATCAGATTTCTAGTTAGCGTGCTTACAGTTTTGAAAATATCAAATCAATTTAAAAATACCAAACCAATTCCACTCCTTTGGTCTCAATGTCTTCTACAGAACAAGCTAAGGTTAATTGCTCTCATGCTCTCTCTCTCTCTACACCCCCCAACCCCCGCCTTTACATGAACTTCTGTAGCTCTGTACAAAAATCCTAATTGAAATACCCTTCAATGTGCATTATTTGAAAGTGGCTGCACTAATTTCAATCAAAACCTTTAAAGAAAAAAGCTAGTTCCCCAAAACCTGTTTTCTTCATGTTATCTGCAAATGAAAAAGGAATGTCAACAGAAAATTGTGACCTCTGCCTTCACTAGCTTGCTTGACTACGCATATTGCCCCAAGAAACACATAGGACTATACCTGGCGGGGGCAAGGGTGGACTATCCCTCCAAACACCAAGGCAATTTACATCTCAGGATTGGGTTTTCTCATCTGAAATAGATAGGAAAATGGATGGGATTGCCTTTGACTCATCTCAAACTCAAGAAAACAAACAAGCATTATTTTAGATCAGCTAAGAAACCATGTGGTGTACTGAATGCAGCATTTCTCCAGCTAATAAACTGGGATACAACATTCAAAGCTACTTTTGCAAATCAAGAATGGTCATCTTGTTCACGCTGGAGATGAATATGTTCTTCAGGGTTTGCTTTTGCGAAAAACATGGTCCCAGGCACCTTCCAAGTTTTAGGGAGTACCTGTAGGCTGAGATAACTTGGATAATCATGAGAACTACTGAGAATTCTCTCTGAATTGCAATCCCCTTAAAAACACAATCTAATAGGCTTTCTTCTGGTTTATCAAAGCAGTAGCAAGAAAGGAGCTTACCATTTCTACCCTACATATCTAGCTAATCGCTGTCTCCTTTGTAAAACACAATGTTCCACATTTTTTGTGATCACAGTGAAAGAACTAAGGACTTACACATATATGTCTCAAATGTTGATAAGGCTGCCAAAGTGCCTGGTAAAGTTTTAATAAAGCAGTTAGGTGAAATATCAAGTACAGTTGTTACTTGCAATGCCACACTGAAAGTGGCTATGAAAGTATCTGAACTCTCACATTAGAACTAGGTGAGAATTATATATGTCTGTTAACCCACCAAAACTGTGCTTACAGAAAGACAAAGTGTGACAATTGCACAAAAAAAGTTTCTGCCCTTTCAACAGGAAAGGTTTGACCATATGAAATGCCAATTATTGTTTTGAAGATGAAAGGCATATTACAATATTGCTGACAGATGTGTACATAATCATATTCATGGACGAAGACTGCAAATAACATTTTAAAATGCTTTAGCTGATTACTAATACTTCATGAGGTACAGAAATAGTGCAATAGAAGCTGGTGCATATAGCACTGAAATAACAGCAAAGTGAATGCAGACCCAGAACTCCAAAGGGAAAAAACTTTGTAACTGTGCTATTAGATGTGGACGCTACCTGTAATATGATAACATCTTTTATATATATGCTGACACCTATTGTGTTATCAGCTCTTTGACTAAATTAAATTAATTAAAATAATTATTTGTAACTTATCCAGAAAGCTGTATCTGCAACAACTAGATATTTAACTGTCAGTACTAGAAAGATGGTGAATAGGCAGATTCTACGCTATGTGGAACCTCATTTACTTCCAAGGCAGTTTGTACTGGTGACTATTCAAGTTTCCAAAAGAAAAAGCAGAGGTTGAAGTCCTATTTCTACAGATGGCCATCAGAATGTGTCCTAGACAATCTGTACTTCAAAGGCAAAGTAGGTGTCATTTATTTTGAATCTCTACCTCTCACTGTACTAAATGTTTGCCTTGTAACCTGAGATGGGATCAGAAACTGAGATTAAGGTAGGTATTTAAAATACAGCTTTGTGGTATATAAAACCTACAGCTCTGAGCAAATGCAGGAATGAGGCAGTAGTCTGCCTATGGTAAGTGACATCGGTATCAATGCTTGAGGAATACGGGACTCCGCTGGCTCAGACGCTATTGAGACCTACACGGCTCCCTGCAAGGTTATGAGCTTGGCTCATTAGCAGCCAAACTGGCTGCCTGCCAAAATACTGCATTTCCCAGGTCTGCAGTTCTCTAGTAGCCAGTGTGGAACTTTCTTGCTCAGAGAATTTCTGCAATTTGGGTTCCAACCAATCACCCTCACTGTGAAACATCAAAATCCTCTGAAACATGGAAACTGTTTTCCTACATACTGTTACAGCTCTAAATCTTTCATTGCATTATGCTTTGTTCCCATCTCTGAGATTAGACAATATTGTGTTTTGGAATGGTTCTTTACAAAATAGTATTATGGCTGCAAACAGATGATGTACATGAAGCTGAACAAAGCTGCACCTGCTAAAGAGACGCACCTGCACTACAGAGGGATTTGGCTTGGGGATCCAGTCAAACCAGGACAATTCTATTATTTCACCCTGTGGTCAGCTGAAGGCAAGCTGCCCAAACCAGAAAAGTTCTCTTAAAAACAGCAGGAAAAGAAGCAGATGGCCTTGAATGAGGATATCATACTTCAAAAAAAAGAGAAAAATTATTAAAAATGGAAACCATAAAGTTAAATCTGAGGAAATAAAATACTTTAACTTTTCACAGATGTAATTTAAAGGCTCCATAAAAGACCTGAAATAAACTTGGAGCAGATAGAAGAATAGGCTCTAACCTAGTGACCATAAGCATTCTCAATCTACTTTCAGAGCACTTAGTTCGTAGCACATAAAATATTGAGCTAAAAGAGAACTATCGATGTAGTTGTAATGGATGCGTAAGCAAACTTGCTTTTTGTATACATCTTAAAAGTAATTTAAAGCCTCATATGTTGGGAATTGCTGAGTCTAATTTTTAGCCTGGAGCAAATTTTTATAGCTAAATAACAAACTCTAATGATAAGGGTTTCTAATGGTCAGATTTAACTACTCTTCTGCTGCTAGGTATTCTAATGGCACACTCTAGCTTTGCTAGACCTGGTTCCTCAAAACAGTCCATTCACCTGCTTTACATAAACTCTAAATTTCTACAATTTGAAATTAGGCATTATTTGGATACGTTTAAATCTCATCTGTTTTAATGGAGACCATGTGTTCATTTTCTTTCAAACTACCTTTGAAAGGATCATGAGCAAGTAATTAAAACTATTAGTTGACATTTCAGTTCTCAATAGCTTTAACTAGCCTGAAATTGTTCTCTTTAGAAATGGTAAACATATTCAAAACAAATAATTGCAAGTTATTAAGAAAATCGAAACTCTGAGTGCTCTCCATTTCACTCACATAAAACTAACTTCTCTTGACCTCTAAGTTTAAAGCAACACTTTTTTGCAGTTGTTGTAAAATGAAGGATGAAAGTGCCTGTGGTTTTAACCAAGTGAAGGCAGAAGTCCAAATACAATTTCCTGTGCCTAACAGACTCCAGTATTCACATCTTCTGATGACCAACTTAGAAGGAAAATACTGCTATTCTATAGTGTCATCAGTTCAAGGAAAGTAGTAATTCAGAAATCACTCTATGAAAATGTTACTAAAAACTGGTTGCTTATTGTACATGGAACTGTATTCTTCTAATCTTGGACAGGCCAAAAGAATTGGTGATAAATCAGAGACAACCCAGAAGCAGTGTTCTGCTGTACTGCAGGGCACAAAAAAAACCAAAACAAAACAAAACAAGAAACACACACATATGTTGCAGGATGCAAGGTTTCCACAGATAGTGAATCATGGCTCTTCCTTATCTATAATTTAGCTAGTGTCTCAGATCAGGGCAGAACAGGAAATAAATTCAAAATTTCCTAACTTTCTATTGTGTCACACACACAGAATGTTCAAAGTGTTGCCAGCTGATTAAGATATTGTCTGAAAGACT
The DNA here is from genome assembly GCF_947461875.1 of Haliaeetus albicilla. Lineage (NCBI taxonomy): Eukaryota > Metazoa > Chordata > Aves > Accipitriformes > Accipitridae > Haliaeetus > Haliaeetus albicilla. The sequence goes on along the minus strand of NC_091505.1, from coordinate 21,608,006 downwards.
CTCCAAGACAGCCATAAATTGATGAAAAGCATCATACCAGTACAAATAATCAGTTGGCATAAATTGGAACAGAAGTCTTGGCCTTGCATTTTTAATACCTTTTAATCTAATCCAATACACTGAGTGCACAGAAAATATTCCTGCCTCAATTCTTCCATTAACTACTGTTGACTAATTGCACTGTTATGGTTTATAATCAGACTATACTGAGCTTTAACAACAGTATGATGGAGTACAGCATTACATCTCCTTAACACTTGAAAGGGAATGAAAAATAACAAAACCTAATCTCCCTATAAATTGTAAATGGACTGAAAGAATTTTATATTTTTTATTTAAATGGTTAAAATGATAAAGAGAACTGAAATCCAGTATTAACTAAACAAATAGAATTATTTCAGTGAAGTAAGTCTGATGATTGCAGAATTAATTGTATTTGCATGGTAATGTTTAAGTACTAGAAACTGCAAAAGGAAAAATTCTGAATATAAATTATGATAATTATGATTACAGACTATTGGGAGAAACAAAAAGATCAGTCTTTTTTCCCCTTTTTTTTTTCTTTAGTATGTGCTTTTCTGTGCACAGTGGTAAGATGAGAGCTCCAGTTGCTATAACAACTCTCTATTATAATCAACAATCATCTAAGTTTAATTGCCACTCTGCCCTTCTAAACCAATATATTCAACAGCAGTTGTATGAATTCCATAAACCCTGTTACTAGAACCTATTTGAAATCTCAAAACAGGCTGAAGTGTACTTACACATCAGAGCTAGTCTGAAGCTGCCCTTCACTTCCTTATTGTAGCAATGTACCATTCAAAATGCTTTACTTTGTCCACAAGAACATTTGTCTTGGGACAGCTATCCTCTGATGAAATCCCCAACTAAATATAAAACAGAATTGAAACTGCATGTATGAAACTAAATAAATTAAAATAACAATTTTATATTTAAAATATATTAAACATTAAAATATTTTTCTGATAGTATAAGCATCCCTACTTTGTACAAAGGAAATTCCAGTTAGGTTAGCAACAAGGGTTAAGCTGGTCATAAAAAAGGAAAGTAATGAGCAAAGAGTATGGAACACCCAACGCACTTCAAAGTCTAGCGATACAGACAGACTAACGACAAAGATTATTGCAAACTATATCACGAACTACAAAAATTTCCATCGCTAGCCTTTCAGTGATCAACAAAATCATATGTGGAAATGGGAAAGATGTTAGCATTCTTCACAAATTCTCTAATTCAGGCCCTGTGGACTCAGAATAAAATTAAGCCTTATCATTTACCCATTAATTATGATGTTGATGTGTAATAACATGCCTTGTATGTGACATCGGAAACAGACGATCGCAGCAGAAGAGAAAAATGGAATCAGTATCAAATATGTCATGGTTAAACAGAAACTAAAAAAGGTCTTTTACATAAGGTATAAAAGATAAACAAGTGATGCAGTGTTAACTAAGATAATTGATTCTGACCAGAAAGACTGTAGGCCCCAAATGTACTTAAGTTTATGTATTTTTACAATCACCTGTTCCTGCCTCGTGCCAATACATCATTTTATATTCCAGAAACTTGCAAATAATGCAACAAAAGCTCACACCAACACTCAGAACAGAAAATGACACCTAACTGTCACGCTATGTGCATGACCTCACTTTCATTTACTGCATAATGCAGAGATCACAGAAAACTACTTAAATACAATACTGGAAGCTAAATGTACAAACGAGCAAGCCAGACCATAACACTGGACAGTACAAACAATTCAGCCACAGCCAAAACTTCTGGCAAACTATTAACTTGTGAACTATACCTCTATTAATATTTTACAGTAAAGATGCAGCAGATGCTTAAGAAAAATCACAAAGGTGGAAATCGCTTGAAAACATGGCTGCAGTTGCAGCCGAGCCCTAATGCAGAAATGATCAGTCTGTGGTCCGTGGATCAGCGTCCCTCCCTGTCCATGACTTGTTTTCTGCTGCTTTCTCAATGGCAGAGCAAGTGGGCAAAGGTGGCCTGCGGGGGACATCGCAGACTTGTGTCAGCCTTCCCTCTCTTGTGCTCTCTCCTTGGACTGCCTCTCTCGCTGTAATGCTGTGATGAATAGGACGTGCTCTTCAGTGCCTCAATGTGAAGGTACTGGAACCACCTTGGTTAAACGCTGGTCCTTACTACCCTAGTGGAACAATAACCTTGGTTATCAGTTAACCATTGGGAAAAGTAACTACAATTTCAACAACACTATGAAAATAAATCACGTGCATTAAACCTCAAACAATTGTAAATATTAAATTCACTGAGTCATGTTGTTTCCCGTTTGAATATGCCTGGTTTTAGATTTAACCCACTAATCCATTATATGTTTTTTGTCCATCTGTTATTTACTGAATAATAAATACACTACACAAAAAAACATAGGAAATAAAAACCGCACAGTTCAGTGTAAGTACTAGGTCAGTAAAGAGAAAAAAAATGGTAACAAAAAACCCCACTCTACAATCCTATCAGACTGTAGAACAATCAGAAGTATACTGGCATTTAACGTCTATTCAAGCCTTTTTATCTATTGCATTTTTCTATTTCATTTAATTATAATGAAGATTTACATAAAATATATATGTAAAGACATGAGGAATTAGGCAGGAAGTCAGAGCACTCTAAAAACAAATTGTGCTGAATTTTTTGACAGCAACTGCTTAGTACTTTTATCAGAAATCAGTAATTCTAAAGCATACTCATGAAATAAGAACAACTGATAGTCTTTGATAAGGTCCAGTTTTGCAGAACTGCAGTGCTGAAGAAACAGAATAAGCTTTGACTTCTGTTCCAAAAGTAGCATTTCGTAACATAGCAAAAAAAGGCTTGCTTTTGATCTTAGTTTATTAGATCCAGATCAGAGAATAGAACGAACTATTTATCTTTAAAAAGTAATATCTTTTTGATTATATGTCATAGCAAAAATCTTATCTTTGTCTTGGAAGTTTGAGACTAATGACGACAACATTAGGAGTCTTGTGAACCTTGACAGTAGTTCAGCCAATTATGTGATGAACGATGAAGATGGAGTCTTCTTTACTCCTCTGCGACATTTCTAGAAACCGTAATTCTGAAAATCTAAATGGAGTCATTGCTTTTCACCCCTGTGGGCAGAGCCATAATTCTTCAGATATACATTCTAACTGGGTTTTCTAATAGCTCCATTCATTTCTCAATCTTTCTAATAGGATTGCCAGAGAGGACAGCTTGTCTCTGGCATATTTCTCTTCCAAAAGAACAAAATCATCTGAGCTATTATTCAAGCCTTTCAGCATCACATTTTGGTCATCAGAACTTGTCAAATTAAACAAACTAATATTGCAATTTAAGAAGAAAAATGAAAAAGACAAAAGAAGACTCTGTGGTTCCTGCAGTTTCCACAGCACACTTTGTAAAGTCAAACATGTTTTAAAAGTAACTCCTCACCTCTGAAATACAGAGGGATGTACACTAAGCTGAGGCCAATAACTGGCATTCACACTATGTGGTATGAAAGTTTTCACAACAATTTTGAACCTACAGTTGTAACCAAATACTGAAGTACTACAGTACATAGCAGTAGTGAAATGTAGAAAATATTCCACTGATTTAGCAAAAGAAATTTTTTACCAGGTCAGCAGTTTTTCCATGCAAAACATAAGCCAAGATGATTTAGCAAATTCTTAGTTTTGCAGTCTGTTAAAAACAAAAACAGGGAAAAGCAAAGCAGCATGGAAATAAAGGGACTTTTCAATCAAGTTAGGGAAAAACTCTTCCTGTTTACAACAATGATATATCATTACAAGACATAAAATTGTAGCTCAGAGTAGCAACAAGAAATTGCTACAAAACTTTATTTTAAAAAACACAGCAAGTGAGAAGTTTAACTTTGTATATATGTGAAATATGTATGTCACGTGAAATGTGTATACGAGAGTTCTTATGTGATGGAGGAAATGATAGGTTTACTCCTAGCATAGTTTAGATTACAGAGTAACCAGTGAATTATAAAAAGACTCCTCAGAAAAAGGAGGAGTCAGTTAAAGAAGAAGTATAAAGGAAGCCTGAAAATTTGTAAGGGAGGAATGCCTTGGAATAAAAGAGCATAGTCAAAACCTGGTCTGGCACTTCCAGAAGTTGCCTTGTCAGCAACTACAGGGACTTGTTAAACTTTGTGACCCGCATGCTAACAAGTGTTTTGATGGAAAGCTGGGGCTTTGTGTTCAAACGGCTTCATTTACATTGAAAAACAAAGATTATAATGTCCTATGCCTCATAGAACTCTAAGTTCAACTCTGAGTGCTCGTGTAGGATTCATGTTTCACTGAATTATTCTGCATTAATAGACACGAACCATCAAAACACATTGTTATAAAAACTACACCTCTTCAAAGGAGTAAAAAAAACTATTAGAAATCTAAAGCTCTACAACTGTATTAATTCAGAGGCTAACAAACAGACCTTTAGTGGGAAGGATCTGTATGTAATTTTGCTGCTACTCAGTCAATATATACATTTCCCTCTATTAATTAAGATATTCCTAGCCATTTTATTTTATCTTAATTCCACCAAAGGTGAATGTTATTAAAGCCAAAGTAACATATTTTTTTCTGTAGTGGTTTCTTCTTAAAGCTCTTATTTCTCAGTGTGTCCAAAGTGCCTCTGTTTCAACAAACTTTTGAGGAAACAGAACACCATTATACATGTCATCTGCTACCTGCTCCTACCACAGAAAATTTAATTGTCTCATAGTTCAAAGATTTAGAAGAAAAGAAATCTTCAGATTCACTGTTCATTTGTAAAGAGCAAACAGAAACAGAAACTGAAGAGAGGGCTTAGATTTTGATAGAGTTGACTTTCTTTGAAAGAGAGAAAATATCAGAAAGTGAAAATACTGCAGTGAGTGAAAATAGGGTCGACATCACAAAGAATGTTTGTTGTCTGATAGAAAATGTTCCTTTGAAAACTTAGCAAACAAAATCAAAAGCTTAGGTTTTGTCTACTGATATGACTGGTACAATCCAAGCTACCCAAATATATGGACTTAGATGCAGTTGACTGCAGTTCATTTGCATGACATTTTCTGGCAAGTTTTAAAATGAGAACAAATCCCATTTACCAACATGCAACAATGTCCACCATCTGACTGAACAAAAGCATCTAGCTGTAACTGAGTGTATGGCTGTAAAATACTTAAATACCAAATACAGTTCTTCTCTACAGTCATGGACTATCAGAGAGAGCCAAGGAACCAGACAGTAATGGGAGCAGAGTAAACAAACAGGTCACATTCCCTTTACTAATTTATTTCACATACTGTCTTGATTTCAATGGAATGTTTTGTCTTAATGTGGATTTTCTATTTAGGGAAATACTGATTACAAAAAATGCAAAACACTGACCCATTACTTCTTGAGGAAGAAATATGTATTCCCTAAAATGGTAAAAAAAATTTAAAAATTGTGTTTAAAACAAAACAGAATCTTTCCTGGGACTTACAGAATAACTCTATCTGAATGTACTTTTTTCTTTCATGCGCTGTTTGCATCATTCTGAACACTACACATGTATAATTTTTGGACAGATGGACAAGAGGTGGGAGGGGGCCCAGCCAGGACAGCTGACCCAAGCTGACCAAAGGGATGTTCCAGGCCATATAACGTCATGCTCAACAGTAAAATTGCGGGGTAGTCTTTCCAAAGTAGCCATGGCTCCGAGACTGGCATCAGTCTGCTTGTGGGAGGTGGCAATTACCTATGCATCACTTGTTTTGGTTTTGGTTTTTTTACTTCCTCTTTCCTTAACTTATTAAACTGTCTTTAACTTGACACATGAGTTTTCTTGCTTTTGCTCTTCTATTCTCTCTGCCATCCTGGTGGGGACAGGGTGAGTGAGTGAGCGGCTGTCTAGTCCTTAGCTGCTGGCAGGCATCAACCAAACGCAACCTCTTTCAGTTCAGAACTCATGCCGAGTAGCACATGGCACTGTTTATGTTCTTTTGTTGGAAACCTCATAGAACTGGCCCACCCAGGCCAATTGTCTTGGCCAAAGTTTTCATGACAGGACATTCAATATTCATTTTACAAAATTCATCCCAGTAAAACTGAACACAGGACTAAGTAGTGAAAGTCAGTATATGCAGAATCATAAGGATAGCCAGATCAAAATTTTCTTTTATGTTCAAATGCATGTTTGTAGGGAAAATGCACTGATTAAATCTGGACCTATGAAATAACACCTTCTTTTAGTTTGCTTCAGTATATGTATTTCAGTGCTTTTGGATAGCTACTTCACAACTTGACAGCTACCTTCATGATATTTTTAATTAAAATACATTAAATACTTCAAAGAAAAGCTAGCCACACTTCAACTTTGCAGTTTCCTTTGTTCTGCTTAAATAATATCAGAAACTGTACACCACTGACAACACCTTTCCTGGGACAAAAATGAGTGGTTATTTGAAAGCCTCTACCATCTGCAGCGTTTTCCTCAAACGAATAAATTTAAGCTTTTGGTAACTTTTGGCTCTTCTGTTGGCTTGTGCTGGCACCAAAAGGGAGCATGTTCAGAAAGAACTGTTGGGACAACAAATGCAACTACATCAGCACAGGCAGTGCATATTGTAACTCTCCTTTTGGTTTTAGTCTTCAAAGGTAACAGCTGATTTTCTCTTACATTGAATACATCTCTTCAGCTATAAACCAGATTCTCTTTTAAAATGAAGCCAAATTTGATGCATTTCTCTTAAAAAAAATTTAAAAATTTAGATAGTTTTGCAATGTACCACAGTCACCATGAATTTAAGAATTATGTAGAGCAAATTCAGCAAACAGTAAATCAATTATAGACTCAAAGCCCAGACTGCCCAGATCTTAGGTCCCATCCTGCCATTCAGCCAACAGTATAAAAAAAAGCCATTTATAACAGAATATTCACCATCACCATGGGAATAATAATACCCTAATACGCTTTGCTCAAAGGTGAAGCAGGCAGTTAACGTAAACCCTGGTGAACTGCTCTGATTCTCGCACTTTGTGTTTTGTGCCATGTTTGGCAAGAAAAGCAAAGTCTGTATTTCACCTACTGCACCATTCTTTTATATGTAATGTGTATTTTCACCAATAATAGTTTATTGAAGTATAGGAATCAATTACTGCCTTCCCATTGCCACTGCAAAATCTCATAGTTCTTAAATTACATTGTTTCTGCCCAATGCATAGTAAAACCAGGTTAAGTGAGATTAGGTCTGAAAACAGGTTAAAAATAGATTTATTCACCAGAGAGAGATGGATTTAGATGTTATATATTCTGAAGGAGGAGCAGGGGGAGAGGGGACTAAGAGGTCTCACAAGGGGGATTAGACTTTGCTACTTAATAAAATATTAAGTGACAATCAATCAAACAGGAATGTGTGGGAAGCACAGTTTTGCAGTACTGCTCTTTTAGGATTTGTTTTCTTTAAAATTTGCATTCCTTTCTGCATGCATTTGAGATATACGTATGTTGGCTTTTTAATGATTAGAAATGGCTTTGATCTTGACTACTTGAAGGAACATAAAGATATAAATAGTGTGAGTGGATATGATTAATCCTACTAATGACAAACATCACAAAAATCCAAGATAAGCTTTTCTGAATTTTTCAAACATACCTTAGGAAGTTCAGTCTTTAGCTCATGTCATTCATACAAGAATGATCTACAGAAGAAGTCAGAAATGCACCCGTGTTCAAGGTCCCCAAATACCACTAGTGCCAGTTTATCAAAGATAAGAAGCTAGCAAGTCAGAAACATCAGCTTTCTGCTTGAGTAGCTGCCAATCTCCTTTGAGATGGAATAGAGAGTAAGAAAACATCATTCCTGCTGCTACATAACTGTCAAAATAATGAAATAATATGCAATGACCAGGTATGATAATGAAAATAGTCAACCATTCTAAGAAAATGTCACCAGTAGGTAACAATTGCCTAACGGCCAGGATTTCATGGCTATTTATAAGGTGTGAAAATAGAACTCTATAATTATTAGAGGAATTTTAACCAGACACCTTAAAAAAGTGGCCCTAAATCATCATTAAGATGATGTCATTTTCTGCATCTGTGTGAAAAGGGCAGTAAAGTGAGATGAGACGAAGAGCTGTTATGATTAAAAGAGGAAATTTATAAAGACAAAAGGCAACCCCCCACCCCCAAAGCCCATGAGACATCACCGATATTGTATCTTTAGATTTCAGCTCCTCAATGCAAGAACCCAAGAACTCCAAAAGATACTTGTCGCACAAAACGGTAACTTTCAAAGTCCTTAGTATCTTAGGACAGCATTGCTGAAACCTGAGCTCTCATTTCCTCATGGGCATAAAATACATCATATAGGTATATATATGTAATCTGACCTAAATCCTTAACCTACTTCTTTCTAACAGCAGCTTTAATGTATGAATTGATTACTTCTAGTGAAACTACAGAAAATTAAATGGAATATCAGAATAAAAAGGAGAAAGTATGGCACAATTGCTCCAAAAAAGTAAGTGAAATTTTAGAGAATTCTGCAGCACCTTTCAGTATTCAATTGACTGGAAGACAAATTCTCCTTCCTTCCATTACCAGCCACCTAATACTTTTTCATAGATTCTTTGCATTCATTGGCTGTTCAACTAAAAGAAAATTAACTTACAGAATAAGCAAGGCAGTATGGCAACACAGAATAATTAACTAATCAGTGAAACATATGTACCCTTTTTTCAATAAAAATAGCAAAGTCATGGAAGCAAGACCATATAATATCATAGTGACCATTTTTTCAAAATTAGTTTAGTAGTTTCACAGCAAAACACACGAACACAAAGCAGTTCATTAGTTACTTTAGTTCCCCCCCCTTTCCACTTGTTTCCTTTTATGTATTCCCCCCACCAATGTCTTGAATTTTCAACAGAAATACAAAACCAAAAAGCCTACACCCCACCCTTCATAAGCTAATGTGTAGACTGAAACAATTTCTTCGAAAAAACAGTTTGTTCTTTTGACCAGCCCTATACAAGCTATTCATGAGAAAAGTACTTTCACTAATTGCATTTTGAAAGGAATATTGCACAAAATAGCTATACTAAGTCTTGTTACTCAGCGAAGCCTGTATTTCAGTAATAATCTTTCAATATTAATGATGTTTGTACTCAACGGAGGAGCAAAACCACTTCATTAAGTTAACCGTGTAATTCTTAGATATTTCCAACAAATTATAAAGCTTTGATCGTCTGAAAAGCACAACAGATAAATCAGTAAGATACTAATATTATATGATTGTTATTTTCAAATCATTTGAGAAAACTTTTACCCACCCAGAGTGCATATAGATTAGAAAAAATAATGCATATATAAAATTACATAGTTGAGCATCCCATTGTGATTGAGAAAATGCTAGGATATTAGTACCAATGTTTCACTCCTACATTACTCAAAAGTAAGGTTAAATAGTACTCTAAAGTTTTGCTGTAAAAGCTGCTTTTATTTGGGAAAACCGGAAGAAGGTTTGTACTTAGCATGATTTATTGTCAGCTATCTCTCTGTTATATAAGTGTAATTAGTTTTCCAACTATCTCCCTGACTATGGTATTTTGAACAGAAAAGACATTTGATAACAAAACTTGGAAGAACAAAAACCAAATCAACCTCCAAGCTCCAAACCAAACAAGTATGAAAAAATACAAAATTGAAGAGCCAGCAAAACAAACACACAAAATATTCTAACAGTTGCTTAGGGGTTTTTTAGCAGCTCTTTACTTGGGTCAACAACTGGAGACCATCTGGAAATTTCAGACAGCAGGGTAACACAGGCAGTAATCGGCCCAGCAATCTCTAATACTGGAAGAAACCTATCTATCTGTCAGTCTGTTTACAACATCAGTATTTCTAACTCTCATCTCAGCTCTTGAGTTGATAATGTTTCCTGGCTTCCAGATAAGATTCCTTCTCTATCTGTAACTGTCTCTACAAAGCCCAAAGGAAGTTTTGCAACATTCTAAAGAGTAATTAGAAATGTTCCTCTAAACAGAGATGCCTTCAGGGACCAGGATGAAGGAGAAACTTTCCTATATGCCGTGCTTGTAGGCAGAATCATCACCAGCACTAAGGTCTCCAAGCTTCAACCAGTATGGGCACTAACAGTAATAATAAAAAAACTTTCTAAATGAAGCATACAACATTTACCAGAGGAGTAGATAAGTTTGCCGACCCACAAATGGACCTGATCAATTCTGCAGACCGATATATTTAAGTGAGTAAACAGGGGTGTAGCTGAATGGTGTTCGAACATACTGTGCCAGTATGATAAAAACAAACAAAACCCCAAACCCTGCATTTAAGTACAATGATGATATATATATGCAATTTGTCTGCTGGAAAATTTGAGTAAATCTGAAACAATTACTGAAATAAATGTTTTTATAAAGCAAGCCTAACAAAGGACAAAAAAGCCACCTCCCCACCTCCACACCCTCCAAACAAACAAAACCAACAGATGATATATGCTCAGAATTTTTTTCTCTGAAGAAATGTGTTAGAACCCTGTTTAGGACGTAGCAGAGTGATTTTAACTTGACCGCTAACTTACACAGACTGCTATCAGCCTTCATATTGGCAGACAAAAAAGCCCTGTGTGGTTCCTGCGGTTACATGGCTGGCCTGAGGCTTATGAATTCTCCCACTCATATTCTTTCAATACATGCATTTTATAGCTTCTGAGATACAAAAATACAGGCTTTAAAAATTAGAGATTAACTTGGTCACTTGTGGAAGGAGGGGTCACAGCATGAATGATACAAACAAGGCACATACTATGCACATGGTGGCTCTCTAACATTAAAAGAAAGCTTCAAAACTATATACATTCTTGTTCGTACTCATTGGGCTCAGGATTTCAACTAACTTTTGCAATTAAATCTATCAAGCTTCAAGCTCCTAACTAAAAATTTTCAAATGCATCATGCTCCAGGGTGTCTGAAATTAAAAACCATTTTACATGTTTGTCAAGTCCCCTTATGTAATTTTTACAGTGTTGCTCTTTCTCCTGTGATAAGTGCTGCCAACCCCCTTCCATTTATGCGCCACAACAGAAAGAAAAAATGAAGAAAATTCCTTCAGACAGCTCATTCCAAACTCCAGCATTTTGTTTCAGCAGTGGTTGCTCTTACCCTTCTCAGACATCTACTCTCAAGAGGGGGACAAGGGGGAATCTCTCCACGTTACCATTCTTGAAGAAGGCTATAGCTCCAGAGGAGAAGCTGGAAACGGTGCAGCTGGTGCCACGAATGCCACCCTTCGTCGTGCTCCGGTAGGAGCCGTGCTGAGCGCAGGAGCTCTGCTGCCACCAGCCCCTATGTTTGAGCGTTTGGGTGTGCGATGGCTCTTTTCCAGCACTACCTCCAACAGACATCAGCTAATCATAAAAACTGAAATTGTAAGTTCACTCTCCCTTTTAGTAAAAGAGAAAAAAAGGAATGACTGTGGTTTAGCCGAGCGTGGGGATACAGCCAGTTCCTAATTTTTCCTAGGCACCTGAGGGGGAAAAAAAAAAAAAAAAGACTAATTCTAAAACTCTGACAAGTCAGTAAATCTTTACATTTTGTTTCCCCAACAAACTCTTCTTCTAGATATGAATGCCTCCTATATGATTGTCTAAGTAATATAACTATGGATAAAAGAGGCTTATTCCTGATATGCTACTAGACTATTCCTAAACCAAACTTTTTCATGCACGTAGTGATGTTGTGGTGAGCATCCTACCATGGAGCCAGAAACATGTTTTGCATCTTGTGCTCTCCGTCTCTCAGAACTGATTCATTGGAAAAGAGAACCTAAAACCAATGTGGTTTCTTAAAGAAGACTACAGAAGGAGAGATAAACACGGTCAAATACACAGTTCTCAATTTATATGAGTATAAATTAAAAAAAAGATGTGATGTATGACACCAATATTGTTTATCTATACCCATAAACCAATGGACACTGAATGAAAAATCTCAAGTGGGAGATACCAAACAGCTGGATTGGAATTGCAGGAACTGTAATTCCTTTTTTCTCTCCAATGGCTTCATTCAGCTACAGAGAAAGATGAAAACTATGAAGCCATTCAGGTTTCAAATCCAAAATTGCTGAGGATGAGAGAGAGAAAATGTTCCAACTCAAGCCTTCCTTTGCCATGTAATAACATTGTAGGTAACTACTTTAATTAACTGCTTCCATTTCTGTTAACTTGAATTCCTATTTTATCTTTAAAAGGAAAAGACAGAGAGGACCCCAAATTGGCATTTCCCTGTAGATACAAAATATATTTAAAATATATTACATATTTAGGCAACAAATAGCAGTTAAAACAGAAGTATGAATGCAGTTCATAAGAAAATAGTACAGTACACGTAAAAGTCACATAGTGGGTATAAAAGGAATATGCAGAGCCTTAGAGTATAAATTACATTTGAGTGGTATAATGCTAGGGGCAGATTAGAATTCTTTATTTTTCTCTTTTCATGAATTATATAAGGGACAATTTTTTTCCAACTCAAGTTACATTTTGCAAGCAATGTTTATAACGCATGTAGTATTTTGTTTACTTAGTTTTGCACAACATCCTGTTTTGATACTACATTCCTACCACAGGCCCTTGAAAATTAAAGTACGTTCAGAGAGAAACGTAAATACTTGAGGTTGGTCTGTTAACACTGTAAGTCTTCCCTCTTTTTTCTCAACCCCGCATGAACACGAATACTTTCATTTCATAAACGTGTATATCTGATTGTTGTGTTACCTTCTATACCTTGGAAAATAAGATCAGCATTCTCTGATGAGACAAAGGTAAAGTTTCTGAGTAAACTCTGAATTTCTTCTCCTTGAACAGCAAAGATGAAGACATCTGGAAGACAAATAGGAATCCACCCTAAACAAACACTAATATAAGCATCCAGGGAGATATTTCTTATGTTTCCCTTGAAGAAGCAAAAGCATCTCTGAGCAAATAATTACTTGAAGGGAATAATCTGAATCAGCATTGAGAAAAACATAATGAATTCTTCCTCTTCAAGAAGCTATGACATACTTCATTATGTATTTCCCAGTATTTTTCCTTGGGGTATAAATTACTACTTCACTTTCTGCCTGGAAACGTGCCTTCCACAATTCTGTCTGCTTCTAGACAGAATTGTGGAAAGCACCTGTGCAACAGTCACATCCTGAGAATGAGATGATCAAGCATTTTGTTTGGCTGTGGCAAACCTCTATCAATTTTTTGATTCACGTGCAAGATGCCATGGAGTTTTTACATGAAGTACAAACAGTTTTAGTTGTGACGTAGAAGAGGTTTCATTGCTTTTTTCTTTTTTTGTATTTAAGCAAGTTTCATATTTTCAGAATTACCTTGAAAATAATCATATCAGGCTTGTGATAATCATGTTTTAAAACACACAGTATTCTAGGGAGGTTTTGTGAAAAATTACACGTGTGGGCAATACCACTCAAAGTACGTATAGTCAAGAATATTTAGTGACAACATGAAAATAAAATTATTACTTTCTAAAAAAAACCCCCCAAAACCCAAACCAAAAAACCCAAACACCACCACTTATTATTACTGTGCTGGACTGCCATTCATTCCTAAGAATCCCACTGCATTTGGGTACTGACATGTATTTTTAGATCCGGCCGTAAGTTTTTCAAGTGAGGATGCAAGTAACCGTAAGGGACAACAGGAGGAAATGACCTGTCAGTTGCCAGAAAAGAACTTTAAACCAAGCCATGCACTTGCTATGTTTATTACAAGTCAGCTATTCTTTTGGGTTTGAGGGATTTTATTTTTTTTTCCCTGCCACCAAGCTACACATCTTGCATTTTAACATTTCTACACTGTATAACACAGTGCCCTTTAACTAGTAAGGGATTTAATTTCCTGAATGCAAACTAGATTGCAGAAGAGGTTAATAAGCAGAAAAATTAGGTATTTCACGTAGGCTATAAATTTAACAATGTGTGTTGTTTTTCTTTTTGGCTCTTATCCAGTTACTGTTCTTTGTACATAAAGCCTTGGTCCCCAGCACACCAGTAAATTGTTGCAGAAAACACAAAATGTTCTGAAATCTCATAAAAAGAGAGAAAAGCAGGAACAATTAAAACACATATTGAGCTATCTCCTGTATGACTGTTTCTCATAAAAGTCAGTTTTATTTCACTTCTAAAATGACTCAGTCAAGCACAAAATGACTGATCATTGTATTAAATGTTGTTCATAGCATATATTTAAACCAGCTAATCAAAGACAGCCCATTCTACATTTTTATCAATATTCTATTTCATGATTAGCAAACAAGCTGTCAGCCTCAGTACGTTTTCTCACAGTTATGTTAATCTATGTAATTTTGATGAGAACAACAAAATTCTTAAGTGTAGTATTATATTCTGTCAAACAAAGCTACATAAAGCAGCCGGGCAATTTTATCTTTGAACTGCCTGTTACAGGAGACAGTACACTTTAGCCTGGAAAGCAATGAAGTGGATGCATCAATCTGCACTGGGTGACTGTAAGTCAAGTAACAGCATGCAATATGACCACATCTAACATGGTATAGAGTGAAGTCACGTGTGCACCTTACTCAGCTCAACTTAGTTAAAGGAAGTTTTCAGGTTTTTCTATCTTTCTCTTTCCTTTTCTACATGGCACATTATGAGAGATCTGAACGAGAACCCAGAAGAAGAAGATGTGCTCCCCCAGCACATCTCCACTACCTCATGAAAGCTAAAGAAAGAAAAAAGAAAAAAACAGCAACATATATCTAGTGGTCTACACATGCTGTGCATCAAGAAACACAAAGGAAAAAGCACTTCCCTCTCCCTCTCTCTTTCTCTCCTTAAAAGGACCCAAACAAATTCTTTTTATTCCAGGCAGTTGAGGATTGTTAGAAATAAAACAACAGCTTTTTAAAACTCTAAATATACTAGAGAACACTGGGGACCTGAAAAGCACTGCATCCTTGAAGAATGAAAATACAATATAAATCCAAAGCTTAGGAGGAAGGGAACATCATCAAGGTGAGGCTGTTTATTTTAACCTAGGTACAAGTAGCTTCTCTCATTTCTAACACAGAACCACTGAAATTTAGTTTCTGAAATGCTGATTTAATTCAAACTGTATCCACAGTTTCTAAATCTCACCTTTTCAGCTGCTGATTTGGGATTTTAGCACTGCAGAGCAGCCAAGTTTAGACGAGCAAGAGAACAAATGCTTTCAAGACTTCCTGTTCTGCTTGACTTACTCACTTGGAGAAAATTCAAACCAATAAAAGAGAACAAAAGGGTGCTTTTTTTCCCAGGCTATAGTTTCTCTGTTTGACTGATTCCTGACCATCCTATTAAGAAAACTTCCAAGCTTACCAGCAAATGCAATAAACATTAGACACACTACTACTTCAAGAAGTTGTTCTACAAACTTTCTGCCTTAAAAGTTTATCAATGGTCTCTGTGGTGGGGAAAGACTTTTTATTTTCTTTTATTTCACATTCATTGATGGAGAATTGCTAAAAAAAAAGGTAATTGGCCTGCAATTATTGCTTGTTACAGTTTCACCTGCTTGTATTTGTGGGTTCTTTGAATGTCAAGCTCACTCCTTAGCAGGCTACTGTCAACCCTCCCTTTCAAACCTTCCACTAAAGGCATTAACCCTTTCCTAGGGCACATCCCAGAATCATAGCCCACTTCAGCCAAGTCTTCAGACTTGTCCACGCTTTAAGGAACAAAATAGAGCTGTTCCAGTTAGGTGCACTAACTTATTTGATCACGTACAATATTACACATGCAACACATTTTACAAAATCATTCTCTAATAGTTCTAGTAAGATCTCTCTGCAAGAGCACACTCTTCTGTTAGGCTACCAGAATTTAGGAACAGTAACAAGAGTCTAGTGGCTAACCTGCAAGCAGAGGCAATTTTCTTATACTACTTGATATGCACGGAGTTTTGTAGACACACTGTTAGGAGTGAGGTGTTAATGGTCCTCCTCTATGGGACTTGGAAGCAAATATGTTAACTGATCTCATTTAAATAAATGAATACTAAGCACCTAGATTAAATTCCTCTGCATAGTAAAATCACAAAAGAGGATGCCTGGTGCTACCACCTGAGACAAAGTGGGCAGAGAGAAGTGTGGAGCTAACAGGTGTAATTCCTACATTACTTCAGTGGTGCACAGTGGAGACAAAACTATCGCACGGACTGAGAAGGATAGCTCTGCACCTCCTAACGCAGCACAGACTCCAAGTCCAGCGTAGAGTCCTTCCAGAAAAGTGGGAGGAGGAATGCTGCTTGCTTATTTTGTTCCTGCCGCTCTTCAAGGAAAGAGAAAACATTATTTTTTTTTTACAAATAAATGAATTGCAATAAGAAAATCCCCCAAGTTGCTGTCGCTATTTCTCAGCCGAACAACAACCACCTCACAACCTTACACTTGAATTCGGCTGCTGTTGGGCCAGGCAGACAGGAATATCCCTATTTGACTGCCGATTTGAGCCCCAAGAGCCTTCTAACACTCAGTAACCTTGTGGTTGTGACTTTCAGCAGGTTCTTTATTGAAGGAAACAAATCTTGCAGCAGCTACTCATCTTAAAGAGCATTCAGGAATTTGAGTTTTCAGGCTAAAATGTGACATTTGACAAGTTACTCCTCAGTGAAGCATTACTGGCAGGGTTAGTCAGTCAGTAGTGAGCGTGTTCCCTAATTGCACAGGGGAGAAGGTTTATGCTTCTTGAATGACAACCTTGCTAGTTTGTCCAAGACGGTCCCTTTCTTTAGGATATAGTTCTACCCTAAAGAAAGTACCAGTAAAATACATTACCTGATACACAGAAATCTTGAGACACTAGCTAGACTAAACTGACCTAGAACTACATGGTTTTGAAACCCTGCGTAATTCTTTAATACTGTCAGTGAAATATGTGAAAGCTAAAATCTTTCCATGTAAAATATTTCATTTATTTTTCTGATAGAAATAAATTCTTTTAGCACAACAGAGTTTTGCCAAAAAAGCTCTAAGGAGAGGGCTAATTTGATTCTTGCAGGGTTTGGGTTTTTTTCCCAGTACAGAAAAATATCGCAGGCTGTCCTCATCATACTTTGCAATATTTTCTCTCATTTTTCAGTGGAAACCCACCACAGATACAGTCTTTCACAGGGACACAGTATATACTGCCATTCTAGGCTAATTACATAGCTAGCATAGTGGAACAGAATATTGCAACATCAAATGGAAATGAATAGGAAGAGGGACATAACCTGTTGTGTATTAAACCGGCAATTGAAATTAATACGTAGGTGGCATTTATTTGTACTGTTTTATCTGTTCCTGATTATCATTAACCTGAAAACTAAGACACTTGTCATTGCATTAAAAGCCACCATTAAGTATCAGCTTGCTTTTTTTAAACTAACAACGCCATATTAAACAAACAAGTTTTCCAAGTTTTAAGAACAAATGTAACATTTAACTTTATAAGGCCATAAAATGCTTTCAATTCTTACTTTACATCCAAATGTCTCCATGCATAATATTCATTAGATTGAATTAAAATGGCCATTTTGGATGCTAGGTCAACTGTGGCTACCTTTTAAGTTCTTCATGAAGAATAACAATTTGTTTTTGTCTGACTACCAGATAGACTTTTCACAACAGCTATGTCAAGAAACAGACCTCGCAGTGTATCAGTGCTCTTGAGTGTGACGAGCATATCTATTCATAGAGCAGACTTAGAATAGATGCGTTTCTTAGAATAATTCAGAGATGCTGTTTCAAGGGTTGCTCACAGGTCTGCCAGAAGAACACCGGTGGATTTATCACCAGCATTTTAAGGGGACAGCCTTTGGGACAGCCCCAACTGTCCACCACCTCCCTGACCAGGCTGGCAGGATGTGAGTCTGCACAACAGCTTCCCCAGCACAGTCTATGGAGCTAAGTAAGCCTCAACAGCTGATCAAGGTGGGTCTGCACTACAGTACCTGAGAATAACGTGAGAAGGTGAGCTGAAGCTAGATTATTATCCTCTTATCCTCCCTCCGCCTCACACATGCAATACTGGCCGAGCAAGGAAGCTGGGGACAAGGATATGTGATCTGAGCAATTGGCCTACTTCAGCTGATAACACAACTAGCTTTCCTGCAGCTCCTGCCTGCTCTTCATGAGCCTGATAAGTACTCTTAACCAAGTGACAAAGTGCCAAGATCCACAGGAGGAAAACTGGGGGAAAACAAAAATAACCTATGTACAAAGCTGAAGATATTGCCATCAGAAAGCATTAAACATTAGTAAGTTTACAGGGTGATTTACAAGCTGTTCCGAGAAGAGAGGATATCTGAAACCCTTCATGTTCTTCATTTCTTACAACAAACAAATGCCCACAGCTGAACAAATAAGAGAAAAGAAAATCTTGTGTGAATTTTTAATTAAAATTAGGGCAAGAAACATTCAACACAAAGCGCCCTTTTCTTTGAATACTGTAATATAAAAGCTTCCTAGCAGCGTATCTATTTGGATCATGATAAGAAGTGATGCACTCAGCACTGAATAACACAGATACTGACAAAAACACAAAGCCTGTACTCAAAAAACAAGCCCCCTCCCTCATAAATGTATTTTGCCCAAGCATTACTTCTACAATATGCCTCTGGGGAGAAATTTCTCACCAATTTCAGGATGCTGCAATTTCCTAGCAAACCTGTTGCCAAAAGAAAGAAAACATATACCCAAGATGTATTTATTCTCTTGTATACTGACCTGTTGAGCTAAAGGATATGCAGAAGTGATCCTCTTCATTGCAGATACGAGGTTTGCCTGCAGTTAAAAATGAATTGGTGTGTATGAGGTTGATGAAGAGTTATTAGATGAAGTGTTATGTGACACTGCACAGACTTAGAGTAGCAAGGACAAGAACCATACTACAAAAGTTTTTTATAAAGGAGAAAAACTCATTTTTCTGGCTTTATTAAGCTTATGTTGCAGCTAAACTCTGCACAGATCAGGAGAGTTCCTTGTGTTATCAAAAAAACCCAGCAATATAGAGGAAACAGAGATTCTGTTAAGAAGCTAAGGTGAGAAGGGAACAGCTACCATGCACAGTCCTTAGCTAAACAAATGCATGGTAAGAGAAAACAGAGTCATCTGCTCCCTGCTATCCATATAGTCATGCAAAAGCAATTTTGCGTCCTTCTTTACCCATCTGTGATACTAGAGAGCTATCTCAGACTTGAACTGCATAGTCCTTGTCTAATGCCTGGGATCTAGCAGTAGAAGATCATCTCCTTTCATTAATATATGGTATCAAAATACCATATCATTCCTAACTCACATACAGGAAGGATATAACAAAAGAGAAAATACCACTTGCTGTTTGTGCATCTTCTGGTGACCTCACCTAGTACCCACATTTTGCACAAAGCATAACAACTGCATGAAAGTATATGCTAAGAAAATAAACCACAGAACTGAAGGAAGACTCATTTTTATAATAAGCAAAGCTTGATTTTCCTAATTACATTCTTGGTTAATCTGGTCTTTCTGTTACACATAAGGTTTCAAAGGTCCTTGAATGATGATCAGAGACAAAACTTTTAGAGAAAAAATATCTGCATATTTCCACCCAGTTTCAGAAAGGAAGTGACACAAAATAAAAACTTCCACCGTAATTTTTAGAAAAGTTTATTCGACATGTACCAAGGCCACCTAAATGTCACATCTGTCACAAACTGTTCAGGGTTTATAATACTCCTAAATTTCACAAGTAAGCTGGATTACAAGAGCAGTAACCCCCTTTTAACTTTGTACTTCATGTAATAAGAGTATTATCTGCAATCTATTTTTGACTGAATTCCAAGTTTTCTGTTATAAGAGCCTTACATAGCCGAGTCATGTATTATCAGCATTCTTCTGACCCTTATTGACCTTTTATTCTCAAGAACATTCACTAGAAATTCACAAATAATTTTATGACATTTAGCAAGTCACCTCAGCACTGAAGTGAAAGTTTTTTTGAAAAGAGTAGTCGAAAGAAAATGATAATGGAAAGGTTATAATGAAAGAAAGGAAAGTGATTTCAATATCCAAGAGTATACAAACAATTCAGTCCCAACATCTTAAAATATTGAGACATAAGATATCAGGTTTCAAGTTAAAGGAAACTGGAGACAAAATTTGGGTTAAATGGATGAAAAAATTCTAAGAAATAAGGCATTTCTGGGGAAACTGGTGGTGGACGGAGGAAGACAGCATACTTTTTATGCTAAGAAATAAAGTACTTTTTGTGAGGGATTTTCCCAGTGGAGTTTGTGAAGTTAGCCTGTTGCAAGACTGAGGAAAGCAGCCATCCGCAAAACCTGTTTCGCTTGCAATCACCTCCCTTACAGGCAGGTAGGTCTGGGTCTTCAGCCTGTGCTGACACCCCCTGCACCCCAATGCCACTTTTCTTCCAGACCTCCACCTCACCTGGCTGACAAGGAGAAAAGACAGGAGTTCATACAAAAGTAGCAGGTAATTCTTAGTTTATCAGAAAGAGTGATGCAATGCTGCATTGGAGACAGATGGAGCTTTCTGCTAAAATACTGCGTTTCCTGGGTTATGGAGGTATAAGTGGGCCACCTGATTCTCTGTTTCATTTGCATCCCTTTAAATAATGCTGTCCCATGCTCTCTGCTTCAACACAGGACTAAAAGTCGACTAAAAATGTCTGAGATAAAGCAAATGGTTTCTGCCTTCTCTCTCATGTTGATCTTGTATTCTTTCCTTATTCATTTATTCCCCTTTCTCTCCTTCAAT